>NC_091063.1:132285581-132594811 GCF_000393655.2 Nicotiana sylvestris
CCTGCCTTCTTCTTAAATTCTTCATCCTCATTCTCCAGGTGGACGCCTGACTTCTTCTTAAATTCTTCATCCTCATTCTCCAGGTGGACGCCTGACTTCTTCTTAAATTTTCATCCTCATTCTCCAGGTGGACGCCTGATTTCTTCTTCATTATTTCATCCTCATTCTCCAGGTGGACGCCTGACTTCTTCTTAAATTCTTCATCCTCATTCTCCAGGTGGACGCCTGACTTCTTCTTAAATTCTTCATCCTCATTCTCCAGGTGGACGCCTGACTTCTTCTTAAATTCTTCATCCTCATTCTCCAGGTGGACGCCTGATTTCTTCTTTAATTCTTCATCCTCATTCTCCAGGTGGACGCCTGATTTCTTCTTTAATTCTTCATCCTCATTCTCCAGGTGGACGCCTGACTTCTTCTTAAATTCTTCATCCTCATTCTCTAGGTGGACGCCTGACTTCTTCTTAAATTCTTCATCCTCATTCTCCAGGTGGACGCCTGACTTCTTCTTCAATTCTTTCATCCTCATTCTCCCGGTGGACGCCTGACTTCTTTTTCAATTCTTCATCGGGTGTTTCTTGACACAAATGTTGTTTTTGCCCCTGTTTCAAATCAAAGAAAACTTCGTTAGTTTAAAACAGGGTGGTTAACTGGGGCATTCTTGCCGACGGTGGGGCTTCTCTTCGTCTTGTTTTATTGCCTTGGAATGGTTGAAAAGACTGTTCTGTCCTTGTAATTGATCCTTAACTATAGGATCCCCAACTGTATGTTTTCCTTCAAACCTTTTTAATCGTAATCATATGTTTCTCCTGACATTGCTGATCCGCTTTTGATTCCACTTTTCTTACACCCATATCTTATTATTTTTTATTACCTCCTGCCCATCATGGCCGTATTTTTGTCCTATGCAACCTTGAATTTTTGGTAGTATACCTTGACATTCCTTCTTATTTGTTTGGAACAAAGCTCATCTCAAAAGCTTTTAGATGAGTAAGATTATTAGTGACGAAAACATGACGATTTCGACAATCTAAAATGAAAAGAAAAATCCAAATTTGGATGATTGTTGGAGAAGGAATAAAGGACTTATCTGATTGGAGTCACTGGCGCCAATGATCATGGTATGCATTTTGGATTAATCAACCCAGTCTTTTAATCAATCTCCTTTCAATTGTCTCATTTTGTTTTCCCAAAATTTCCATAACCCAACTTCATCTTTTCATTTTACAGACCTGTTTGACTTGCAATATCTTAAAGAGTTTTCACCGACAAACCTTCCTTATTTGTTCATTTCTTAATTCCTTTTCGCCTTATGGTGCCTGCGAAGGTTTTCACCAATAAGACTCTCTCATTTTACTTTCTCTCATCTTTCGTCGTCTTACGGTGCCCGTGTGGGTTTTCACCTATAAGACTCTCTCATTTTTACTTTCTTTTCTTGTTTGGACCAGAGTGTTATGAACCATCTTCATTTGCTTGACTCAACATTTTTCTAAGATTGATCGAAAGGTCTTTTTGGTATGTGGTTGGAAATGGAAAGGTATCAAAAAGTTAAATAGTTTTGATATGGGTTTAAAACTACAACTCTTGGAATCTTTTTCTTATTTCCAATACAATTCCCGCCCCAGTTTCTTGATTGGGGTCTCTTGATGTTTCTTTTTGTGCACATTATGAATATCGTGCACCTTATGACCGAGCCGTGAGGCGCCTACGTATCCTCTTTTGAGGAATCAGGTCAAACGTAGTTCACTATAATAATAGTGATTTTTTTTTATTTCATATTTGATTTTCATTGATTCCAAGAGAGGGTAGGAAAGAAACAAATGTGGCTCAAAGGGGAAGCAAAGGGTATAGCGTTTGGATAGCAGAATAAATTGTCTTTGTCATTCCAATCTTCGAAATAATGCCGAATACAAACATTTAATAATTATACCAAAAAGTCATGCATAATATCTCTTTACCGCATCAGAATTGATAGCCATGTATATGCATTTACCTTCGATATATGTTAAACATAGTGCACCATTCGATAATACTCTGGTCACAATGAATGGTCCTTGCCAATTCGGGGCAAATTTGCCTTTTGCCTCAACCTGATGTGGAAGAATACGTTTCAGCACATGTTGACCTACTTCAAACTTCCGGGGACGCACCTTTTTGTTGTATGCTCTTGCTATTCTTCTTTGATATAATTGGCCATGACATACTGCGGCCAATCGTTTTTCATCAATCAAGTTTAACTGTTCCAGATGGGTTTTTACCCATTAATCATCATCAATCTTAGCTTCGGCGATGATCCGAAGGGAAGGAATTTCAACTTCTGCAGGAATCACTGCTTCAGTGCCATATACCAACAAATAAGGAGTTGCCCCTACTGAAGTGCGAACAGTAGTGCGATATCCCAATAACGCAAATGGTAGTTTTTCATGCCATTGTCTTGAACCTTCTACCATTTTTCGAAGTATCTTCTTTATGTTTTTGTTGGCTGCCTCGACTGCTCCATTCGCCTTGGGCCAATATGGGGTAGAGTTGCGATGTGTAATTTTAAACTGTTGACATACTTCCTTCATTAAGTTACTGTTAAGATTAGCACCGTTATCTGTGATGATCACCTTTGGGATTCCGAATCGACATATGATATTTGAGTGGACAAAATCGACCACAGCTTTCTTGGTCACTGATTTGAATGTTTTGGCCTCAACCCATTTGGTAAAATAATCAATAGCTACCAGAATGAACCTGTGCCGATTGGATGCTGCCGGCTCAATTGGTCCAATCACATCCATGCCCCAGGCAACGAAAGGCCACGGTGCTGACATTGTGTGCAACTCGGATGGTGGAGAATGAATCAAATCCCCGTGTATCTGGCATTGATGACACTTGCGCACAAAACTGATACAATCTCGCTCCATGGTAAACCAATAGTAACCGGCTCGGAGGATTTTCTTTGCCAACACATATCCGCTCATGTGGGGTCCGTAAACTCCCGAATGTACTTCAGACATGACAGCTGTAGCTTGTTTGGCATCTATGCATCTTAATAATCCAAGGTCTGGTGGTCTTTTATACAAAACTCCTCCGCTTAAGAAGAATCCATTTGCCAATCGCCTAATGGTCCTCTTTTGCTCTCCTGTGGCTTGTGCTGGATATATTCCCATTCTTATATACTCCTTGATGTCGTGGAACTATGGTTCACCATCAAATTCTTCTTCAACCATATTGCAATAAGAGTGCTGATTGTGGACTCGAATATGTAGTGGATCCACATAAGCTTTGTCCGGATGGTGCAACATTGATGCCAGGGTAGCCAATGCATCAGCAACCTCATTACGGATCCTTGGAATATGCCGAAACTCCACGGATCAAAACCGCTGACAAAGATCATGTAGACATTGTCGGTATGGTATGAGCTTCAAGTCGCGGGTTTCCCATTCTCCTTGAATTTGATGTACCAGAAGATCCGAATCTCCCATGACTAAGATTTCTTGGATACCCATGTCTGCGGCTAGCCTTAACCCCAAAATACAAGCTTCATATTCAGCCATATTATTGGTGCAATAAAATCGTAGTTGAGCCGTAACAGGATAGTGATGCCCTGTTTCAGAAATGATTATAGCTCCTATCCCGACTCCTTTCATGTTAGCGGCCCCATCAAAGAAAAGTTTCCAGCCAGGTTTTTCAATTTGCTCCATCTCATCGATATGCATTATTTCTTCATCGGGAAAATAGGTTTTCAACGGCTCGTACTCCTCGTCGACCGGGTTTTCGGCTAAATGATAGGCCAGTGCTTGGGCTTTCATTGCAGTTTGAGTCACATATATGATGTCGAATTCTGTGAGCAATATCTGCCACTTTGCAAGTCTCCCTGTTGGCATAGGCTTTTGAAAAATATATTTCAATGGATCCATACGTGAAATGAGGTAAGTAGTGTAGGACGACAAATAGTGTTTCAACTTCTGAGCTACCCACGTTAGGGCGCAACATGTCTTCTCCAGATGAGTATACTTAACCTCATAAGCTGTGAATTTCTTGCTAAGGTAGTAGATGGCCTGTTCTTTTCTACCGGTGAGGTCATGTTGCCCTAATACACAACCAAATGAATTTTCTAAGACCGTCAAGTAAAGAATTAGAGGTCTTCCTGGCTCTGGCGGGACCAACACGGGTGGGTTCGACAAGTATCCTTTTATCTTATCAAACACTTCTTGACACTCATCGGTCCATTTGACCGCAGCATCCTTTTTCAACAATTCGAAAATAGGCTCACAGGTTGTCGTGAACTGAGCAATAAACCTGCTGATGTAATTCAACCTCCCTAACAAACTCATTACTTCAGTTTTGTTCCTTGGAGGTGGCAATTCTTGGATGGCTTTGATTTTTGATGGGTCTAGCTCGATGCCTCGCCAACTGACTATGAATCCCAGCAACTTTCTAAATGGAACTCCAAATGCGCATTTGGCAGGGTTAAGCTTGATATTGTACCTGCGAAGTCTTAAGAAGAATTTCCTCAAATCCCCAACGTGGTCGGCCTGATGCTTTGATTTTATGATCACATCGTCCACGTATACCTCAATCTCCTTGTGTATCATATCATGAAACACTGTGGTCATTGCTCTCATATAGGTTGCTCCGGCGTTCTTCAAACCGAATGGCATTACCCGGTAGCAATAAGTTCCCCATGGTGTGATGAATGCCGTCTTTTCTGCATCTTCTTCATCCATTAGAATTTGATGATACCCGGCATAACAATCCACGAAAGATCCTATCTCATGCTTGGCACAATTATCGATCAAAATATGGATATTGGGTAATGGGAAATTATCCTTCTTGCTTGCTTTGTTGAGATTGCGGTAGTCGACGCACACTCTAATTTTGCCGTCTTTCTTTGGTACAGGAACAATATTATCTAACCAAACAGGATATCGAGTAACTCGAATGACCTTCGCTTCCAACTGTTTGGTGATTTCTTCCTTAATTCTGACACTCATATCAGGCTTGAATTTTCTCAGCCTCTGCTTGACAGGAGGCACTATTGGATCAGTGGGCAATTTGTGAACCACTAAATCAGTGCTCAAACCCGGCATGTCGTCATATGACCATGCAAAAACATCTTTGAATTCTATGAGTGCTTTAATTAACTCTTCTCGGATCCTTGGTTCGAGATGGACACTTATTTTAGTTTCCCGGATATTATTCGTGTCCCCTATATTGATGTCCTCGGTATCACTCAGGTTAGGTTTGGTTTTTTCCTCAAAGTGAATTAACTCTTTACTAATCTCTTCAAAAGCCTCATCTTCATCATATTCCGATTCATAATCACAATATATTTCTTGAATTATTATTTCGGAACCAGATTGATTTTTAAGACTGGGCTGAGGATTCCTCATGCATGCCATATCACTAGAGCCAGCGTAAAAAGAACTGTACAGAAAAAGAAGAAAAGGAAAAGAAAACTATCAGGAATGATAATGAAAAAGGAAACTGTATTTTATTGGATGATGAAAGATAACAAGGTTTGCACACTTCAAACAAACTGTAAGATAAGCATTGGGATTACAACCCTGAGGTAACCCAAACAAACTGAAAGAAAATCAAAATAAACTACCAAGACTCCTTTCGAATGGGGAGAGGAGTGGCTTTCCAATTATTAAGCTTTGTTTCTGGTCCAACGAATTGAACTTCTGCGTTGCTACAACCTTCCCCGCTTTCCACCATATTCACATCGTCAAACAATTTCTCGAATCTTTCAATTAATTCCTCCTCATGATTGACCAGGGATTTAGGAATTGTTGTTATCAGGCGATTTTTAGCACCGGTCTTGACAAAAGACTTTGATAGATGTGGGACTGGTTTTGGAAGAAACCATGCCTTTTGTTTCAGCTTTCTGGCCTTTCTCACGTCGGTGACAGTGGGTATGAATCCCAAACCAAATGTTCCCCAGTTCTCGGGGAGAAATACTGGTTGTATAATTCCTTGCAAAGATGAGCCCAGACCTTTGCCGGGTATAAAACCATTTTTTAACATTTCATAGGCTATCATGACTGATGCAGAGGTTATCTTTGGATTCGGAATGTACTTCCCCTCTGGAATTTTATCTACCGACACTGTATCGGACACTTGGTATACCCATGGTCCTTGGTCATTTTCTATTCCCTCGACCGGTACAGTGGCACTGCTGTGAGCATTTAAACTTTCTTCCCCATGCACAACTATTTCTTGATGATCCCATTCAAACTTGACTGCCTGGTGTAGTGTTGACGGGACTGCTTTGGCAGCATGGATCCATGGTCGACCCAACAACAGATTATAAGAAACAGTTATGTCCAGTACTTGAAACTCCATCGTGAATTCAACTGGCCCTATTGTCAGTTCCAACACTATGTCGCCAAATGAATCTCTGCTTCCACCGTCAAACCCCCGTACGCAAATACTATTCTTCTGGATCCTCTCCTCTTTGATTTTCAATTTGGTTAAAGTGGAAAGAGGGCAGATGTTTGCACTTGACCCGTTGTCAACCAATACCCTGGTTACTACGGAGTTTTCACATTTCACGGTGAGGTAAAGAGCTCTGTTGTGCTCAGTCCCTTCCACAGGCAATTCATCATCAGAAAATGTAATTCTGTTCGCCTCAAAGATTCTGTTGGCTATTTTTCCCAAATGATTTACAGAGATTTTATCGGGAACGTGAGCCTCATTCAGGATTTTCATCAAAGCCAGACGGTGCTCCTCTGAATGGATCAGTAATGACAACAATGAAATTTGAGCGGGCGTCTTCTTCAGTTGATCCACAACAGAATAGTCATGGAGCTTCATTTTTCTTAAAAACTCTTCTGCTTCTTCTTCCGTCACAGCTCTCTTTATTGGTGTTGGATTATTTTTAGTTTTTCTTAACTCTTCGGGAGTAAAACATCTTCCCGAACGAGTCAAGCCTTGCACCTCACAGACTTTTTCCTTGACTTCTTTTCCCTTGTACATTACAGTCACCCGTTCATAGTTCCATGGAATGGCCTTGTTGTTGATCACTGGTAGCTGGGTTACAGGTTTGATAATAACCCGATCTGTACGGGCTCCTTCCACGAATACAATGGGTTTGCTGGCAACCCCTGGTACTATCACTTTCGGCCTTTCTTGCTTTGTGGCTACTTTGCTCGAAGATCCCTTCTCGACTACCACAAATGGTTCATCACTATTTTTGTTCTGCTTAGGTACCGACTTCTCCTCTGTTAACTGCTTATCCGACTTGGCTTCATGAGACTTGATTATCATGATGGTTTGTGACGGATTCTTTGTCTCCCTATCAACCTGTACTATTTCTATCATATTAGCCTCCTGATGGGCTGGCATTGGTTTTCTGTTGATATTGGGAGCTTCGGGGGTTTGAACCTCGATTTTATTAGTATTAATCAGCTCTTGTATTGCATTTTTTAAATGCCAGCATTTTTCCGTATCATGGCCTGGTGTACCGGAACAATACTCACAGCTAATGATGTAGTCCAGATTCTTTGGAAGAGGATTGGGTAGCTTGGATTGTATTGGTCTTAGCATGTCCAGCTGTCTCAGCCTGTGGAACAGACTAGTGTAGGACTCTCCCAATGGAGTGTAGGTTTTCTTTTTATATTCCTTTCTCCCCTGAATGATGGCCTAGGCCTGAAACCTGGTCCGGGATAGGCTCGTGGGTAAGTACCTGGTATGACAGGAGCATGCCAGTTAGCGTGTGCCGGTGGATGATTGTATGCTTGTATATGGTTGATGGAAAAATGAGGTTCCGAAGGGTGATAGTAGTGTTGAGATGAATTGTGGTGGTGAGTTGATTGGTGAGGTCGATGTTGATTATAGTAAGGAAGTGATCCTCTGGATCCCGACCAAGTTCCTGAATCAACTACCGCTCTTCCTCCCTCTTCTTTCTTCCGATTCCTCCTACCCCGCCTTGAATAGCTTGAGTAGTCGCCTTAATAGCTGAATAGCTCATAATTTTATTTGTCTTAAGGCCTTCTTCCACCATACCTCCCATCTTTACTACTTCGTTGAATGATTTACCTACCGCTGAAACCAAATGGGCATAGTAAGTTGGTTCCAAGGCTTGAAGGAAGTAGTCTACCATTTCACTCTCCTTCATAGGAGGATCCACTCTTGCTGCCTGTTCTCTCCACCGGAAGCCATACTCTCTGAAACTTTCATTGTGTTTTTTCTCAAATTTTGTCAAAGATAGTCGATCTGGGATGATTTCCAGATTGTATTGGAAATGGTATGCAAATGCCTGTGCCAGGTCATCCCAGGTGTACCATCTCCCATGGTCCTGGCGTGTATACCACTCCAAAGCTGATCCGCTTAAACTTTGACTGAAGTAAGCCATCAATAATTCGTCCTTTCCCCCAGCTCCTCGCATCTTGCTGCAGAAACCCCTTAAGTGGGCTACTGGGTCGTCGTGCCCATTGTATAGGTCAAATTTAGGCATCTTGAAGCCAACTGGTAATTGTACATTTGGGAACAAGCACAAATCCTTGTATGCTACACTGACTTGTCCACCTAACCCTCGCATGTCTCGGAACGATTGTTCTAGGCTTTTGACCTTCCTGAATATCTCTTCTTATTCAGCATTTTTGGCTGGCTTGTCAATTTCGGTCGGGAGGTCAAAACGAGGAGTAGTTGAATGGATTTCGGAGGCTTTGAGGGTGGGCTCCGGGGGTAATATTGGTTGTCCTGGGCCTGGAATGTAGGCTCACTAGGAGATTTGTGGAGTGTAGCTGTGGGAGGTGTCACAAAGACATGAGTTGCAGGTGGAGGAAAGTATGGAACTGGTTTAGGAGGGGGAGATTGCGGTGTCTGAGAGGTGGTGCTTCGGTAGTGTTGGTAGATGGGGAAATTTGGGGATAATTCAGTGGTAAGATTATCCTGAGTTTGGGCTATTGATAGAGCAGGGTTAGTTGGGTAAGATGGGGGTGACTGCCCTGTAGACCAGGCCCGGTACATCTCAGCCATTTGCTGCTTGAGTTTAAACATTTCTTCTTTCATTTTCCCAACATCCATCTCCTCTAGCTCAATACCTGTGTCAACATCTGGGATAGACATACTTTCGGGTATTGGTCCTTTTGATCTCGTGTGATAATGATAATATGCCAGTATACTCTTTAGAGAAACTAACTGCTTGAATTCTGGAAATGAGCAAACTTGTTAGTTTTGAGAGTTTAACACATATATAATTACACGTTGAGATGCAATGCTCCTAGACAAATAACCCATTTCTATTATGCATTTGCTTGGCTGCTTGTGTCATCCCAGCTTTTCTTGGTCTTTTATTGTTGTTCACTCTTATTTTATTATATTTTTTATATATCTTTTATTGTGGTCGAATCTTATAGAGATTGCCTACGTATCATGCCCCCGCATGAATCAGACCTTGCGTAGTTCGGACGTAAGGCAAACACTTTTACATTATACAGAGATGGAACAAACATTACATTTGAAAACCTTTATAAGAAAATGGTTTGAAACACACACACTCAAATCAAAATAAAAGATACAACTCTTAACATCTCACAACATGCCCCACTTTCCACTTTTGTTGTCAATTATTGGATTATCTGCTCAATGTGGGGCTTGACCTGGATGACCTCCCAGCGTACGATACATCCTTTCCAACTCCATTGCTAGATGACGGGCAAAAATGGGTGCATGCTCTGTAAACCTTTCATAATCCATTCCTTGGCAGTTTACATAACTTTGAGAGGTGTAGACCGCCAGGTCGTGGATTTGTGCCCTGAAATCTTGGAGACGTTGGTCTTGGTTCTGCAATTGCTGCTGGCGAGTGGTGGCTATATCTCTGACACGGTCCTCACGATCTAAAGCTGACTCTAACTGAGCTCGGAGTCTGGCCAGATCGAGTCTTGCCTGCGCTCTTTCTCTGTCGATGTCTGCTTGTTGATGTTCTCTGTTGTATCTTCTCGCCTCTTCCAGTTGTGCACGAAGTTGGTCTTCTGAACGTATCCGATGGTCTTTTTCCTTTTTGAATTGTGCCCTGTCTTCTTCGGATTGCCTTACTTGGCGTTCCCTATTAGATCTGGCCTCTTCGTTTAATTGTTGGATTCTTTCTTTAGCTTTGCTCAACGCCCTTTCGTTTTCTGCAAGAATGGAATCATAATCTTGCATTCTTTCAAAAAGATTGGCGATGGTTTTTTGATCCTTCCAACTCCTCATTGGTGTTTCAGAAGCTCTTTTCATTTTTTGAAATCGAGCGTGAAGATTTTCATTCTCACAAGCTAAACTCTTCTTCTCGCCTTCGGCTTCTTGTGCTTGCAAATCTTTCTCCAGACTGAGGCTCCTCAGATTTTCCTTTAGGGCATGGATAGTTTCTTTGTACCCTTTTTCCTTTTCTCCCCAAATCAACCGTTCTTGGATTTTATCATTAAAGTTTTGAACATGGGGTCTTTTTGTTGGCCTTCTTAGCTCGGGTTCTGGTACATCATCCACGCGAGACCGTTTCTCAAACCACCTTGCATATCCAGGATTTATCTCACCCCTTGTAGTGTCTGGGACTTGAGTATCACTTTTCAAGTATCGACATCCATTCCACATCTGCTGAATTAGAGCCTCTGGAATAGTGGCTTCAGGGTGTAATTCGATTACTTGCATACTCAAATCTTCATCATCAGGAACTATTTGGTATCTCCCTAGTTGTCTTAGAACTCTTAGTGGCGCATATGGCTGGATGCTTCTCAATCCCAATAGTAGCAAATAACTATTTGAGGTCGACATGTGTATCACTTCCCTCATCGGGAACCATCCCAAAGTCCACTCAATTTGATTCGCTGTTAAAGCCCTTAGATGAGATACCCAGGCTTCTATCCCTTCTGGGGACTTATAATCTTTTATTCTTTCCCCATAACTCTCGATGAAATTATCATTGCTAGGCCCATACTGTATGATCTTGGGCTGATGTTGGAGATGTTCAATCACCCACATTTGCAATAAAATTTTGCATCCTTCGAACACTTTTGCCCCTGATTTACATAAAGTCAACGCCCGATAAATGTCTGAGAGAATGATCGGGACAAGAGTGTGATTTTCCTTGGTGGTGAGGACCTGCACAACTTTCACGGTGCGAATATCAATTGTTCGCTCTTTGTTTGGGAAGACCATGATTCCTAGAAAATCCACTATGAAGGCGAAGCGATGGTGAATCTGCCAGGTGTCTTTGTTTTGCTTGTTAGTAAGGCCTTTCTCATGAATTTCAAATCCATCTGGCTTTCCGAACCTTGAATACAAGAAGTTGAAAGAACAACATCCGTTGATGACATTGCTTTTCCTGATTTGATTACTGATGTTCAGAAGACCGAAGAATCGATGTACCGAGGGAGCCTTTGTGAATATCAGGTTTTGATTTCTTAGACTTCCGTCAAAACCAGCATATCCAGCTATCTCCTCTAATGTAGGAGTAAGCTCGAAATCAGAGAAACGAAAGACATTGTGAACAGGGTCCCAAAAAGTTACTAACGCCGCAATCAGATCATCACGGGGTTTAACTTTCATAATATCCGTGAGATTTCCCAAATGCTTGACGACCCATTTTTGACCATCTTCGCCTAATTCATACCACCACATTTGAAGCTGAAATAGAAACTCGTCTGTATTCGTGGATGAGGGGTTTTGTGTGGTGCTCATTTTGTATCTGAAATTTAATTTTAATAAAGTCAAGACTCATTTTGAAAATATACACTAAAAAAAATCATTTTCAATTTTTATTTATTAAACACTTTTTATTTCAAGATTTAAAACTATTTTTGGGAATTTTTTAAAACAACCCATTTTATTCCTCGGTTCTCACAATGATTTCAATTAAGCTGGTCAACAAGCATGTTCGAGGCAAATGAATGCACAGGTAGCAAGTAGGATGCATCAGGATGGTCTTTTTATTTCGGGTTCACCTGTCCTAGACAGACCCAACCCCTGTGTTGAGTCTCCAAGGCCAAATGTACATGATGCAAATAGACGTTCCTACTAGGGATCCGGTACATGGCTGAGTTATTCTAGGTGAAAAACCTGAGGCATATTGTTCTAAACCTGGCTCACCCAAACGGACAGTTTGAGCCGAAGTGGGGGCAACGTACCGGGAGCACGAAAGTCTACCCGGCCTAGTTACTTGTCCCAACTTCGTCTTATTTGGTATGACTTTAACAGAAAGGTGGGCCACGCGCACGTGTGCACCATAAATTTAGAAGACTCAGAAAGAAGGGGGTTTCGTAGCAGTTGTATATATTCATAATTCAAATAATATTAAAGCGGTAAAAGTGTCATTTAGCACATTGGGCATATATCATGTAAAAAAATCAGATAATAAATAAAGCCAACTATAACAATTATTTTAAGCTCGAATTCTTGAACCCTGAACCAGTGATTCTGGGTTACGGTTTTCATTATCATCCCCAGCAGAGTCGCCAGAGCTGTCACACCTCCTTTTTTCCGCCCCGCGAGGGTGCGTGGGAGTTTTCTCCAATTAAAGGACAGTCGAAACGGGATTTGTTTATTTGTTTCAGAGTCGCCACCTGGGAATTTTAAGGCGTCCCAAGTCACCGGTTTTAATCCCTGAATCGAGGAGAATATGACTCTGTTTATTATTCTGCGAACCAGAAATCCTGAGTAAGGAATTCTGTTAATCCGGAAGAAGGTGTTAGGCATTTCCGAATTCCGTGGTTCTAGCACGGTCGCTTAACTGTTTTTATTCTTGGCTTAATTATCTCGATTTTACATTTTTATTGCATGATTTTGTTACCGCTTCTGTTTATTGTTTTATAATTAAAGACCCTTCTTCGAATCGAATCACGCATACGTATATTCGTTTTATATATTATATATTTTTAAACGTGAGGAATCGTGTCACGCGTACGTGTACACAATGATATTGATAATATATTTATTATAAAATAATTATTTTCGAAATTGTGTTTTAAATAAAATCAATAACATTCGCACTTTTTGTATGATTAAGTAGTGAACCGCACATCTCAGGTTTTTATGAAGGTAATATTGATAGTCTCCGAAGAACCCCTTTTATTAAATATTCTCTCGAAGTTGCGCGAACGCATAATCCGAATTGCTTTTAGAAATATAATCAGGTTACACGAACGCATCCCTAATCATGCAAATATTCTTGATGGTAGTATAAATTTGTTTACAAATTGTTTATTACATCCATATTATTTTTATGTGAAAATCATGAGAAATCCCCATTTGAGATGCCCTTAAATTCTTTGGAAAGAATTCACAATTTATTAAATGTTGACCGCTGATTATATTTTTACGTGTGAATTATATTCTTCCGAGCCATTCAAATTTTAGGAGTAAAAATAAACAAAGTGTGATTAATACTACCATTTTTCTCGTAAATCCAATATATGTATACCCAAAAAGTGAATTGCATATGAAACTAAAAAAAATTGATTTATGAAAGGAAGAGATGTTTTCGAAGAATTTTCATTATTTTATTTAATGCAAACTCTATTTCTACATACCATTGATATAAAATGTTGCAATTCGTGCTTATACATCCCATCTCATTCTCATATACTTGTTTTTAATCCAAAATTATAATTGCTTAGTTAATTTGTTTATGACGATAAATAATCAAATTGATGAAAAAAGGGGTTATTATTCGAATCGATTCAATAAAATTGCATTACATGCAACATAGTTGTACGCCTGAACCGTTCATAATATTCTAACATCGTAACGAGCTATATCAACTCACCTTACTCATATGATTATATATATACCCGTCATCATGCCATATATGAACATATAACTTATATCAATCTAAATAAAATCATATTTTTTACAAGATCTACTAATAATGTAATTTCTTGATACTTCCATTCTACTTTACATTTAGCTAAAAATATTACGGGATGTAATCAATGGCCCATTTTTATGCCATATTCCCTATTTTGACAATTCAAATATAACTATACTAATGAGATTTCGAAATGGATAACATTATTACAAAACTTTTATACGAATTTCAAAATAAGACAATTAACTTATAGCCATCGTGTCAAACTCACTACTAGTTAACCAACATGAAACAAAGCTGAAATTTAAGCTAACGAACTTAAATGAATAAAAGGCAGAATTACAATTCGAGCTTTATTTATTTGTCATGTTGAAAGCTTTGCATGACATGAGTTTACAGATATGTACCTGGAAATGAAGGTAGAAGAAGTAGATTTCAGCAGTAGCAGCAGTAACAAAGCAACAGAATATACCAATAACTCAGCAGGTTTGATCAAGACCCGTGAAACCAGACGAGCAGTAACAGAATTTTAAGAAAAATTTCAGATTTGAACCAAACAATACCATAAAACAGACCCGGACAGATTCCAGAAAACAATGTTTCTGATTTTTCTTTTCTTCTACTACGTCTGTTTCAGATTGTATGTGTGTGTGTGTGTGTTCTCTTTTTTGTTTCTTTTTCTGTTTTCTTCCTCCTCTTCAGATTTCTATTTCTGATTTTTTCTGCTTAATTTTCTTTCTTTTTATCTCCCTCTATGTGTAATCTTTCTCTTCAATGTGTCTATCTAATTTTCAGATTTCTCTCTCTCTCTCTCTTTCTGGTTTTTTCTTCTCTTAAAATCTGAATACTCTCTTAAAATCTGAATTCTCTCTCTTAAAAGCAGATATCAGTTTCTTCTTCAAATCTCTCTCTAAAATTTCTGTTTTTTCTTTAAAATCTGAGTCCCTGTATTTATACAGGTCTGCCCCTTTCCTTTTAGTGATGCTTGGACCCCCTTCCTCTTTTAAAAATCAGAAAATCCCATTAAAAACTGCTTTTACTACTTTAAATCTCATTAAGTGATCTTTTCCTGATTTTCAGCATTCCCATTACCCTTTGTTTCCCATTATCTTACTAGATTATAGCCATTAACAATCCACCAACAGCACACTAACATTATCATATGACTTTCACTGTTTCATTCCCAAAACAACCCTGAAATCCTACTGTTATTACTGTTCTTAATACAAAAATCATAACAGATTCTACACTCTGTTCAAACAACTATAACCAATCCTATTAACATTATCTAATCAAATCCTAACATAGTTATATCTAATCAACCCTTGTAAACTTGAATTCAAACCCCACATCACAATAACATTACACTGAATTCAGCATAACAATTCAAACTGAACTTCAACATTGAACTAAGATCACACAAACACAGGAGCATTGTCAATATATTGACACTGCCTGAAACTTAATGCTCAGAAATCAACATACACACAACATCTTATTGAACTACAAACAAAGATGATTTAATTAACGAGTATTAGTCAACTGACTATCTATAACATTTGCCAACAATCAATTTATAAACAGATTATTTCATTCAGCATTTTCAGAAACAGAATTTTATAATATAACTAATCGACGAACTTAATCGAGTCGATTACACACATTGTAAACAAACATAACCAACATAAACAATTTACACTTTGATCAAGTAAGCGGGTATGAGACAGAATCACAGAATTAAACAAACAAAAATATGAAAAATTAACAGACAACTAAAATAGGCAACAACATATGTAGGAAACAAAAGAAATAGGAAAATACCTCTGAATCTTCAATTTCATACGGACACAGGATCAACTTGGATTTGGACTTTTGAAATCAAAAAGACCTTAGTCGAAGTATTCTCAACTGAAAATACTTCGACTAAGGTCGATTAGACCCCAACATTTTATTTAATTTGGGGCAGAACCCAAAAAATTGAAATTTTTAGGGTTTCTGATTCTTGGATCTTAAATTCGAACACTTCTGGGCAGATTCGAAAGAAACCAAAGATGACACAAGGGTGAGGGATGCCTAGGGGTCATTTGGTGTTAGTTTGGAACGAATCTGAGTGAGTTCATGTTTGGTTCGAACCTTCAACAGAAGATTCGAAGCACTCTGAGATGATTCGAACCAAACAAACAGTAGATCCATAGCTAGGGTAGTTAGGGGAAGCTACGGTGTTAATTTGGGGGTGGTTGGTTTGGATCTGAGTTTGGCTCGAATCTTCAAATGAAGATTCGAGAACCTTTAGGAGGATTCGAGCCAAGTGGCTAACAGATTCGGATAGAGGATGGTCAGGGGGTTCAGGGGTGTTAAGGTGGTGACCGGCGGCGTTGTTGCCGCTGGGTTTCAGGCAATGGGGAATGAGGGCGGCTAGGGTTAGGGGTGTGATTTGGAGAGGATGATGAACAGTGGAGAGGGGGGTGTTTAGTTAGGGAGCCGGGGTATGGGTTTAGGATTTATATAGGGAAGGGGTGGATGGATATTGACCATCCGATCAAGTAAGATACACGGTCAGGATCGTTTCACTTAACCAAACGACGTCGTTTGGTTTAAGTTGAGGGAAAGGATTGGATCGGGGCAGTGGGTCGGGTAAGGGTTATGGGTAATGAATATGGGATCTCAGCCGTTGGATGAGTTTGATCCAACGGTCCTTGATAAAATGTCACCAAACGTTGTCGTTTGGTTTGATTAAATTGGACCGGACATGGGGTGTTTGGATTGGGCTGAGGGGGTTTGATTTGTTTTGGGCCTGCCCTTTCAATTAATTGGCCCAGTCCGTTTTTGCCTATTATTTTCCACTCTTTTTTTAATTTCCAATTTAATTATTAAAAATCCTAAAAATTATAAAAACAAAAATTAACTTTACAAGACATTAATCAACCTTTAACAACTATTAACACATAGACAAAATATTAATCACACAGTGAAACATTTAAAAAAAATAGAATAAATGCATATTTTTTGCGATTTTATTTTAATTAACTCTTAAATGCATAATTAAATCCTAATTATGCATGCAACATGTGTTTTTATTTTATTTTTCATTTTAACAAACAAAGTAGACATTTACGGACATAACACAAATATTTAATAAACGCCACTCAAATTCTAAAAATTGCACACTAAGCAAAAATTGTTTTTATTATTATTTATTTTAGAGTATTTTTCGTGAGACAAAAATCACGTGCTCACATTAACCACGTTCTCTTTCAACCATATCACAGAAGATACCTTTGATACATTCAAACCCAACACCCAATCACATGAATCCCAAAGCACGTTGGTTGTTACCAACTTAGTGCGCATGTTGTTCTTTTCTAACTTATGCCACTTTGATGTGCTAGCTAGATACCGTTTTGTGCAATTGGAAAGCTGGTGGCAAATTTTAAAGTCCTTTCTCACTTGTTCTGACCAAACAGACCCATGAAGAGGAAGTAAACAAGACAAAAGGAACAGAGTAAAGGACAACGAAAAGAGATGATTCCTAACAAGAACACTGCAAAGTATAAACTTATCAGCTATGGATACCAAATCTAATGACCATGACATGCACCTTTGGATAAAGTGGCCTAATCTGTCAAGCAAGTATGATGTTCAACTCTTGTTATACCCCTAAACCGTGAAACTGGGCTTCAATGCTCTAATTATCCAATCTGATTCATGATTCTTATTCGACTTGTAGTGCCCGAAGGGTTTTCACCATCAATCCTCTCTCATTTTGTTCTTTCTCTCAACTCACCATCGCCTTATAGTGCCTGTGAAGGTTTTCACCAATAAGACTCTTATTTTGTTCTTTTATTCTTCTTTCCTCCGATTCTATAGATGACAAGGCATTGACCATAGTAAAAACATCATACGCTCCTGGCATGGCTAACTCAGCACTCTCAAAGATTATCTTGGAGGTTTTTTTGGACTGTAATGTGGCTTTTGGACAGGGTTAGAAATGAAGGATATCACAAAGGCTCAAAACAACTAAGATAACAGGGTTAATTTATTTACAACTTTTTGAATCCATTTTAAAAACTTTGCCCCAATTTCTAAAATAGGGGAATTTAATTCTCTTTTTTTCTTTTTCTTTTGAGATGGAATTTCTAAGAAAGACTGCCCCACTCTCGACTTCGTGAGATTATGAAATATTTTATTTGGTATGACCGAACCATAAGGCTACCTACGTATCTTGTGGTGACAAGAATCGGGTCAAACGTAGTTCACCAAGATACGTTTTGTTGCTATTTTCCTTTTTCTTTTTTCTTTTTCTTTTTTTTCTTTTTTCTTATTTTTCTCTTTTTTTCTTTTCCTTTCTTTTTCTTTATCTCTATTTTTCTCTTATTGTTTTTGAATTTCTCTATTTTCTCTTCTTCTTTTTTTTTTCAATTTTTCTTTTGGAATGAACCTTTTAAAATAAACCTATGGGGACATAACCTTTTTTTTCTTTTTTCGCATGACTCTAACTTGATTCCAAAAGAGGGGAGGTCAAAGAAATTAGTACAGGCTCAAAAGGGTATCAAATGGTATTAAGTGTTTGGGTAGCTGAAAGAGGGCCTCCCAATCCCTGAAAATGCCAAGTATAACACATGCAACTTGAAAATGAAAAAGGGAAAATCATGCACAACATTTTTTTTGCAGCTTCGGCATTGATATCACTGATACTCCTTCCACTTTTCTTTAGCGCCTTGTCAAGTACAGAACCTTCGTTGGGTGATTCCCTCTTCACAATGGATATCCTCCGTCAATTCGAAGAAACCTTCATTGACTTTATGTTGCAACTTGAGATGCACTTGAACTTAAAATTGCTTGCTTCAAATCGTCCGGGATGCACTCTCCCTTAACGAATTCTTGTCATCTTATTAACTTCCCAAATTAACTGCCCTAATTTCACACAGTGCGGGCTTCAAATGACCTCAAAATGTCCAAATCTGTACTTATTTCCCTCAAGTGTTCCCATTATCTTCAAAATTGCTTTGTTGTTTCATGACTAAACTAACTTTTAAGACCAGGCCTAGAATTATGCGTTCATGTCTAGGGACAGCATGAAAAGAACTATAAAAAGAGAAGAGAGTTAAACAAAAACTGACTAGAAATAACAGAAAATTACATTAGACAGATGGTGACAAGGTTTGAACAACTAGACAAGCAAAATAAATTGGGGTACGACCCTGGAACAAACCTAGATAACAATAAAGGAGTTACTACGACTAAAGGAACTAGGCAAAATAAAAGGAGAGAAGGGTTTGAGTCACAAGACAATATCCTGATTACAACCCTGAAATAACCCGGGCAACAGAAATGACAACAAAATGAACCACCAAGACTCCTCCCCGGCTATCCGAGAAAGGAGCATCTTTCCGCTTATCAAGCTCGGCATCTTAGCCGCTGAGTTCCACATCAATATTACCAAGACCATTACCAATTCAATATCATTAACTTCACCAAGTGGCTCATTGACTCCTTTGACCAACCCTTCGTCATTGCAAACCATCCCAACAATTTGTGCGTTGTCATGTACCTGTAGAGGATTATGTGTGACACTTGGGGTATTACTGCCTTGGACCACAATTATTCCTTCTTGAATCATTCTATCTATTTCCCTTTTCAAAGCACGACAATCTTCAATGCTATGACCTTGGACAATAGAGTGGTACATGCACTGTGCAGTAGGATCAAAACCTTTTGCATATGGGTTTGGAGTATAGCCGAGGAGTGGCTCAATCAGGCCAGAAAGTTTTAAATTTTCAAATGAGTTTGTGTAAGATTCTCCGATGGTCGTGAAATTATCCTTTTGCCTTTGTTTCCCTCCATACCTCAGTTTTCTAGGATTGTTGGATGCTTGAAAATGTTATGAAGGCGCACGAGAATTTTAGGATGCTGGTGCTCGCCTTTGGGAGTGACCTAGTGGTTGGACAGATGGCCGGATGTTGTTCGGAAGATAATACTGGGTGGATTATGTGGAGTTTGGGGATGTTCATGGGGTCGGTATTGAGGATAAAAGAGTTTAGCAGGAATGCCCATTGGATCCTGTCATTGGCGGGGCTCAGCAACATCT
Organism: Nicotiana sylvestris; assembly: GCF_000393655.2. Classification (NCBI taxonomy): domain Eukaryota; kingdom Viridiplantae; phylum Streptophyta; class Magnoliopsida; order Solanales; family Solanaceae; genus Nicotiana; species Nicotiana sylvestris. The sequence continues at coordinate 132,305,444 of NC_091063.1, forward strand.
TTTCTATCAATGGGAGGACTGTCCCGAGCAACTTGTTCATTCCATCTGAACCAAAACTCCCTAAAACTTTCCTTGGGTTTCTTTTCCATCTGAGATAGGGAGGAGCAGTTTGGGACAATGTCTATATTGTACTGAAAGTGTTGCACAAAATCTTGAGCTATGTCATCCCATGTATGCCACTTACCGACATCTTGACGAGCATGCCATTCCAAAGATGTCCCAGTCAGGCTCTCATTGAAATACGCCATCAGCAACTCATCTTTCCTGCCAACACTTCTCATTTCACTACAATAACCCCCTAGATGGGCTACTGGATCTCCATGCCCCTCATACAAATTAAACTTTGGCATCTTAAACCCTTTCAGCTTTCTGGATATTTCATCTTGATCCACTGTCTTAGCAGGCTTTGCAGTCTCACTGGGAGGCTCAAAATGAAGAGCGTAAGAGTATGGACCCGAGACCTTGAAAATTGGATCTAGAGCATAGTGTTGGGCATCAAGAATTTTGAACACAATCTCGCTAGAGGATCGAGGAAAGGTAGCAGGTGGATGAGCTACAAAAACATAAGTGCTCAAACGAACGGGATATGAGGTGGTTTTGGGGGTGGAGTGTGAAAAGGTTGTGGGGAGATATCCTCGACTTGTGACAGTGGCGGAATGGTGACAAGGCTTTCAGTGTAGTTAGTGGGAACTGATGGTGGAGGACGCCCACTAATCCATGCTTCGTATATTTCGGCCATCTGTCCTTTCAACCTTAAGACCTCTTCTTTCAACTCAGATTCTGATTCACCAATTCCCATAGACGGATCAACAACCCCTGTGTCCAAGTCTTTGCTAGCCATGGCTATCTTGTTCTTTGACCTTGTGTTGTATAGATGAGTTACTTAAGAACCACAAACCAACCACCCTTCTGCTCAATGAAGATAACAAAAGGGAACAAAATGGGGTCATCCTGTTAGCATTAGGATATTTAACAGCTAAAAATATCATATTGTGTGCAATGCACCTAGCAACAATTAACGGTTCTAGAATGACTTTGAGGGTCACAAGGTCACTTGGCATCATCCCAACTTGCTCCCTTCAATCTTCTCTTTTCGTTTCTTTTCTAACACTTGCTTGCTCATTTTCCTTCCTTTTTTTCTAGTTATCACTCTTTTATTTCCTCTCATTTCTCACATCCCATAATTTCACCTTATTGTTTTCTTTTTCTTTTTTCCCTTCTTTTTTTCCTCTTTTTTTTTCTTTTTTCTTTTGCTTTTCTTTTTCTTTTAATAAAAAAAATAATTTTATCGAACCCTATGTAGGTTGCCTACTTATCATGACGCCACATGAATCAGATCTTTGCGTAGTTCTGGAAGATCGGGAATAGACTAAATGAACTAACGTTCTCTTTTTCTTTTTCTTTTTACCTTAAAGACTATTCTGATGAGAAAAGAGAAATAAAAGAAGCAAAACTCTTTTTTTTCTAGACTTAATGTTCTATATCCTATTCTAGACTCAAGCTTAATGATCATATATTTTTTAGCTTTTTTTTATTTTTGAAACAAACACTCTATGGGAAATTATTAAGGAAAAAAAACCCTACAAGAGAAAAATATTTTTGATTCTTTTTTGTAGGAAGGAAATCTAAAAAATAAACCAAAGAAAAATATTTTGAATTTTCATTTGATATCCCTGAAGAAAGATTTCAAAACGAGAAATGAACAAGATAAAAAATATTTTTGGATTTCAGTTTTTGATTATCTAAGGAAGAAATTCTAAAAATACAAAAGAAAAAAGTATATTTTTTTTCTCTTCTATGTACAATATCCTAAAGTTCTAATGAAAATAAGTTTTATCCTAAAGTTTTATTTTTCATTAATTTCCCAAAGAAGAACCTCAAAAGAAAATCTTTTTGGATTTTGGAATTAATACCTTCAAGAAAACTTTTTAAAGAGGTACTAAAAGAAAATTATCTTTTTTTTAATCTTAATATACTAAAAGGAAGTATAAAATTAATTTTTTTATTAATTTCTAGATATTAATTCAATAAAAGAAAACCACCTCAAATAAGTTTTTTTTATTCCTAGAATTAGTATTCTAAAGAAAACTTCTAACGGAAATATAAAATGCAACATCTCTTTTTTTCGGATATTTGATTTATAACACACTTTTTCAAATGCAAAACAGAAAGTACAATAATAATAAAAAAAAACTCGACATTACTATACAAAACTAGAAGGTAAAGACGACATAAAAAGAAAAATAGACTCATAACATAAAAAAGAAAAGAAAATCTCCTTTTAATCTACTCCTGAATGAGCGATTTTCATGGGATGGTCCTAAGGCGTCTCATGCCCAAACTCCAGTAAGTAGATCCACACCTGTATGAGAAAATTAAGACAAAATAAAGTTAAAGACTTAGAACGCTAGGTGAGACAGTAACCCTTCCTGTTGGACACACACAAGACATGATTGTGACTATTTTTCTAAAATTAACCTATGTGGCTAAAAGTGGCTAAAAATGCAAGATTTGGCTAAGACCCCGCGAAGACAAGAACCTAAGACCGGACCCTATGTGGGTTGCCTACGTATCACGCCTCGAAAGACGAGAATCAGGTATGCGTAGTTCGGGCAGATTGGATACGGGCAAGAATTAAACAAAACAACTAATTTAGAGAAAAATATATTTTTTGTCTTTTTTGAAAAAATGATGAAACATGTAAACTCTTTTTGGATTTTCTTTTCCCTTTTTTTTATTTCTTTTTTTGGGAAATGATGGGAAAGTGCAAAATCGTTTTGAATTTTTCATTTTTTTTCTTTTCTTAAAAAAATGTGAAAGAAAAACATAATTGGGCCCTATTTGCTTTAGTTTTCACACTTCACCCTCTTTTCTTTCTCATTTACCCTCAGCCATCATTGGTCCGCCAAATGACCCTTTTACCTTTGAAGAAATGCAACATGTAGCACATAGGATGCATCATGATGGCCTTTTATTTTTGGGTACACCTGTCCTAGACGGACCCAACCCCTGTGTTGAGTCCCCTAAGTCAAATGCAGTGATGCAACAAACGTTCATACTCGGGATCCGGCATGAGGCTATATTATTCTAGGTTTAAAAACCTGGGTTTATTTGTTCTAGACCTGGCTTATCTGAGCAAACAGCTCAAGCCGGGTGGGGGGCAGCGTAGTGGTAATACAGAAGCTTCACCGGCTTTGCAACTTGTCCGAACCTCGTTCTAAAATTTGGATATGACTCTAACAGAAGAGAAGTCACATGAAGTGCACACTTCCCAGATGATTTAGAAGACTTAGAGAGAAGATGGTTTCGTAACAGTTTTTATATACAGTTCAATCAATATCAAAGCGGTAAAAACGACATTTAGCACATTAGGCTCAAACAGGTAAAAATCAGATAATCAATAAAGACAACTATAACAATTACTCTAAGCTCGAATTCTGAACCTTGAACCAGAAGTTCTGGGTTCTTTTCCCCAACAGAGTCGCCAAAGCTGTCACACCTCCTTTTCCTACCCCCAGAAGGGTATTAATGGAGTTTCTTTCAATTTAAGTGATAATCGAAACGTGATTATTTATTTAAAATTCAGAGTCGCCACTTGGGATAATTTATGGTATCCCAAGTCACCGGTTTAAAATTCCGAATCGAGGAAGATTGACTCTTATTTATGGTCTTCGAACACAGAAATCCTGGTAAGGAATTCTGTTAACCCGGGAGAAGGTGTTAGGCATTCCCGGGTTCTGTGGTTCTAGCACGGTCGCTCAACTATTATTATTGGCCTATTTATCTGATTTAAAAAAAACACTTTTAAACCTATGTGTATTTTTAACTTTTTAGCCGCTTTTAATATTTCAGGAAATATCAAGGTTATTTAATAGACATCGCAAGCACGCTACATGAAATGTACCTGCGGTTTACGACACGTTTAATTTAACCTTGTTGGAAATTAGAACTAAGTCACATGAAATGCACACTCAGATTTTAGTAATAGCTATGATAATTATATAATTGACGCGCCTAAAGCAAGCTACGAAGTCCATTTTCAATATCTAAATTCTAACATTCGTGTGGGCCATAGATGTTTTAATTAGAATGGCACACCTCAATTTAAACTAACTACGTTCAATTAGAAGGTGGCAAGGCTCTTGATCAATCCAATTTAAAATTAATCTAACTCGGAATTTAGTCTGGGGCCTAATTACAGCCAAGTGGCGAGGTACTTAAATGATTTTGACTACCCGATAGGAAATAAACCAGATGCAGACCCACTGAGCTTCAGGAATCATGCATTGAACTGGGCTCGATGGTGGGCCCATCCCTCAGAATGAGAGACAACTATACATAGCAGTGGGAACGAACCAAATACAGGTCCAGTAGGACGCTGGGTTTCAGTTACAAACCAGCCCATTAAACGTAAAGTGCAAAGGAAAGAAGAAGGTATGAGATGAAGAAAAGTGCAAAGGAAAGAAGAAGGTATGAGATGAAGATTCTTGGGCCTGACATTGAGCCAAATCATGGTAAAACAACATAAAGGCAAATTCTGGAAAGCCAATAGTACGCAAATCATTGCACAGCTCATTTGAAATTTTCAGCAGGTTTGAACATCAAATTGAAATTAACTGAGGCATTCATCTCTGACCTTCATGACTTCTTCATACATTATATCAACTTACATGTAGGCTCAGTACTTTTAAACAAAACTTTGAGCCATTTGAAGAAACAATTAACTAGTAAATGAAAGTTAACGAGCCTTGACCTATGAAATACCAAACAAAATTAATCTAAACTATTAAACCAAATATACACTAGATTGTAACCCTTCATAAAGCTATCAGCTAATCTCCACATGAGTGATATCAATTTAGCTTCTAGCTCTCGTGGATCTGATCTTGTCGAGATCAGATCCAACAAGAACCATGCTACACACAAGCTAACCACTGAGTAACACACACAACAAAACCTCATATACTAACTCACAAACAACAAGGGCCAATCACTAGTTCCACGTATAATTGCAAAGGAACCCAAACAAACCCTTTTCAGAAGAGTACTCAAGCATCGAACATGAGGTCAATTAAACTCCAATCCAACGGAAGAAACAGAGAAAACGAGCTGATTCTACCATGGTTTCACCCTGAACTTTTACACAGATTTAACACCTAAAACATGAATTATTAAAGCATTTTCCACTGAATAACTTCATGAACCAGGGACCAACATAGCAGATTTACACATAATAAGAAAGGGATAGAAAGGAAGAAATGAAGAGGAAACTAAATGGCATAAAAGACATATGAAAACTACAATACAAACAAAAAAACAATCTTCATTGACTTCAGCAGAAACACATCCTTCACAAAAAAACACATTCGAGTTCCATTTATCACTCAAGATTCAAAGGAGTACCTGGAACAACAAGAAACAACCACAGAACTTTAGCAAGGAAATAGAAATAATTGTAGCTCTTGAACAGCAGTAAACAACAACTATCCACCAGCTACAACCATCTTTTGAGCCAGTAAGAAGAGTAGTGAATTCAAAATTTTAAAACCCTCCAAAATATGAAGACCATTGTAATGGAACAGTGATTGCAATTTCTATTTTTCTTTCTAATTTTCAAAATCTATCAGTGAGGGTATATTCTTCAGCCGTTTGCTAGTTCTTAGTATTGTAATCTCTACCTAGAAGAATGCAGGAAGTCAGCCCTTTATAGACAGATTTTAGGGCAGCAAAATTGATTTTAAAGCTTTAACCCTTTACCCCTTCCCTAATTTTTCTTTTTCATTTCATACCTTGAAAATAAAGCCTGTTTGTTAAACCACCCCATTCTCACCTTCCTGGCAACTTCCTAGTTAGTTAGGCAAGATTCCCTCAAGTTAAACTGACCAAAGCAGCCCTTGGCACCCTTGTATTTACCTTCAGGAAACCACTCCTGGGTCAAATAAACCCAGGACCCAACCCATCAACCCAAATTAAATCTCAAACCATAAAGGAATGAACTCAATCGAAAATTTAAGTAAATAACCCCTGAATTTAAAAAAAATGGACTTCAAATGAGACACTCAGAAACAGTAGTTTGTAAACAAATGTACTTAAACTAATTGAGACTATTATTAGCAAAAGAAACAATCAATGGATGAACCTATTTCAACTTTTGAAGCAATTAAATCAATCATTAAAACAGGGAAACAAATCAAACCAAGATACTAATATGTTGATTATTAAACATAAACTAAACCTTAATTGAAAAACTGGAAACCTAATGACTTAATGGCAAACTCATGATTTTAAACCTAAAATAGCTGACTAACAACGAAGATTAAACACAGGGGAAGGAAAACAAACAACATCTGACAAACCTAAAACTAAGACTAACTAACCCTTTCATTTTACGGTCAAAAGAAAAATAGAAACAGTAGAAGAATATGAAAAGAAGCTAAAGAAAAGCAGGACCGTGAGGAGATAAAAGAAAGGAAGAGGAATCGAGTACCTACTGCCATGACTGTCCGGTTGTTCCGGCTAGACCCATCTTTCCCGATTTAAATCCAAAAAGAGGTGTCAAATGACTGTTCCCCCTTGAGAACAGACAAATGACACCCTTTTTCTGCTCAAATCACCTTAGAAAACCATGCATGTCCACCCAGATTTGACGTTTGTTACGTTTGAGAGGTATTTGAAGGGATTGACTTCGGGTTTTGGGAAGAAAAGGAGGTGGTGAGTGTTTGGGTGTAATTTAGGTGAATTAGGGTTTGAAGCCCGACTTTTAGATCTAAGATTCGAGAAGATTGAGAGGGATTCGAGGGAAACCATTTTGGGATTTGGAAAGAGGAAGGTGAGGAGATCGTGTGGTGTTAATTTAGGGGAAATCAGAGCTGGTTATGGCGTCGCCGCTGGCTAGGATGGTGGGATTTTGGGGGCGGCGGATCTACGGTTCTAAGGTTAGAGACAGGGAATGGACCGAAAAGGGGGTTTGGACCGGGGGGGGGGGGTGAACCGGTTCCGACATCTTTATACCTGGAGGACTTGAGTTCCAGTCCGTTAGATCAATGTGATCCAACGGCTGAGATGGGAGGGGGTCAAAACGGGGTCATTTGGTTAAGACAGGGAATTTGAGCGGGTTGGGGAATTGGGCTGGTCGGACTGGGCATGTAAATTGGGTTGAAGTGTTTGGGTCTTGGACCAAATTAAGTTTTAAGACCAAATTCACATTCCCTTTATTTGTTCTTTGTTTTTTTTCTTTTTCTTTTAATTAAATAAAAATCTGAATTAATCTCCAAAATTAGCCTAAGTTGTAAAATTGAACTAATTATCCACTACAATATTTACAAGAAGTAATTACTCCTACATTAAAAGAGAAAATTACTAATTTAAATTAAAAGGAGGCTAAAAATGCAAAAGTAAACCAATTTTTGTGATTTTTATTTTTTAATAAAGCAACTATTACCAATTAATATTAAAATATAAACATTTAATAGAAATAAACATGCACTGAAATTCAAACAATTAGCACAAATTCTCACAAAATCCTATAAAATTGCAAATAATGGAAAAAATTTATTTTCTTGAATTTTATAGGAGTAATTCATATAGGGCAAAAATCACGTGCTCACACTAGCCAAACCAAAATACTTTAGCAATTTTGAACATTAACTCGAAACCTATTGACTAAACTGGATAAAACTGACAAAAAATAAATAAAAAAATCAGACAAAACAGAGAATAAGAAAACAATATTAACTCTAATGCAATTATCCAAAACCAATTATTATATTATATATTTTTCTAAAAACAGAATTAGGTCAACCAACAATCAAATGGACCAACTGATATGCAAGCAAAAGGGAGAGATATGTACTGTATTTTGTCAGAAATATTTGAGCGACTCGACGAACGGTATCGTTTGACGAAGTTTTTTTGGTCTTTGGTCTTGCATGGAGTCCGGTGGTCTTTGAAACGAATCGAAATTGATGGTAATTGATTATTCTTAGGGAGAACAATCGATTGGCATGAGTTTTGATTCATTATCAACCGAAATCCGCTTAAAACTCTGAAAAGGGGACAAACTAGGGTTTTCAAATTCTTTGGCGTCAGATTTGTGATTTGGACAAATGGGTGGGGATTTGGGAAAACTTGTGATGGATTATGAAAGTGGGGTGGGTGGTGATTGTATGGTGACAGTTTGGGGGTGGTTTGGGGCATCGCTGACGACCGGTGGGGTTTGGAAATTTGGGGGCGGCTAGGGTTTCTATCTGGGTTATGGTAGAGACTGAAGTGAAGGGGTTTGAATGGGGGGGGGAACCATTTAGGATAGTATTATATGAGAGCAAGGGTAAGTTCTCATCCGTTCGATCAAAAGAGATCGACGGATGGGATTTGATGGTTCCGAACGGTGTCATTTGGTTAAGTGGGGGGGCTGGACCGGGTGACCCGATTTTGGGCTTGGATAGAAGGAGATTTTGCTGCGGGTTTAGGGTAAAATATTTGGGCTTCAGCATTATTTGACCCAATAAAATTCAAGACCAAGCTTCCTTTCAATTGTTTCCTTTTTGTTTTTCTTTTCTTTTTCTTTAATTAAAAATCCTATATTAAAATTCTACATTAATCTAAATTGTGAAATTAAGCTAATTATCAAATTGTAAAAAAAAATCAGTTGATCCTAAATTAAAAAAAAGAAAAATTAATAATCCAAAATTAACAGCTAAGAATGCAAAAACGAACCATTTTTGTGATTTTCGTTTTTTTAATAAAGTGATTAACTAATTAATTAATCCTAACAAACATGAAAAATAAAATCTAAATGTAATGCATGGTATTTTTGGTATGTTTGATGATTTTAATAAAAGTAAATATGCACAGAAAAATGTAAACAATTAATATAAATTCTCACAAAATCCTATAAAATTGCCAAAATTGGAAAAAAAATATTTTCCTATATTTTATGAGAATAATTCCTATAGGGGGGAAAATCACGTGCTCACAGCTGTCCCTTTTGATCGGAAACACAAAGAGTTTTTGGGCAAAGATAAAGTGAGCGGATACGAGCAATTTTTGCCTGTTTGAATACTCCGTGGGAAGCATTTTTGAAATATTTGACCGAACCTTGCTTCCGAGGTTGCCTACATATCCTTGGCTTTAAATGAATCAGGTTAGTGTAGTTCGGGAAGTTTCGGTAGTTGGGACTACCAGGAAGCTGTGATTTCACTCTTGTTGCTGCTGCTACTGCTTGCTGAACTCCTTATTATACCGAGGCAAAATAAAAAGAAGCTAAGCTAAACTATGATCTATGAATTACAAGAATCCTATCTACCATCTTCAAACTTGATCTTGCTGCTTCTACAGTTCTGTTGTGCATCTTGAACTGTTGACATGTACTCTCAAGGCAAATTTCTATTGTTGCTAAAGTGAATTGAATTCTGAGATGGGTTCCCTTGTTTTCCAGGTGGGTTGTCGAAACTTGAACTGCATTCCCTTGTTTTTCAGGTGGGTGTCTGATTTCCAAAACTTAAAAATGTATTTTCCTTTGTTCTCCAGGTGAGTGCCGGATTACCAAAACATAAATTGTATTCCCTTGTTCTCCAGGTGGGTGTCTGTTACCAAAACTTGAATTGTATTCCCTTGTTCTCAAGGTGGGCACCTAATTGTAAAAACTTTAACTGTATTCCCTTGTTCTCCAGGTGGGCGCCTGATTTCCAAAACTTGGATTGTATTCCCTTGTTGTCAAGGTGGGCGCCTGATTGCCATAAATTGAACTTTATTCCCTTATTCTCCAGGTGGGCGCCCGATTACCAAAATTTGAATTGTTCCTTGTTCTTCAGGTGGGCGCCTGATTACCAACACTTGAACTGTATTCCCTTGTTCTCCAGGTGAGCGCCTGATTGTCAAAACTTGAACTGTATTCCCTTGTTCTCTAGGTGGGCGCTTGATTGCCAAAACTTGAACTGTATTCCCTTTGGAAATTTGGGGGCGGCTAGGGTTTCTATCTGGGTTATGGTAGAGACTGAAGTGAAGGGGTTTGAATGGGGGGGGGAACCATTTAGGATAGTATTATATGAGAGCAAGGGTAAGTTCTCATCCGTTCGATCAAAAGAGATCGACGGATGGGATTTGATGGTTCCGAACGGTGTCATTTGGTTAAGTGGGGGGGCTGGACCGGGTGACCCGATTTTGGGCTTGGATAGAAGGAGATTTTGCTGCGGGTTTAGGGTAAAATATTTGGGCTTCAGCATTATTTGACCCAATAAAATTCAAGACCAAGCTTCCTTTCAATTGTTTCCTTTTTGTTTTTCTTTAATTAAAAATCCTATATTAAAATTCTACATTAATCTAAATTGTGAAATTAAGCTAATTATCAAATTGTAAAAAAAAATCAGTTGATCCTAAATTAAAAAAAAGAAAAATTAATAATCCAAAATTAACAGCTAAGAATGCAAAAACGAACCATTTTTGTGATTTTCGTTTTTTTAATAAAGTGATTAACTAATTAATTAATCCTAACAAACATGAAAAATAAAATCTAAATGTAATGCATGGTATTTTTGGTATGTTTGATGATTTTAATAAAAGTAAATATGCACAGAAAAATGTAAACAATTAATATAAATTCTCACAAAATCCTATAAAATTGCCAAAATTGGAAAAAAAATATTTTCCTATATTTTATGAGAATAATTCCTATAGGGGGGAAAATCACGTGCTCACAGCTGTCCCTTTTGATCGGAAACACAAAGAGTTTTTGGGCAAAGATAAAGTGAGCAGATACGAGCAATTTTTGCCTGTTTGAATACTCCGTGGGAAGCATTTTTGAAATATTTGACCGAACCTTGCTTCCGAGGTTGCCTACATATCCTTGGCTTTAAATGAATCAGGTTAGTGTAGTTCGGGAAGTTTCGGTAGTTGGGACTACCAGGAAGCTGTGATTTCACTCTTGTTGCTGCTGCTACTGCTTGCTGAACTCCTTATTACACCGAGGCAAAATAAAAAGAAGCTAAGCTAAACTATGATCTATGAATTACAAGAATCCTATCTACCATCTTCAAACTTGATCTTGCTGCTTCTACAGTTCTGTTGTGCATCTTGAACTGTTGACATGTACTCTCAAGGCAAATTTCTGTTGTTGCTAAAGTGAATTGAATTCTGAGATGGGTTCCCTTGTTTTCCAGGTGGGTTGTCGAAACTTGAACTGCATTCCCTTGTTTTTCAGGTGGGTGTCTGATTTCCAAAACTTAAAAATGTATTTTCCTTTGTTCTCCAGGTGAGTGCCGGATTACCAAAACATAAATTGTATTCCCTTGTTCTCCAGGTGGGTGTCTGTTACCAAAACTTGAATTGTATTCCCTTGTTCTCAAGGTGGGCACCTAATTGTAAAAACTTTAACTGTATTCCCTTGTTCTCCAGGTGGGCGCCTGATTTCCAAAACTTGGATTGTATTCCCTTGTTGTCAAGGTGGGCGCCTGATTGCCATAAATTGAACTTTATTCCCTTATTCTCCAGGTGGGCGCCCGATTACCAAAATTTGAATTGTTCCTTATTCTTCAGGTGGGAGCCTGATTACCAACACTTGAACTGTATTCCCTTGTTCTCCAGGTGAGCGCCTAATTGTCAAAACTTGAACTGTATTCCCTTGTTCTCCAGGTGGGTTCCTGATTACCAAAATGTGAATTGTATTCCCTTGTTCTCCAGGTGGGTGCCTGATTACCAAAACCTGAATTGTATTCCTTTGTTCTCCAAGTGGGTGTCTGATTACTAAAACTTGAATTGTATTCCCTTGTTATCCAGGTGGGTGCCTGATTACCAAAACCTGAATTGTATTCCCTTGTTCTCCAGGTGGATGCCTAATTACCAAAACTTGAATTTGTATTCCCTTGTTCTTCAGGTGGGCGCCTGATTACCAACACTTGAACTGTATTCCCTTGTTCTCCAGGTGGGCGCCTGATTGCCAAAACTCGAACTGTATTCCCCTGTTCTCCAGGTGGGTTCCTGATTACCAAAATGTGAATTGTATTCCCTTGTTCTCCAGGTGGGTGCCTGATTACCAAAACCTGAATTGTATTCCTTTGTTCTCCAAGTGGGTGTCTGATTACTAAAACTTGAATTGTATTCCCTTGTTATCCAGGTGGGTGCCTGATTACCAAAACCTGAATTGTATTCCCTTGTTCTCCAGGTGGATGCCTAATTACCAAAACTTGAATTTGTATTCCCTTGTTCTCCAGGTGTGCGCCTGATTTCGAAACATGAACTGCATTCCCCTGTTCTCTAGGTTTGCCTGATTGCCAATACTTGAATTGTATTCCCTTGTTCTCCAAGTGGTGCCTGATTTCCAAAACTTGAAATTGTATTCCCTTGTTCTCCAAGTGGGCGCCTGATTATAACAAAATGGACAAATCAAAGAAACTTTTCTGCCTTAAATTGGTAACTGGGTACATTTGTGAGTGTTAATCGAATCATGTTTAGCAAAAATCTATAAGAATTTAAACTAAATCCCATTATCCAGGAGGATCCTGAAAATTTCAAATTGAATCCCATCTTAAGAATGAAAGCTTTAAAATCAACTTATATTTCCTAAAGGTAGAGCTTATGCAAAATCTTGTTGTCCACGAAGGTCTCGGAATTCTACTAAGTCTCATTATCCAGGAGGGTCCTGAGAACCTTTAAAAATTGAATCCCATTATCCAGGAGAGCCCTGAAAATTTTAAACTAAATCCCATTATCCAGGAGGGTCTTGAAGATTTACGGTTGACCGTGTCCAGGTGCATGCTTTCCCCGACGGAGGATTCCTCTGGAATAAATGAAATTTCCTACCCCTGTTTTAATCAAAGAAAATTTTATCAGTTTAAAAATGTGATGGTTAGTTTACGACATTCTTGCTGAAGGTGGCCTTTTCATTGTTGTACTTTATTCTAACTGGCTGCCTTGAACTGGCCAAGAATTATTTGACTTTCTGACTGAACTTCAACCAGCAGGGACCTGAATGACCCGAGTGACCTGCACTTAACCCGTTATTTTACATTTCTGTCCTTCCAATTTGAACCTATGTATCTTCCACAAAATTCACAAACCACTCGACAGCTTGAACTTTCATTAACACCTTATTTGTCACTTTGCATCATGCTATTTATGGTATGCTTTGGCCACACTTTGCTTTGTGCAATTTGGAAATTGGTAGTAAGCTTTGAAATCCTTTCTTTCTTGCTTAAACAATACTGACATGGGAGAAGCCTTAGAGAAATAAACCCAAAAGAAATGAAATGCAATGACTTCGGGCGTTAGAAATAAAGAAGAAGACTTGAAACAGGATGACTGTTTGAGGGAGAAAAGGAAGGAGACTTATCTGATTGAGGCAGTTGGCACCAATGATCATGACATGTATTTCGGATTAATCAACCTAACATGTTCGACCAAACACCTCTCAGTGTCATTCTTTATGCCCCGGGATCTCCATAACCCAATATCTTTGCAAGGTCACTAACCTTGTTCGGCTTACGGTGCCCTGAAGGGTTTTCACCAGCGAACCTCTCTCATCTGTTCATCTCTTAACTCACTGTCGCCTTACGGTATCCGTGAAGGTTTTCACCAATAAGACTCTCTCATTTTAATTTATCTCAACTTTCTATCGCGCCACGGTGCCCGCGAGGGTTTTCATCAATAAGACTCTCTCATTTGTTTATTTTCCTTGCATAGAACGGAGTGTTGCCCCTAATGCGAATTGTACCTCTATCTAGCTTGACTTGGCATTCTTAAATAATGGTCAGAAGGTCTTTCGTTGCACCGTAATATGGGCGTTTGGATAGGGTTAGAAAGAAAGGATAAACGCTTAAAACAACTTGAATGGATTCACAATTACAACTTTTGGAATCAGATATTTTCATAACCACAACTTCTGCCCCAGTTTCTTTGCCTGGGGGCTTTTGAATTTTATTTTGATGGGACCGAACCGTGAGGCTACCTACGTATCCTTAAAAGGAATCAAGTCGAACGTAGTTCATGTCATAGGAAGTGCTTTGTTGTTGTTACTTTTCTCTTTTCTCTTTCTTTCTATCTTTTTCTTTTCTTTTCTTCTCTTTTTCTTTTTTTTTCTTTTTCATTCTTTCCTTTCTCTTTTTCTCTTATCTTTTCCTCTTTTTCTGCTTTATTTACCTTTTGTGTCCGTGTTTCTGAATTTAACTACTGATTCCAAAAGAGGGGTATGAAAGAAAATAAATAAGGCTCAAAGGGGTAACAAAGAATAAAGTGTTTAGATAGCAGAATAAAATGTCTTCGTCATTCCAATCTTCAAAAAACATGCTATGTACAAATAATACAATTTAAACCAAAGAAATCATACGTAATATCTTTTGACTGCATCAGAATTGATAGCCATATCTACACATTTTCCTTCTATATCTGTTAAATACAAAGCACCATTGGGCAATACTCTCGTTACGATGAACGGCCCTTGCCAGTTTGGGGCGAACTTGCCTTTTGCTGCAGCCTGATGTGGAAGGATGTGTTTCAATACTTGCTGACCTACTTCAAATTTCCGAGGATGCACCTTCTTGTTGTATGCTCTTTCCATTCTCTTTTGTTACAACTGGCCATGACACACTACTGCCAGTCTTTCCTCGTCAATCAGACTTAATTGCTCCAAATGGGTTTTGACCCACTCATCGTCATCAATTTCAACTTCAGCAACAATCCGAAGAGATGGAATTTCAACTTCCGCGGGTATTACTGCTTCAGTACCATATACCAACAAATAAGGAGTTGCACCTACTGAATTACGAATAGTAGTGCGATAACCTAGCAAAGCAAAAGACAACTTCTCATGTAATTGCCTGGAACCTTGCACCATTTCCCAAAGTATCTTCTTTATGCTTTTGTTGGCCGCCTCGACAGCTCCATTTGCCTTGGGGCGATACGGAGTGGAATTCCGATGCATAATCTCGAACTATTGGCATACTTCTTTCATCAAATGACTGTTAAGATTAGCACCATTGTCTGTGATAATTACCTTTGGGATTCTGAACCGACAAATGATATTTGAATGAACAAAGTCAACCATTGCCTTCTTGGTCACAGATTTGAAAGTTTTAGCTTCAACCCACTTAGTGAAATAATCGATGGCCACTAGAATGAAACTGTGCCCATTGGATGTTGCGGGCTCAATTGGTCCAATGACATCCATGCCCCAAGCAACAAAGGGCCACGGTGCGGACATTGTATGCAACTCAGATGGCGGAGAGTGAATCAAGTCTCTGTGTACCGAGCATTGATGACACTTGCACACAAAGCTGATGCAATCTCGTTCCATGGTGAGACAATAATACCCTGCTTGAAGAATCTTATTTGCCAGAACATACCCACTCATATGCAGCCCACAAACTCCGGAATGTACTTCGGTCATGATAGTCGTGGCTTGCTTAGCATCGATGCACATCAACAGCCCAAGATCTGGAGTTCTTTTGTACAAAACTCCCCCACTCAAGAAAAATCCACTAGCCAAATGCCAAATTGTTCTCTTCTGATCACCTGTGGCTTGTACCAGATATACCCCCCATCCTAATGTATTCCCTGATATCATGGAACCAAGGTTCACCATCAAGTTCTTCCTCAACCATATTACAATAGGCATACTGATTACGAACTTGTGT
Source organism: Nicotiana sylvestris (assembly GCF_000393655.2). Classification (NCBI taxonomy): domain Eukaryota; kingdom Viridiplantae; phylum Streptophyta; class Magnoliopsida; order Solanales; family Solanaceae; genus Nicotiana; species Nicotiana sylvestris. Next base: position 132,321,067 of record NC_091063.1, read on the forward strand.
ATGCACAGGTTCGACATAAGCCTTGCCCGGATGGTGAAACATTGATGCCAAGGTAGCCAAAGCATTGACAACCTCATTATGGATCCTTAGAATATGCCTGAATTCTATTTATCGGAACTGTTGACAAAGATCATGCAAACATTGCCAATACGGTATGAACTTTAGGTCCCGAATCTCCCATTCTCCTTGAATCTGGTGCACCAAAAGATTCGAGTCTCCCAAAACCAAGACTTTCTGAACTCCCATATCTACAGCTAACCTCCAACCTAAAATGCATGCCTCATACTCAGCCATGTTGTTGGTACAATAGAAACGAAGTTGGGCTGTAACAGGTTAGTGATGCCCTATTTCAGAAATAAGCACGGCCCCTATTCCAACACCTTTCATGTTAGTAGCTCCTTCAAAGAAAAGTTTCCAACCTAGTTTTCAACCTGCTCCACCTCGTCAATATGCATCACCTCTTCATCGGGAAAATAAGTTCTCAAGAGTTCATATTCTTCGTCGATCGGGTTCTCGGCTAAATGATCGGCCAATGCTTGGGATTTTATCGCGGTCTGAGTCACATAGATAATGTCAAACTCTGGGAGCAAAATCTGCCACTTCGCGAGTCTCCCTGTGGGCATGGGCTTCTGAACGATATACTTTAGAGGATCCAGGCGAGAAATGAGTTAAGTAGTGTAAGGCGACAGATAATGCTTCAACTTTTGTGCCACCCATGTTAGGGCGCAACATGTCCTCTCAAGGGGAGTATACTTAACCTCATAGGATGTGAACTTCTTGCTGAGATAATAGATGGCTTGCTCCTTCCTGCTAGTGATGTCATGTTGACCCAATACACAGCCAAGCGAATTGTCCAAGACTGTCAATTAAAGAATTAAAGGCCTCTTGGGTTCCGATGGGACCAACACTGGTGGGTTTGACAAGTACCCCTTGATCTTATCAAATGCCTCCTAGCACTCATCAGCCCATTTGACCGCAACTTCCTTCTTCAGCAACTTAAAAATAGGCTCACAAGATGTCGTCAGCTGAGCAATAAACCTACTGATGTAGTTCAATCGCCCGAGTAGACTCATCACCTCAGTATTGTTCCTTGGAGGTGGCAATTCTTGGATATCCTTGATCTTTGATGGGTCCAGCTCAATGCCTCGACGACTAACTATGAATCCCAAAGGTTTTCCGGATGGAACGCCAAATGCACACTTGGCAGGGTTGTGTTTAAGATTGTACCTGCGGAGCCTCTGGAAAAACTTCCTCAAATCTCCGACATGGTCGTCTTGTTTCTTTGACTTTACGATCACATTATCCACATAAACCTCAATCTCCTTGTGTATCATGTCATGGAATACAGTAGTCATTGCCCTCATGTAAGTTGCCCCAGCATTTTTCAAACCAAATGGCATTACCTGGTAGCAATAAGTCCCCCATGGTGTGATGAATGCTATCTTTTCTACATCCTCCTCGTCCATCAAGATCTGGTGGTATCCAGCATAGCAATACACAAAAGAACCGATCTGATGCTTGGCACAATTGTCAATCAAGATGTGGATATTTGGCAATGGAAAATTATCCTTTGGGCTTTCTTTGTTGAGATCACAGTAATCAACGCACACCCTGGTCTTATCGTCCTTCTTTGGCACTGGCACAACATTAGCTCAACAAGTGGGGTACCGCGCGACTCGAATGACCTTTGCGTTCAACTGCTTTGTGATTTCCTCCTTAATCTTCACACTCATATCAGTTTTGAACTTTCTCAACTTCTGCTTAACAGGAGGGAATGTCGGGTCAGTGGGCAATTTGTAAACCACCAAGTCAGTGCTTAGACCGGTATGTCGTCGTATGACCATGCAAAAATATCTTTATATTCAAATATCTCTTCCCTGATTTATGGTTCCAAGTGTACACTTATCTTGCTTTCCCTGATATTATCCGGACGCCCTAAATTGATTGCTTCAGTTTCGTTCAAATTGGGCTTGGGTTTCTCTTCAAAATGACTTAGCTCTTTACAAATTTCCTCAAATGCTTCCTCCTCATCATATTCTATTTCATCATCACACTCCATTTTCTAGATTATTATTTCAGAGTTAGGTTGGCTTTTAAGACTTGGCTGAAGATTCCCCATGCATGTCATGTCATTAAAACCAGCATAAAAAGAACTGTACAAGGAAAGAAAAGAAAATGAAACTATTAGGAGTAATGGAAAAGGGAAATTGCATTTCATTAAAATAAAGGATAGAAGGGTTTGTACATAAAAATAGACGGAAAATAAAATCTAAATTTCAACCCTGGAATAATCCGGATACACTAAGAGGAAAACAAAGCAAACTACCAAAACTCATTCCGGGTAGGGAGAAGAATGGCATCCTAATTGTTAATCTTCACTTTTGGCCCAACAAACTGCACATCCGCTTTGCTGGAACCTTCCCTAGTTTCTACCATGTTTACTTCATCAAACAGATTCTGGAACCTTTTAACCAATTCCTCATCAAAATCAACCAACAGCCTTGGGAGTGCTGTCACTAGATGCTTTACCACCTCTGCCTTGATGAAAGACCTAGAAAGACGTGAAACTGGCTTAGGGAGCAACCATGCTTTCTTTTTCAGCTTTTGAGCCTTCTTCACATCATCCCTAGTAGGCTTAAACCCCAGACCAAATGTGCACAGATTTTCATACAAGGACACTGGCTGCACGATACCTTGCAGAGATGAACCCAGACCCTTGCCCGGTATAAAATAATTTTTCAACATCTCGGTTGCTACCATGACGATTGCAGATGCTAAATTTGGACCTGGGATGTATTCCCATTTTGGAACCTTTTCAACTGACACTATCTCAGACACTTGATAGACCCGCGGCGCCTTATCCTCTTCAACGTCAATAAACGGGACGGAGGTATCATTGAAAGCACATATGTTCTTATCGCTCTGCACGACGATTTCTTATTTATCCCATTCGAACTTCAGCATCTTATGTAAAGAGGACGTAACCACCTTGGCAACATGTATCCAAGGCCTACCCAACAGTAGATTTTAAGAAACAGCCACATCCAACACCTGGAACTCCATAGTAAATTCAACTGGTCGTATTGTCAACTCGAGCATGATGTCGCCAACATAGTCTTTTCCTCCTCTGTCAAAACCTCGAATGCATATGTTGTTTTTGTGAATCCTCTCATCATTAACTTTTAACTTGTTCAGAGTAGAGAGAGGGCAAATATCTGCACTAGAACCATTGTCAACCAACACCCTTGTGACCACAGAATCTTCACATTTCACTATGAGATAGAGGGCTTGATTGTGTTTTGTACCTTCCAGAGGCAAATCATCATCAGAGAATGTGATCCGGTTAGACTCAAATATCTTATTGGCAATCTTCTCCAGATGGTTCACAGTGATTTTTCGGGGACATGAGCTTCATTCAGAATCTTTATCAGGGCCTGATGATGTTCATCAGAATGGATCAACAATGATAACAAGGAAATCTGAGCAGAAGTCTTTTTCAACTGTTCTATGATGGAGTAATCTTGTACCTTCATTTTTCTCAAAAACTCCTCTACTTCTTCTTCAGTGACCCGCTTCTTCACTAGAACTGGATTGTCTCTGAGTGTTTTAGCTTTCCTTAACTCTTTCGGGGCAAAGCATCTCCCCGAACGAGTTAATCCCTAGGCCTCGTTAACTTCTTCTTTCACTTCCTTCCCCTTATAGGTCACTATCACTCGCTCATAGTTCCATGGAACAGTCTTGGTGTCAGCTACCAGTAGATGAGTCATAGGTTTGATAATGATGGGGTTGGTGCAAGCACCCTCCATAATTATGATTAGTTTACTTGCGACCCCCAGCACTATCACCTTTGGCTTTTCTTGTTTTGCTATAACATCACTTGGGGATATTTTTTCAACTAGCCTATCATTTGGCATACTCAACTTGTCTATCGATCCTTCACCTATCAGAGAGGTTGCTTTGTGACAACCCGGTCCTAGACTGACTTACTTTCACTAGACTGGATTATTATGACAGATTATGAAGGCTTCTTGGGCTTCCCATCATTGTACACTATCTCAATCATGTGCGTTTCAGCATGGTCCGACAATGGGTTGTGGTTGATATTGGGTGCTTCTAGGCTCTGGACTACGATATGGTTCGTATTAATGAGCTCTTGAATGGCGTTCTTCAGATGCCAACATTTTTCTGTGTCGTGCCACGGAGTATCAGAATAGTACGCACACCTAAGAGAATAATCTAGGTTCTTTGGAGGGGGTTTGGTAATTTTGACTCAATTAGCCTCAGAACATCCAACTGTCTCAATCTCTGAAATAAGCTGGTATAAGATTCCCTAAGTGGGGTGAAGGTTTTCTTCCACTGCAACCTTTCATTCCTGAATTCTGGCTTGGCTCGAAAATTTGGATTGGTGGGGTTTCGGTATGTTTGTGGTGGTGGGTAAGGGTTTTGTAGGGCTGGTGCACGTCATTGCGAGTGAGGAGGGGGTTGATCATATGACTGTGCGTGATGCACATGATAATGGGTTGGCCCGACTGAGTATTGAGGCTCTGGTGGGGGGAAGTAGTGCTGGGTGGACTATATGGAGTTGAGGTATAGGCTTGAAGTAGGGGTCGAGGTTGGGTGTCGTTGGTGGAGAATCCCCTGGTTCGTGCCATGATCCTGAAACGACCATAACGACATCTTTTTTCTTCTTTTTCCCCAGCACGCCTCCGGTGCCATTCTGGATTGCCTTCGTAGTTGCTTTGATGGCGGAGTAGCTCATGATCTTGCTTGATTTGAGCCCTTCCTCTACCATTCCTCCCATTTTTACTACTTCTTTGAAAGACTTACCTATGGCTGAGATCAGATGACCAAAGTAAGTAGGCTCCAAGGCCTAGAGAAAGTATTCCACCATTTCGTTCTCCTCCATTGGGGGTTAACCCTTGCTGCCTGTTCTCTCCAGCGGAATCCGTATTCCCTGAAAGTTTCACTAGGCTTCTTCTCAATCTTAGTCAAAGACAAATTTCTGGAGCAATCTCGATGTTGTATTGGAAATGACAAGCAAATTCTTGAGCCAAATCATCCCAAGTATACCATCTGTTGTGATCTTGAGGAGTGTACCACTCCAGCGTTGTGCCACTCAGACTCTGGCTAAAGTATGCCATTAATAGCTCATCTTTCCCATCGGATCCTCTCATCTTGCTATAGAATCCCCTTAAGTGGGCCACAGGATCTCTGTGTCCGTCATACAAATTAAATTTGGGCATTTTGAACCCAACAGGTACATTAGGGAACAAACATAGATCTTTGTAGGCTACTCTTACTTGACCCCCCAACCCTTGCATGTTTCTGAGCGATTGTTCCAAGCTTCTCACTTTCCTAAACATCTCCTCTTGTTATGGGTTTTTAGGTGGTTTCTCCGTCTCAATAGAGAGGTCGAAACGAGGAGTGTATGAGTAATTATCTGGGGCCTTGAAAGTAGGCTCTGGGGGATAGTACCGATTATCTTGGGTCTGGAATAATGGCTTACTAGAAGATCGATGGAGTGTAGCTGGTGGATGTGCTACGAAAACAGGGGTAGCTGGTGGAGGAGGGTATTGGGTTGTTTTGGTTGGTGGAACTTGTATGGTTTGGTAAGTGGTGCCATGATAATGGTGGTAAGGGATGAAGCCTGGCGCATGTTGTGGGGATGAATTTGTGTTGGGAGGTTCTTGGGACTGAGCTAGCGATGGGATGAAGATAGGGTTGGCGGGGTATGATGGTGGGGGATGCCCTTTAATCCATGCCTGGTACATCTCTGCCATTTGGTGTTTCAACTTATGCAACTACTCTCTCTGACCGGATTCAGTTTCCTCCACCTCCCTCGGCGAATCAATAATGCTTGCATCCAAGTCTTGGCCTGTGATGATCCGGCCGTTCGTCTTAAGAATTAACCCCCCGATCCCCTATTAAATGTTTTCCTCGAGTTTATTTCTGCTATTTTGATTTGCCGGGATGTTCGGTTTTGAGTTTCAGAGAGTTTTGGGACACTTAGTCCTAAATGAGAGCTTAAGTGTTGGAGAGTTGACCGTAGCCGGAACAGTGTGAAGACGGCCTCGGAATGGAATCTGATGGTTCACTTGGCTCCGTTGGGTGATTTCGGGGTTAGGAGTGCGTTCGGATTGTATTTTGGAGGTATGTAGCTAATTTAGGCTTGAAATGTTGAAAGTTGAATTTTTGAAGTTTCTGGTCCGATAGTGAGATTTTGATCCGAGGGTCGGAATGGAATTCTGGAGGTTGGAGTAGATCCGAGTGTTGAATGTGATGTGTGTAGAAAATTGCAGGTCATTCGGACGCGTTGTGATAGACTTTTTGATCGAAAGCGTATTTTGAGGAAATTTGGAGTTCTTAGGCTTTAATCCTTGGTTAATTCGATGTTTCGATGTTGTTCTAGGCGTTTTAAGGATTGATACAAGTTTGAATAAGTTATTAGGCAATATTTGTGCTTTTGGTTGAGGTCCCAGGGGCCTCGGGGCGATTTCGGATGGTTAACGAGAAGTTTGAGGAAATGTTGCAGCTGCTGTATTTTTGCTGCTTCTGGTATTTTCGCATCTGCGATTTGGGGACGTAGATGCGGAGCCGCAGAAGCGGCGTAGAAATCACAGAAGTAGAATTTGGGAATTCCTCAGGAACCACATATGCGGTGAAATGTTCGCAGAAGCGAAACCGCTCATGCGGTTAGAGTTCCGCAAATGCGACGTAGTTTCCGCAGATGCGGTCCCAGGGCCGCAGATGCGGAAATCACTGGCCAGAACATATAAATAGTTGCCTTCGCAAATTTGAGCTATTCTTTCACCATCTTCATTTGGGTTTGAAGCTTTTCACATAGATTTTTGAGGAAAACAAAGGGGAATCACTTGGTTGTAACATCCTTGACCTCATAACTCATTTTTATGTGTTTAAAGACCTAATTAGTGGTGAAAAATTTGGGAAAAATTGGTAATTAGGGCTTGAGTTTAAGAGACCTTTGAATGAGGATTTGAGAGGTCATTTGGATCTGATTTTAGTGTTCTTGTTATGTGTAGACTCATGAGAGTACGAGATTTCTGAAAATGTAAATTTTACCCGATTCCGAGATGTGGGCCCGAAGGGCGTTTTGGTCATTTTACCTAATTTCGCGTATTAGCGTAGAATTTAATTGTAAAATCAGTTACTTGAAGTATTATTTACACTATGAAATTGAATTGAATAGATTTGGGGCATTTGGAGTCGAGTACTCGTGGCAAGAGCGTGGTTTCAGATTGATTTTTGAGCCGGTCCGAGGTAAGTGGCTTGTCTAACCTTGCATGAGGGACTTTCCCCTTAGTATTGGTATTGTGATAATTGAAATGCCTTTTACGTCAGGTGACGGGTGCGTACTTGTGCTAATTGTTGAAAATCCGATTTTCATTAAGTAACTTTAATTGTGTTTTCCCTTTCTATTTATTCTACTTGCACTTTTAAACCTGCTGTTAGTTAGAGAAACATGTCTAATTGACTTAATTGCTATATTTTCTTTAACTGCCTTATTTGTATTACGTGAAGCATGTTAGGTTGGAATTGTCTGGGTTACCTTGTTATGAAGTTGAGTTTATTTAAGTACTCTTTGTGCCATTGTTTTGTGTTTTACCTTGGGACTACGGGATGACATCCTGGGAGATCCCCTGTACGCATTTATGATTTGAGCTGAAGGACGGGATACCGAGAGATCCCCAGCGCGTACATTGAGGATTCCAAGAGATCATCAGGATACCAAGAGATCCTCGGGATACCCAAAGATCAGTGTCATACATTGAGGATACCAAGAGATCCTCGGGATACCAAGAGATCCCTATCATACATTGAGGATACCGAGAGATCCTCGGGATACCAAGAGATCCCTAGCATATATTGAGGATACCGAGAGATCCTCGGGATACCAAGAGATCCCTAGCATATATTGAGAATACCAAGAGATCCTCGGGATACCAAGAGATCCCTACGATACATTAAGGATACCGAGAGATCCCTAGCATATATTGAGGATGCCGAGAGATCCCTAGCATATATTGAGAGTACCAAGAGATCCTCGGGATACCAAGAGATCCCTGACATATATTGAGGGTACTTGAGATCCTTGGGATACTGAGAGATCCCCGGTTACTTCCTTGTGGTTTGAATTTATCTCTGTTTTCCATTATTGTACTCTTATTATCTTGTATAGATTCGTATTGTAGATTCTCAATTGTACTGATTATCTTATCCTATCATCTTTATACTTATTTAATCTCAGTAGGGCCCTAACCATCCTCGTCACTACCTAACCGAGGTTAGGCTTGGCACTTACTAAGTACCGTCGTGGTGTACTCATGCCCCTTCTGTGCATGTTTTTCATGTGCAGATCTAGGTACCACTACTCAGGCCTATCATCCTTGAAGAGGTGACTGCTTTAGAAACTTCGAGGTACATCTGCCACACCCGCAGATCGAGAAGTCCCTTTCTATTCCCGCTTTTAGTATTTAGCCCTTCTGTATTTTTTTCTGTTCTTATTAGACATTCCGGAGTTAGAGCCATGTAGTATTGATCTTAGCTTGTGATTCATGGGTTTCCGGGTCTTGAATTTATGTTTTGGTATTGAGAGTTAAACGTGGTGTATGCCGAGCGGCACATTTAAACACTGTTACTGATTTATTTCTGTTTTAAATTGTTTACTTCTTTAAAAATTTTGTTTTTCTTTCTGCAAATTAGGCTTACCTAGTCGTAGAAGCTAAGTACCATCAAGATAGTTCATGGAGGGCGTACCAGGGTTGTGGCAAGTTGTTATCAGAGCTCTAGGTTCATAGGAGTCATGAATCACAAGCCAGTTTATTAGAGTCTCGTTGATCGGTACGGAGACGTCTGTACTTATCTATGAGAGGCTATCTAACTGTTAGGAAAATTCCACTTCATTTGATTTCCCTATCATGCGAGATTTTTGTCACGACCCAAACTGGAGGGCCATGACTAGCACCCGACCATACTTGCCGAGCACCAACGTACATTTCATCTAACCTTCTTTATTATCTTTTAGGGCTGACGAGATCAATATAAATGGTAGACCTGGATCATGGACAACCAGCAATAAAATATGACGGCATGAACATACATAGCAGGGGATGACCAGACAATCAAGAAACTACATATAAGGTATGAGCTACCATGCTACCATGAAAGACTATACAACAAAAACAAGCCGACAAGGCATACCAAGCTATACATGAGTCGACACTTGTCTATGAGCCTCTAAATGAACATAAGTGCTGCAACATAGCCGGAACAGGGCCCTGACATACCAATAATGTCTATAACAGAAATGCATACCAAGACCACGGCAAGTCCAGAGAAGGGATCTCGCCAATCACCGCTGAACTGGATAGCCTACTGTGGTGGGGGAGCTACACCTGCCTGTCTATCAGGAGGATAGACCTGCAGCACGACATGCAGCGTCCACATACAAAATGACGTTAGTACGGAGAAAGTACTGAGTATGTAAGGTAGGGAACCATAAATACGAACAGTAATGTAAACAGGGATAGAGAATATACAACCTGGAAAATCTGAGTACCTCTAAAGGCTACTGACATGCAATGCATGATACATATGTATGTATACATAAACTTTTAAAACATACGCCTCTGTCGGTATCATCATCATCATATCGTACCCGACCATAATAGGCTCGGTAAAAACATACCCGGCCATCATAAGGCTCGGTAGAATCGTACCCAGCCACGTGGAGCTCGGTAAAACCCAACTGATCAGTGGTTGCACAATAGGTGTCGTACCCTGTCTACTATAGCGCGGCTCAGTAGAGTAAAATAGATACACATATATAATGCATGCTCGACTCATGGAATCACATTCTAAACCTTTCGGAGTGACGTAAGGTCGGTATCCTCTGTACACGTTATAGGACCAACTCTTCATTACGAACCTTATAAGAATCAGGAAGTACCAACAACATTGATAACATAAGAATAAGAGAAGGAACATTAACATCAATCGTTCCATAAGAGGGAAAGCAATGTAAGTACAGCTAGCTTCTAAGAGTAGAGTATCTTTGGAAGCTCGTTCATTACATTATGTACAATCGGAGTCGTGCAAAAGAAGAAAAGGGATATCCTCACATACCTTGTATATACTTCCCCAATCACAAGCTATGCAATTGTCACAACTCCTTAGTCTACAATGAGAGAAACAATACTATCGTTATCATTTAAGCGTCATAACTATTATGTATCGACTACAACCTATTTTACGTTGAAACGGACAGCACCTCCCCTATATATATGACTTCACACCATTCCAAAAAATCACCAAACAGCCCAAACAACATCAATAATAAACATATTAAGCCTCCCAAAATAGTCCACGCACAACCTTATTACATCATACATACGACGACCACCATAGTCGTGTCAAACGACCCGGAAATGTTACGAATCACTATCAGCCCACAACCCTACATATATATGGTGTTCCTCCACACCCTTCCACCTCCAAAACTCCACAAAATAGTAGTAAAACACGCAGCCCAATAGCAACACAAAACAGTCCACAAAACAGTCCACTACAAGTGAATAACTCGAACTCATGGCTTCCGATCACTGTCCCGTGAGTTCTTACATGTATAGAACGAATTAACATGAATTCACAACAGAGAAAAATGTATGAAAGATGGCAGTAACTTACCTTACTTGTTGAATAACTCAGTCCTTCCCTTGGTTCTTCAAACTCTAGGTTTTACCTTCAAATAGAACTTGAAAGAGAGGGAAAATCGATTAGGGTTTGTGTAGGATATTTGGGGAGGAGTTGCAGGGGTTAACTTTGGTTTTGAGGGTCTGAAATATGGATGAAATAACTGAGTTCATAACCCCTTAAAAGTCCTCTTTTGGCTGACTTAGGTCTTTTAATTTTGTCCTATCATTTTGGCAAGTAGGTGATGCACCTACTTGTCATCTACCAATCTGCGCAGGCTTACAAAAATATGAATATCTCTATACTCCGAGATCGTATTGATAAATGGTTTAATGAGTTGGAAACTAGACTCGTAGATTTTTAATTTTGTGGGTAGATCACCCCGTAATTCCTTGTAAATTAGGAGAAAAGCTTAGAAACATTTAACCTAATGTTTAAGTAAAATTATGAACCTAAGTTGCGACAACGTTTGTCGACTTTTGTTTCATAACTCGTTTGACTTCAAGACTTATGATACGGATATTATATGATTCAAACACCTTAATACATGACCTTGAGTGTATTAAGAACCTCTAGGTTTACCTGAAAATACGAGTTACCACATCCTTGATTCGTTTAACTTCTAATACTTGTTAATCACCCTTATACACCCTTGTATCACTTAAGACCAATAGGATTAACTTCTTATCATCTCAAAGGTAATTCCTTCTTGAATTTATGTTAACTAATATATGGCATGAACTAACGCGTGTGGATATGGGTTATAACACCCTTCCCCCCTTAGGATCATTCGTCCTCGAATGTAAGGGTTCATGGGGAGTTTAAATCATCGTGGATTCTGGTCAAGTTTCTCCCATAAATAGAGGAAAAACTTGCAAGCGGTTAACTCAACGTATGGCCTTACAAGAGTATGCAAAGCATTATGGACATGTACATTATCTGCATATCACCATTTTGTATTAAGGAAGAGTATTCTCAAGTTATTGCTTACCTCATAGAGCCATTTCACCTTCCAATGTATCATGTGTTCCACCAGCATCCTTGTTATCTTCATTCTGGAATAGGTACGGGTATTTAGACTTCATCTCCTCTTTTGCTTCCCATGTTATTTCTTCCATATTCTTTTTCCTCCACAATACTTTGATGGAAGCTACATCTTTTGTTCTTAGCTTGAGGACTTGTCGATCTAATATAGCCAATGACACTTCCTCATATGATAGGTCCTCTGTAACCTGTACATATTTGATAGGGACGACTCGAGAAGGGTCTCCAATACATTTCCTCAACATAGATACATGGAATACCGGGTGGACAAATTCCAATTCGGATGGCAATTCTAACTCATAAGCAACCTGTCCAATCCGTCGAAGAATTTTATACGGCCCGATATACCTTGGACTCAGCTTACCTTTCTTCCCAAAATGCATAATACCCTTCATTGGTGAGATCCTCAGGAAAACCCAATCACCAACCTCAAACTCTAGATCACGACGTCGGACATCGGAATAAGATTTTTGCCTGCTTTGTGCCGTCCTCAATCGCTCCTGTATCACTTTCACCTTCTCAATAGCTTGGTGAATCAAATCTGGCCCATATAATTCTGTTTCACCGACTTCGAACCATCCAACTGGTGATCTACATCTTCTTCCGTATAGTGCCTCGTATGGGGCCATTTTAATACTGGAATGGTAGCTACTATTGTAGGCGAATTCTATGAGTGGAATATGGTCATCCCAATTTCCCTTAAAATCTAGAACACATGCTCGTAGCATATTTTCAAGTGTCTGAATGGTACGTTCAGCCTGTCCGTCAGTCTGCGGATGAAATGCAGTGCTGAGATTCACTTATGTGCCTAAACCCTTCTGAAAAGACCTCCAAAAGTTAGCTGTAAATTGAGCTCCTCGATCTGATATAATAGATACCAGCACACCATGAAGCCTAAAAATCTCCTTGATATACAACTTCGCATAATCTTCAGCCGTGTAAGTTGTCTTAACTGGCAGAAAATGGGCACATTTTGTAAGTCGATCAATTATCACTCAGATGGAGTCAAACTTATGATAAGAGCGAGGTAATCCAATAATGAAGTCCATATTAATAACCTCCCATTTCCAGGTCGGAATCTCTATATTCTGAAGCAATCCACCGGGTTTCTGATGTTCTATCTTTACTTGTTGGCAATTGGGACACTGGGCTACAAATTCTGCAATAGACTTCTTCATGTTATCCCACCAATACTGCTCTTTGACATCATGATACATCTTTGTCAAGCCGGGATGGATGGAATATCGGGATTGATGAATCTCATTCATAATCTTCTCTCGCAACCCTGCCACATTGGGCACACATAATCGGCCCTGGTATCTCAGTGCCCCATCTCTTCCGATCTCAAAAGCCATACTTTTACACTACTGAATGCTTTCTCTTAATCGTACTAAGATAGGATCTTCATATTGCCGTGCTTTTACCTCGGCTAACAAAGATGATTCTGATATTGGCTAGCTGATGAAGCTCTTTAGTCAACCCCCATCTACCTGCCTCAATATGTACTAAGCATCCCATTGATTTACGGTTGAGAGCGTCTGCCACAATATTGACTTTACCGGGATGATACAATATCTCGACGTCGTAGTCTTTTAATAATTCAAGCAACCTACGCTGCCTCAAATTCAACTCTTTCTTCTTGAAGATGTATTGTAAACTCTTGTTATCTGTGTAGATGTCAACATGGACGCCGTATAAGTAGTGCCGTCATATCTTCAAAGCATATATTTCTGCAGCCAATTCCAAATCATGGGTTGGATAATTCTTATCATGCTTCTTCAATTGTCTTGATGCATAAGCAATCACCTTCCCATGCTGCATCAATACGCACCCCAAACCTATACCTGAGGCATCACAATATACCACATAACCTTCTGTTCCTTCAGGAAGAGTGAGCACTGGTGCAAATGTCAATCGATTCTTCAGCTCCTGAAAACTATGTTCACAAGTGTCAGACCACTGGAACTTGGTAGCTTTCTGTGTTAACTTAGTCAATGGTGATGATATAGAGGAAAACCCTTCCACAAACTGCCTATAATATCCTACTAGCCCTAGGAAGCTACGGACTTCTGATGGTGTTGTAGGTCTCGGCCAATTCTCTACTGCATCGATCTTCTGAGTGTCGACACTAATACCCTCGTCAGATATCACATGGCCAAGGAATGCTATTGAGTTCAGCCAAAATTCACATTTGGAGAGCTTAGCATATAACTTACGATCCTAAAGCGTCTGTTATACTATCCGCAAGTGGCCCGCATGTTCCGCCTCCGAACGAGAATATACTAGAATGTCATCAATGAATACAATCACGAACACATCAAGATAGGGCCTAAAATATAGTATTCATGAGATCCATAAAAGTTGTTGGGGCATTTGTTAGCCCGAACGACATCACCAAGAACTCAAAGTGCCTGTATCTTGTTCGGAAGGCCGTCTTTGGAATATCCTTCTCCTTAACCCTCACCTAATGATACCCTAAACGTAAATCAATCTTGGAGAAATACTTGGCACCCTGGAGTTGGTCAAACAGGTCATCAATTCTTCGAAGTGGATACTTATTCTTTATAGTAGACTTATTCAACTGTCGATAGTCGATACATATCCGTAACGACCCATCTTTCTTCCGCACGAATAGGACTGGTGCACCCCAAGGTGAAGTGCTAGGTCTAATGAAGCCCTTATCCAACAAGTCCTTCAACTGCACCTTCAACTCTCGCAACTCTGCTGGGGCCATTCTGTATGGAGGGATAGAGATCGGTTGAGTGTAAGGCAACACATCAATGCTAAACTCAAACTCCCTTTCAGGAGGAAGGCCTGGGAATTCTTCTGGGAAAACATCTGGGAATTCGTTGACCACAGGGATTGATTGTAAAGTTGGCGATTTTTCCTCCGCATCCCTAACGCGAACGAAATGATAAATGTAACCTTTTGAGATCATTTTCCTTGCCTTAAGATAGGAAATAAACCTACCTTTTGGTGTAGTAATATTCCCTTTCCATTCAATGATGGGTTCACCAGGAAATTGAAACCTAACCATCTTCGTACGGCAGTCAACATTTGCATAGCATGAGGCCAACCAGTCCATTCCTATTATCACATCAAAATCAACCATTTCTAACTCAAATAAATTTGTCGAGGTTTGACGACTACAAATCATCACAGTGCAACCTCTATATACCCTTCTAGCAATCACAGAATCTCCTATCAGAGTAGATACCGCAAGGGGTTTACTTATCAATTCAGGTTCAATGCCAAACTTATTAGCCACAAAGGGTGTAACATATGATAATGTAGATCCCGGATCAATCAACGCATATACATCATAAGAAAACACAGATAAAATACCTGTAACAACATCTAGAGACGACTCGAGATCATGTCGACCTACTAGAGCATAGGTTCGATTTTGACCACCCCTCAAACTCGGCACTGCACCTCTACCTCTACCACGACCTGTCGACTGCTGAAAACCCCGTGCTGGAGGTCGAACTGATGAGGAAGAAGCAGACACAGATCCAGTCGGCTGAGCCATACCATCACCTCCCCTGTTAGGACAATCCCGCATCATATGGCCAGGTTGCCTGCAAGAATAACATGCATCAGAACCTCGACGGCATAGTCCAAAGTGGGCCTTGCCGCAATGATCACAACGTGGTGTTGTGGGTCTCGTCTGACTAGTATCCCTGTGTTGTTGTGAGCCTGATGCCTGCAAACTCTGAGCTGGACCAGAATGGGTAAATCGATCATATTGAGGCATCTGAAACTGTGGGGGAGCACTAGCTACAGGTGGCGCCGAACTCCTCGAAGATTGGGGCCTGACGCTGCCTCTAAAGTCATTAGAATACCTTGCAAATATCGCCCTCTTATGATGGCCCCTATACTGCTCCTTATCTGCCCTCTGTTGGCGCTTACGATCCTCTAGGGTCTGGGCATAAGCCTGAATACGGGAAATATCCATGCCCTCCACCAAGGAGGCTGTCGTGCACTCATTTATCAGATGTGGTCCCAATCCGTTCACGAACAAATGCACCCTATCACTCATCTCGGCCACCATATGGGGAGCATACCTTGCTAAAGAATCGAACTGCATACTCTACTCTCGCACACTCATATTACCTTGTCTAAGGTTCAAGAACTTATCAGCTCTAGCTCGTCGTATCTCAACTGGCAAGTAGTGACGAAGAAAGGCCTCAGAAAATTCCTTCCACACAGCTGGAGGAGGGTTCGGACCCCTGGATCTCTCCCAACTATCATACCAGAGAACCGCTAAATCCCGTAGCCGATAAGAAGCCAACTCTACTGCCTCTGTATCACTAACATGCATAACCCGAAGTGTACGATGAACCTGGTCAATAAAAGTCTGTGGGTCCTCCTTGGGGTCTGATCCGGTAAACACTGGAGGGTCTAAATTAATAAAATCACGAACTCTTGTACTAACTGGTTTCTCAGCAGCACCTGTATTCTGCCTCTGAGCCTGAGCAGCTACCAAGCTAGTCAATAACTGCAAAGCACTCCGCATATCCTGGTCTGGAGTGCCAGACGAAGGAACTGGAGGTGATGGGTGCCTCCTAATATCCTCTGGAGGAGACGGGGTAGATGAGGTATGAGACGGCATCTCACTCTGAGCCTCACTTTGGCCTGCTCTTGCTTGGGGCACCTGACTGGTACCCTCTCCCGCAGCTGTATCAAGCCGTCTACTAATTGTTTGCTTCCTAGTCGAAGGCATCGCTGAAAGAAAATAAGGTGAATATTAGAGACAAACACTTACGACTCAACTCTATGCACTATCTAGATTCAGGAAGAAGGTAACAACCCTAGATGTCATGTAGCCTCCTAATTATAAATGTGGCGCGCTACACATCCATAATCAAGACTCTACTAGACATGGCTCATAGACAATCCCTAGGACAGACTTGCTCTGATACCAAGTTTGTCACGACCCAAACTAGAGGGCCATGACTAGCACCCGACCATACTTGCCGAGCACCAACGTACATTTCATCTAACCTTCTTTATTATCTTTTAGGGCTGACGAGATCAATATAAATGGTAGACCTGGATCATGGACAACCAGCAATAAAATATGACGGCATGAACATACATAGCATGGGATGACCAGACAATCAAGAAACTACATATAAGGTATGAGCTACCACGCTACCATGGTAGCCGACAAGGCATACCAAACTATACATGAGTCGACATTTGTCTATGAGCCTCTAAATGAACATAAGTGCTGCAACATAGCCGGAACAGGGCCCCGACATACCCATAATGTCTATAACAGAAATGCATACCAAGACCACGGCAAGTCCGAAGAAGGGATCTCGCCAATCACCGCTGAACTGGACAGCCTACTGTGGTAGGGGAGCTGCACCTACCTGTCTATCAGGACCTGCAACACGACATGCAGCGTCTACAAACAAAATGATGTCAGTACGAATAAAGTACTGAGTTAGTAAGGCAGGGAACCATAAATACGAACAGTAATGTAAGCAGGGATAGAGAATATACAACCTGGAAAATCTGAGTACCTCTGAGGGCTACTGACATGCAATGCATGATACATATGTATGTATACATAAACTTTTAAAGCATACGCCTCTGTGGGCATCATCATCATCATATCGTACCCGACCATAATAGGCTCGGTAAAAACATACCCGGCCATCATAAGGCTCGGTAGAATCGTACCCGGCCACGTGGAGCTCGGTAAAACCCAATTGATCAGTGGTTGCACAATTGGTGCCGTACTCGGCCGACTATAGCGCGGCTCGGTAGAGTAAAATAGATACATATATATAATGCATGCTCGACTCATGGAATCACATTCTAAACCTTTCGGAGTGACGTAAGGTCGGTATCCTCTGTACACGTTATTAGGACCAACTCTTCATTACGAACCTTATAAGAATCAGGAAGTACCAACAACATTGATAACATAAGAATAAGAGAAGCAACATTAACATCAATCGTTCCATAAGAGGGAAAGCAATGTAAGTACTGCTAGCTTCTAAGAGTAGAGTATCTTTGGAAGCTCGTTCATTACATTATGTACAGTCGGAGTCGTGCAAAAGAAGAAAAGGGATAGCCTCACATACCTTGTATATACTACCCCAATCACAAGCTATGCAATTGTCACAACTCATTAGTCTACAATAAGAGAAACAATACTATCGTTATCATTTAAGCGTCATAACTATTATGTATCGACCACAACCTATTTTATGTTGAAACGGACAGCACCTCCCTTATATATATGACTTCACACCATTCCAAACAATCACCAAACAGCCCAAAAAACATCAATAATAAACATATTGAGCCTCCCAAAACAGTCCACGTACAACCTTATTACATCATACATACGACGACCACCGTAGTCGTGTCAAACGACCCGGAAATATTACGAATCACTATCAGCCCACAACCCTACATATATATGGTGTTCCTCCACACCCTTACACATCCAAAACTCCACAAAATAGTAGTAAAACACGCAGCCCAATAGCAATACAAAACAGTCCACAAAACAGTCCGCTACAAGTGAATAACTCGAACTCACGGCTTCCGATCACCGTCCCGTGAGTTCTTACATGTATAGAATAAATTACCATGAATTCACAGCAGAGAAAAATGTATGAAAAATGGAAGTAACTTACCTTACTTGTTTGATAACTCAGCCTTTCCCTTGGTTCTTCAAACTCTAGATTTTACCTTCAAATAGAACTTGAAAGAGAGGGAAAATCGATTAGGGTTTGTGTGGGATTTTTGGGAAGGAGTTGCAGGGGTTAACTTTGGTTTTGAGGGTATGAAATATGGATGAAATAATTGAGTTCATAACCACTTAAATGTCCTCTCTTGGCCGACTTAGGTCTTTTAATTTTGTCCTATCATTTTGGCAAGTAGGTGATGCACCTACTTGTCATCTACCAATCTGCGCAGGCTTGTGAAAATATGAATATCTCAATATTCCAAGATCGTATTGACAAATGGTTTAATGCGTTGGAAACTAGACTCGTAGATATTTAATTTTGTGGGTAGATCACCCCGTAATTCCTTGTAAATTAGGAGAAAAGCTTAGAAACATTTAACCTAATGTTTAAGTAAAATTATAAACCTAAGTTGCGACAACGTTTGTCGACTTTTGTTTCATAACTCATTTGACTTCAAGACTTATGATACGGATATTATATGATTCAAACACCTTAATACATGACCTTGAGTGTATTAAGAACCTCTAGGTTTACCTGAAAATACGAGTTACCACATCCTTGATTCGTTTAACTTCTAATACTTGTTAATTACCCTTATACACCCTTGTATCACTTAAGACCAATAGGATTAACTTCTTATCATCTCAAAGGTAATTCCTTCTTGAATTTATGTTAACTAATATATGGCATGAACTAACGCGTGTGGATATGGGTTGTAACAATTTTTAACAACACGAATTTTGAACTTCTATCTTCTATTCTCTCACTGATGGTGAGGACACGCGCTAGCTAAAATGATCAGGCACTCGCGCCCCTGTGAGAGTCGCTAGAAGTCGTGGCCGGGGTAGAGGTCGAGGATGCGCACACCCACGCGATGAAGTAAGAGCACACACGTGAGCTGCCATCGAGGAGCTACCAGCAGTTCTAGCCAGAGCCCAGGCACCGGATGCGCCTACTGCTACTACTGCTCCAGCCTTTCAGGAGACATTTGCATAGTTTCGAGCATGTTTGGTACGTTAGTTCAGGTGGGGTTAATTCAGGTTGTACCAACTACTTCACAGATCGGGAAAGGGACCCAGACTTCCACAACCCCCACCCCAGAGCAGCGAGTTTCCATTGTTCAAGTTGTAAGTGTCATGGAGACACAACTTGTGTCCCAGTTCAATGGGTGGTAAGGACCTCTCGCCGAGTAGAGGATAGGTGGGTCCAGGAGAGAAAAGACAGATGAGGTTAGGAAAAAGAGTATAGGGAAGTAAGGAGACCTCGTAGACTAGAGAGACCCACTGGTCCTTATTTTAGAGGAAGAGTATGGCATGGTAGAGGTTTGGTGGGTCAGCCAGCTTAGTTTGCATCTCAGATTTCACACAGTGTTTCAGGTGCTCATGGGTCTTGGCGTACCCGTACCATACAGGTCCCACTGCCACGTCCTCTTAGAGCTTAGTTTGAATGTGGTGACACACACCATGTGGTGAGGGATTGTCCTAGACTTTGGATGAGTGCACTTCCACAGACTTCTCAGCCGCAGAGCGCTCTGCAGTGCGCTCCGCAGAGTTCTCAGGCTATGATCACAGCTCCAATTGCTACCCCACCTACTCAACCATCTAGAGGTGGAGGTCGGGGAGGTAGAGGTCGCCCTAGAAGGGGAGGCCAGGCCAGATAGTATGCCCTTCTTGCCCGTACCGAGGTTGTTCTTTCGATTCTATCATCACAGGTATTGTATTGATTTGTCACAGAGATGCATCGGTTCTATTTGATCCAGGCTCTACTTACTCTTATGTGTCTTCTTATTTTGCTCCGCATTTTGGTGTATCTTGGGATTCTTTGAGTTCCCCTGTTTATGTTTCTACTCCTGTGGGAGATTTTCTTATTGTGGACCGTGTTTATCAGTCATGTTTGGTTGCTCTTGGTGGTTTTGAGATCGGAGCTAATCGATTGTTTCTCAACATGGTAGATTTTGACATTATCTTGGGCATGAACTGGTCATCGCCCCATTATGCTATTCTTGATTGTCACGCCAAAACTGTGATGTTGGATATGCCAGGTGTACCGCGTTTTGAGTGGAGGGGTACTTTAGATCACACTCCTAGTAGAGTCATTTCTTTTCTTAAAGCTCAGCGTATGGTTGAGAAGGGGTGTGACGTGTATTTAGCTATGTTAGAGATGTCAATATTGATACCCCTTTAGTTGATTCAGTCCCAGTAGTACAGGATTTTCCCGATGTGTTTCCAGTTGATCTTCCAGGCATGCCGCTTGGTAGAGATATTAATTTTGGCATTAATTTGTTACCGGGCCCTCAACCCATTTCTATCCCTCCGTATCGTATGGCTCCTCCTGAGTTGTAGGAGTTGAAAGATCAGTTACAGGAATTGCTTGATAAGGGTTTTATTCGACCCAGTGTTTCACCTTGGGGTGCTCATGTCTTGTTTGTGAAGAAAAAGGATAGTTCTATACGTATTTGTATTGATTATCGCCAAATGAACAAGGTTACAATGAAGAACCGTTATTCTTTGCCTTGTATTGATGATCTGTTTGACTAGATTCAGGGCGCACGGGTGTTTTCTAAGATTGATTTGCACTCAGGTTACCATCAATTGAAGATTTGGGAGCTAGATATCCTGAAGATTGCTTTCCGGACTCGGTATGGTCATTACGAGTTCCTTGTCATGTCATTTGGGTTGATCAATGCCCCAGCAGCCTTTATGAATTTGATGCACAGTGTGTTCTGGCCGTATCTTGACTCGTTCATCATTGTCTTTATTGATGATACTCTGGTATATTCCTAGAGTTGGGAAGATCATGAGCAGCACCTGAGGACTGCGCTTCAAACTTTGAGAGAGAAGAAGTTATATGCTAAGTTCTCAAAATGTGAGTTTTGGTTGGATTCAGTGGCATTCCTAGGCCACGTAGTATCGAGTGAGGGTATTCAGGTGGATCCGAAGAAGATAGAGGTCGCGCAGAGTTGGCCCAAACCATCCTCAGCTACAGAGATCCGCAGTTTCCTTGGTTTGGTAGGCTACTGCTGTCGTTTTATAGAGGGGTTTTCATCGATTGCAGCCCCTATGACCAGGTTGACCCCGAAGGGTGCTCCATTTCAGTGGACAGAAGAGTGTGAGGCGAGCTTCCAGAAGCTCAAGAGAGTTTTGATCACAACCCCAGTTTTGATATTGCCTACAGGCTCGGGGTCTTATACAGTCTATTGTGATGCCTCGAGTTGGCCTCGGAGAGGTGTTGATGTAGGAAGGTAGGGTGATTGCCTACGCATCCAGACAATTGAAATACATGAGAAGAACTACCCTGTTCACGACCTTGAGTTAGCTGCCATTGTTCACGCCCTGAAAATTTGGCGCCATTACTTATACAGTGTGCCTTCTGAGATTTATACTGACCATCGGAGCTTGCAGCACTTGTTCAAGCAAAAGGATCTAAATTTGCACCAGAGGAGGTGGTTAGAGTTGCTAAAGAACTATGACATCACTATTTTTTATCACCCGATCAAGGCCAACGTGGTGGCTGATGCTTTGAGTCGCCGAGCGGAGAGTTTGTGGAGTTTGGCTTATTTACCAGCATCGGAGAGGCCTATGGAGATGGATATTCAGGCCTTAGCCAGCCAGTTTGTGAGATTGGATCTTTCGGAGCCCTGTCGGGTTCTAACTTGCGTGGTTTCTTGGTCTTCCTTATTTGACCGTATCAGGGAGCGGCAGTATGATGATCCCTATTTGCTTGTCCTCAAGGACAAGGTTTAGCACGGTGATGCCAGAGATGTGACTATTGGTGATGATGGGGTATTGAGGATGCAGGGTCGAATTTGTGTTCTCAATATTGATGGTCTACGAGAGTTGATTCTAGAGGAGGCTCATAGTTTGCGGTATTCCATCCATCCGAGTGCCGCGAAGATGTATCAAGATTTGAGGCAGCACTACTGGTGGAGGCGGATGAAGAAGGATGTAGTTGGATTTGTAGCTCGGTACCTCAACTGTCAGCAGGTGAAGTATGAGCACCAGAGACCGGGTTGGTTGCTTCAGCAGATAGAGATTCCGGAGTGGAAGTGGGAGAGGATCAACATGGACTTTGTAGTTGGGCTCCCGCGGACTTTGAGGAAGTTTGATTCTATTTGGGTGATTGTGGATTGGCTGGCCAAGTCTGCTCACTTTATTCGTGTGTACTACTTATTCCTCGGAGCAACTGGCGGAGATCTATATCCGGGAAATTATTCGTCTGCATGGTATTTCGATTTCCATCATTTCAGATAGAGGTACCCTATTCACATCACGGTTATAAAGGGTCGTTCAGCATGAGTTAGGTACTCGGGTAGAGTTGAGTACAACATTTCACCCTCAAATGGACGGACAGTCAGAGCACACTATTCAGATTCTTGAGGATATGCTCCGTGTGTGTGTGATTGAGTTTGGAGGGTATTGGGATCAGTTCTTACCATTGGCGGAGTTTGCTTATAACAACAGCTATTAGTCCAGTATTCAAAGGGCACCGTATGAGCCTTTATATGGGCGACAGTGTAGATCCCCGGTGGGATGGTTTGAACCGGGTGAGGCCAGATTATTGGGCACAGACTTAGTTTAGTATGCCTTGGATAAGGTTAAGGTGATTCAGGATAGACTCTGCATAGCCCAGTCCAGACAAAAGAGTTACGCGGACCGGAAGGTTCGTGATATTTCCTATATGGTTGGAGAGCGGGTTCTGCTTCGGGTTTCGCCTATGAAGGGCGTTATGAGATTTGGGAAGAAAGGGAAGTTGAGTCCGATGTTTATTGGCCCTTATGAGATATTGAGGTGTGTTGGGGAGGTTGCTTATGAGCTTGCTTTACCTCCCAGCTTGGCAGGAGTTCATCCGGTATTTCATGTTTCGATGCTTTAGAGGTATCACGACAATCCGCCGCATGTGCTAGATTTCAGTTCAGTCCAGTTGGACAAGGATCTATCTTATGTTGAGGAGCCGGTGACAATATTGGACAAGCAGGTCAGAAAGCTGAGGTCAAAGAACATTGCATCAGTGAAGGTTTAATGACGGGGTTAGCCGGTCGAGGAGGCGACCTGGGAGGCTGAGCAGGATATGCGCAGCCGTTACCCTCATCTTTTCACTACTTCAGGTATGTCTCTATGCTCGTTCGAGGACGAGCAAATGTTTAAGTGTAGGAGGATTTGATGACCCGGCTGGTCGTGTTAAGAACTAACGCCCTGATCCCCTATTAACTGCTTTACCTGAGTTTATTTTTGCTATTTTGATTTGCCGGGATGTTCGGTTTTGAGTTTCGGAGAATTTTGGGACACTTAGTCCCTAAATGAGAGCTTAAGTATTGGAGAGTTGACTGTAGCCAGAGCAGTATGAAGACAGCCTCAGAATGGAAATTCGATGGTTCTGTTGGCTCCGTTGGGTGATTTCAGGGTTAGGAGCGTGTTCGGATTATGTTTTGGAGGTCCGCAGCTAATTTAGACTTGAAATGCTGAAAGTTGAATTTTTTAAGTTTCCGGTCCAATAGTGAGATTTTGATCAGAGGGTCGGAATGGAATTCCGGAGGTTGGAGTAGCTCCGTAGTGTTGAATGTGACGTGTGTGTGCAAAATTTCAGGTCATTCGGACGCATTGTGATAGACTTTTTGATCGAAAGCGTATTTTGAGGAAATTTGGAGTTCTTAGGCTTAAATCCTTGGTTAATTCGAGGTTTCTATGTTGTTTTAGGTGTTATAAGGATTGGTACAAGTTTGAATAAGGTATTAGGCGATATTTGTGCTTTTAGTTGAGGTCCCGGGAGCCTCGGGGTGAATTCAGATTGTTAACGAGAAGTCTGAGGAAATGTTGCAGCTGCTTTATTTTTGCTGCTTCTGGTATTTTCGCATCTGCGGTTTGGGGACAGCAGATGCTGAGCCACAGAAGCGGCGTGGAGACTGCAGAAGCGGAATTTGGGAATTCCTCAGGAACCGCAGATGCGGTGAAATGTCCGCAGAAGCGAAACCGCTCCTGCGGTTAGATTTCGCAGATGCGGAAGCTATCATTTAAATGAAAGTCGCAGATGCGACGTAGTTTCCGCAGATGCGGTCCCAGGGCCACCGATGCGGAAATCACTGGCCAGAACATATAAATAGTTGCATTCGCGAATTTGGGCTATTCTTT
This sequence comes from Nicotiana sylvestris, assembly GCF_000393655.2. NCBI lineage: Eukaryota > Viridiplantae > Streptophyta > Magnoliopsida > Solanales > Solanaceae > Nicotiana > Nicotiana sylvestris. The sequence goes on from NC_091063.1 coordinate 132,345,662, forward strand.
CACCATCTTCATCTGGGTTTGAAGCTTTTCAGAGAGATTTTTGAGGAAAACAAAGGGGAATCACTTGGATATAACATCCTTGACTTCATAACTCATTTTTATGTGACTAAAGACCTAATTAGTGGCGAAATATTTGGGAAAAATGAGTAATTAGGGCTTGAGTTTAAGAGACCTTTGAATAAGGATTTGAGTGGTCATTTGGACTCCGATTTCAGTGTTCTTGTTATGTGTAAACTCATGAGAGTACGAGGTTGATGTAAATTTTACCAGATTTAGAGATGTGGGCCCGAGGGGCGTTTAGGTCATTTTACCTAATTTCGCGTATTAGCTTAGAATTTAATTGTAGAATCAGTTACTTGAAGTGTTATTTACATTATAAAACCGAATTGAATAGATTTGGGCCATTTGGAGTCGAGTACTCGTGGCAAAAGCGTAGTTTCGGATTGATTTTTGAGCCGGTCCGAGGTAAGTGGCTTGTCTAACCTTGCGTGGGGAACTTTCCCCTTAGCATTGGTATTGTGATAATTGAAATGCCTTGTACGTTAGGTGACGAGTGCGTACTTGTGCTAATTGTTGAAAATCCATTCTTCATTAAGTAACTTTAATTGTGTTTTCCCTTTCTGTTTATTCTACTTGCACTTTTAAACCTGCTGTTAGTTAGAGAAACATGTCTAATTGACTTAATTACTTTAACTGCCTTATTTGTATTATGGTGAAACATGTTAGGTTAGAATTGTCTGGGTTACATTGTTATGAAGTTGAGTTTATTTTAGTATTCCTTGTGCCATTGTTGTGTGTTTTACTTTGGGACTACGGGACGACATCTTGGGAGATCCCATGTACGCATTTACGATTTGAGTTGAATTGCGGGATACCGAGAGATCCCCAGCATGTACATTGAGGATACCAAGAGATCCTCGGGATACCAAGAGATCCCTATCATATATTGAGGATACCAAGAGATCCCTATCATACATTGAGGATACCAAGAGATCCTCGGGATACCAAGAGATCCCTAGCATATAATGAGGATATCGAGAGATCCTCGGGATACCAAGAGATCCCTAGCATATATTAAGGATACTGAGAGATCCTAGGGATACCAAGATATCCCTGGCTTATATTGAGGGTGCTAAGAGATCCTCGGGATACTGAGAAATCCCCACTTACTTCCTTGTGGTTTGCCTTCATCTCTGTTTTCTGTTACTGTACTCTTATTATCCTGTATAGATTCTTGTAGATTCTCAATTGTACTACTTATCTTATCCGGTCATCTTTATACTTATTTAATCTCAGTAGGGCCCTGACCTTCCTCGTCACTACCCAACCAAGGTTAGGCTTGACACTTACTGAGTACCGTCGTGGTGTACTCATGCCCCTTCTGCGCATGTTTTTCGTGTGCAAATCCAGGTACCACTACTCAGGCCTATCATCCTTGAGGAGGCGACTGCTCTAGAGACTTCGAGATACATTTGCCGCGTCCGCAGACCGAGAAGTCCCTTTCTATTCCTGTTTTTAGTATTTAGCCCTTCTATATTTTTTCTGTTCTTATTAGACATTCCGGAGTTAGAGCCATGTAGTATTGATCTTAGCTTATGATTCGTAGGTTTCCGGGTCATGGATTTATGTTTTGGTATTGAGAGTTAAACATGGTGTATGTCGAGTGGCACATTTAAATATTGTTACTGCTTTATTTTTGTTTTAAATTGTTTACTTCCGCAAAATTTTGGTTTTACTTTCCGCAAATTAGGCTTACCTATTCGTAGAGACTAGGTGCCGTCACGATGGTTCATAGAGGGCGAACTGGGGTCGTGACATGGCCAGTCATGATCTACTTGTCTTTGAACCTGGTGTTGTATGGGTGGGTTGCCAAAATGCCACACAAACTAACCACCTTAATATACTCAATGACAACAGTGAACTTGTTAGTGTTAAAGATTTAATAGATAGGCAACCGCACATTTGGGATGCAATACACCTAGACAGTTAAAGTTTCTACCGTGCATTTGAACGGCTTCTTGCTGCATCCCGGCTTTTAACTAACTCTTTGCATTTTGCGCTTTCTCTTCTCTCTCCTTTCTCTTTTCACTCCAAACCCTCTTTAATCATTATTGCCCTTTTTCCACTTGTTTTGTTGCCTCTCTTTTATTTTGCACTCGTTTTCTCTCTTCCTTTGCCATTATTTCTTTCCACTCAATTTTCTTTATTTTTATTCCCTTTCCCTTTTTCTCTCTCTTTTCTCTTTTTTTTTCATTTTATGGTTATGATCGAATACTATGGGGATTGCCTATGTATCATGCCGTCGCATGAATCAGATCATTACGTAGTTCAGGATAAGTGTAAAATAAAAGAAAGATACATTTTTTGGGTTTTTAATTTTTTCATAAAATAAAATAAAAGCAAAACATCCTGATTACATCGACTGCTCCAACAGAATTAATCATAAAAACTAACAGACTCGAAGGGTGGGCTAACAGACTCCAAAAGAAAAATGAAAATACAGACTCGAAAATGGACTAACAAACTCCGGAAGAAAGATAAAAATACAGACTCGAATAAAAATCATGAATACATAAGTTCCTCAATTACTACTCTAGGGGCCTGTGGAACATCAGTCAGTCTTGCCACGGGCCTATGCGCCATATCTTCTTGAAGGCGAAATAGGTCATTCATGATTTGTCGGACAAAAATCATAACGGAAGCGAAGAACATGGACATGGTCATGTCTTCACATTCGTTGCACTTCATCACAATGTAGTCAGCAACCCTCCTAACCCTTTCTTTGACAATACCTTTCTCTTGTAGCAACCATCCAATCTGTTGAGATCTGGCCCCCAAAACTTGTTCAGCTGTATAATTTTGCTCTTGAAGCTGTTGCAGGTCTTTTTCTAGCTGCGACATCAGGGCGTAGCAGTGTTCTCTTTTTGCTTTAAAGCTCTTTATTTGTTTGGCCATCTCGTTCTCGAGGGTAGTTAGTTTTTTCTTCAAGTTGGTGGCTTCTCCCTCATATTTCCTTTTTAATTGCCGGACAAACTCTGCTCGTCCCTCTGCGTTCTTCGCTAATTGTGCCCGGGCTCTCGCCAGATTACCCTCAAATTTTTCCAAATCATCCTCGTACTCAACTATTTTCCTCCTAAGGCCATTTATGAGCCTTTCATCCTTTCGGCTCCTTTCCTGATTCTCAGCAGCTATCTTCATTTTTTGGATTTGGGCTCGAAGGGCCTTATTTTCTTGGGCAAATTTCTTCATCTCCCCTTTCATCAACAGCAGCCTGTACACTTTTGTCAAATTTAAGATCTCGGATTTGCCCCTCCAATTTGCTTATTGTGGCTTTGTAGCTTGCCTCTCTTTCCAACCAATCCCATTGCTCTTGTGCCCCATCAGTGAATTGTTGGACATGGGGCCTTTTGGCGATCCCTTCGGGCTCTTGATGGACTTGAGACCTTTTACCGTACCAAGTTGTATTACTAGGCTCTAACTCGCCTTTGGACAGATCTTGTACCTGAGTCTTTGGCTCTAGGAACCTACATTGATGCCAAATTTGATGCACCTTTTCTTCCGGAAAAGCAGCTTTTGGTCCTAGTTAGATGACCTACTGACTCAAATCCTCATCATGCGGGATAGTCTGGTACCTGTCTAGCTGGCGTAGAACCCTGTGTGGGGCATAAGGCTGAATGCTCCGAAGACCCATCAATAGAAAAAAACATACTTTGGCCGATATGTAAATGACTTCACTGACTGGGAGCCACCCAAATGTCCACTCAATTTTGCTTGCAGTCAAGGAGCTCAAATATGCGAACCATGCTTCCGAACCTTCTGAAACCTCATGGCCCTCCACCTGGTTTTCATGTTCTTCAATGCATTTAAGACCGGCCATACCACAATTCATGTACCCCAGATGGTGGCAAAGGTGTTCCTCCATCCAGAGTTGTAGAAGCATATTGCATCCTTCAAAAAACTTTCTTCCTTCTCGGCAAACAGTTAGAGCTCGGTAAATCTACGCTAGGATCATCGGTACAATGGCGCCATTAGCCTTTTTAGTCATGAAGTCGGCTATTCCCACAAGCCCCAACTCTATGTTTCCATCCTTTCTTGGACAAATTAAGACGCCCAGGAATGCCACTATAAAAGCCAGTCACTACCGGGCTTCCCATTTATCTTTGTTCCTTGAATGAGTTAGACCGGTATCTGGGGTCTCAAAACCATGGGGATCCCCGTAACATCGGTACAAGAAGTAGAATGTGTAGAATCCCTCAGCCAAATTTTCGTCTTTAACTTCCCGACTGATGCTTAGAAGATCCAAAAACTTATGAGGAGTCACCGTTCTAGGTGCCACTAGGTATTGATTTCTGAGATTCCCACTAAAACTAGCGTAGCCCGCCATTTTCTCAAGCGTAGGGGTTAGCTCAAAATCGGCAAAATGGAACACATTATGCGCTAGGTCCCAAAAGGGTATCAAAGCCTCAATTATATTCGTCCTCGGCTTAATCTTCAGAAGACCAACGAGACCGCCCAAAGCTTTTATCACAGTATCTCTTCTGACTTTCCCTGAATCATTCCACCACTTATGGAGTTCTAACGGGATTTCCTTGAGGACTACGAAAGGTTCATTTTCAATAGCGCTCATCCTGCACATTTATTTAAAGTGATCGGTTAAAAGACCATGATTTACTTTGACTCAAGAGAAAGTTATCAATTTTCGAAAATTGCAATTTAAAACAAAACACTTTTGCGAATACAACCCTTCAGCACCTCAGGAAAGAAGATTTTAGGGTTGTGTTTGCTAATCAACCAAAAATTTGAAAGGGGACCTTAGGTGGCTATTCTTGCAAAAGCGGCCTTCCGGTACCCTTTTGGGGCATTTTGGCTATTTTGGACAACGACGACATTACCTAATTTATTTATAACAACATAGCGACACTTCATATATTTTTTTGGGTTATTTTGCAACAATGGAGTTGGACCCGATGAGGGTTGCCTACTTATCCCACATCCGGTGAGAATCAAACTTGCGTAGTTCGGTCAATTTTGACGCAACCAAAAAAACATAAACATTTTGAGATAGCTTTTCTTTTTTAAAAAGACAAATTGGCAAAGTTTCGGGATATTTGGACACCAGGTTTTTTCATAGGAGGGTAATTTCCTCTCTCTCACCTCAATTTGGTTTTTCCCAATTTTCTTCCCTATTCTAGAAGCCGGTCAACATGCAATCCGAGTCAAATAAATGTGCAAGTAGCAAGTAAAAATGCATCAAAATGGTCTTTTAATTTCTAGTACACTTGTCCTAGACGGACCCAACCCTTGTGTTGAGTCCCCAAAGTCAAATGCACGTGATGCAAACAAGCGTTCCTACTAGGGATCCGGCATGAGACTATGTTATACTATGTTTAAAAATATGGGTTTATTTGTTCAAGACCTGGCTTACCCGAGCGGACAGATCGAGCTGAAGGGGGGCAGCGTACCGGGAATACAGAAGCTTCACCGGCTTTGCAACTTGTCCGAACCCCGTTCTAAAATTGGAATATGACTCTAATAGAAGAGAAGCTACACGAAGTGCACCCTTCCCAGATGATTTAAAAGACTCAGAGAGAGTAGGGTTTCGTAACAGTTTACATACCGTTCAAACAATATCAAAGTGGTAAAAAGTGACATTTAGCACATTAGGCTCAAACAAGTAACTAAAATTAGATAATAAATAAAGACAAAAATAACAATTATTTTATGCTCGAATTCTTGAACCCTGAACCAGAGATTCTGGGTTCATTCCCCAGCAGAGTCGCCAGAGCTGTCACACCTCTTTTTTCCTACCCTGGAAGGGGTATAAGGGACTTTTTTCCAATTTAAGTGACAATCGAAATGAGATTATTTATTTAAAATTCAGAGTCGCCACTTGGGATAATTTATGGTGTCCCAAGTCACCAGTTTTAAATCCTGAATCGAGGAAAGATTGACTCTGTTTTAGAGCCCACGAACACAGAAATCCGGGTAAGGAATTCTGTTAACCCGGGAGAAGGTGTTAGGCATTCCTGGGTTCTATGATTTTAGCACAGTCGCTCAACTATTATTATTGGCCTATTTATCTGATTAATTACACATTAACCTATTGTGCATTTTTAACTTTCTAACCGCTTTTAATATTTTAGGAAAATTCAAGGTTATTTAAAACACATCGTAAGCCACGCTACATGAAATGCACCCGCGGTTCACGACACGTTCTATTTAACCTTGTTGGAAATTAGAATCGGGTCACATGAAATTTATACCCGGGTTTTAGTTAACGCGCCTAAAGCAAACTACGAGATTAATTTTTTACTATCTAAGTTATAAAATATGAGGGCCATAGGTCATATGGTTCAAATGTATGAATGGCACACCTCAAAACTATTCAATTAAAATGAACTACGGATATTCATATTTAAACAAATTTGAGATTAAGTATCACAAACAACACCATGGAGACCATATCCGTAGTTGTGATGATTTAGTTACATACTTAAAACAAACTAGACACTTATGCTAAAACAGGGATTCAATATACAACGCGGAAGCCTATAGATTATGAATTTACTTGGAAAAATAACCTTTTATCACCTTTTGAAATGCGATATTTCTGGATTTCAACAAGAAAACAGTATAATCAAAACAATGCCTTAAAGAAATCACAGTACGAAATGGATGTGATAATAGGTCCATTTTAACGAGCTTAACTAAAATACATGGTCTAATGAATTAGCTGAATAGGAACCAAGGTGGCTTGACATGATATAAAGTCATGACAAATATAGAAATGGGCCAAAGACTTGTGAGTCAGATGGCCATCAACGAATGGGATCCAAAGGCCCAAATAGCCCGTAGAGCCTGTGTCACTCCCTTATTGGGCCTTTTTTACAATCTTCGACTCAACTAGAGCATCAAAACAAACTTTAATATGCATCTGGGATTTTGACAACACAAAAAAACTTTGCAAATCATATTCCAAATTTTCATTACAACTAAACATAATATTGATGTAACATGGCTATCTGCAGATTAGAAAAACGTGGAGATTCAGCATTCAATTTTCATGAATTTGGACTTAGTCCACCCATGCCCAAACTTATTAAGAGAATATACAGATTGAATAAAACAAGCTCGTCCAACATGATTATTCGTTTTTCAATGAAGGGAATGGGTTTTGATGATTGTTCAGGTATAGATTCTAAAACATTTCAACTAAAACATCTAACTATTTACCACCAAAACTGATAAATTCAGCTGATAATCCAAACTTGCATATAGCTAAATTCAACATCTAATAACTGAAACCACAACATAATAGCTTGAATATTCAATCATTACATGAAAGATTAAATGTTAAACACTGATTAATGCATCAGCCTCAACACACATACATCTTCAGATTCATTTTGCAACCCAAGGATTCAAAAGGGGTACCTGGATTCAGCAAACAAAAGCAAATGAATTCAAAAATCAGCTACTAGCTACTAGCAAACAATAGGTTCAACAGCAAGGGAAACTGCAATAAAATCCACACAATTGATTCTTAATCAAGTCATGCTTCATCTTCAGAAAACCAACAACCCCAGGAAAGATTACTTCCAAAACTTTTGCCAAGAGAAAGATGAAAGCTCAGAATTAGATTTTTTATAAGCAATCTTTTAGTCGTTTCCTGTTTTTTGGTCTCTAGTCTCTGCCCTAGAAATGAGGAGAAAGATCCTCTTATAGCAAGGCTTTAGGGCAGCATAACCTGAGTTTTTAATTTACTTTTAACCCTCAAACTCTTTTTTATTTTACCTCCTAGTCCCTTATCAAATATCTGAACTCCCTTCATTTCTTAGTATGCAAGCCACCTCTTCACTTCTAGAAGCTTCCCTCCTAACTAAAACTATTCCCTAGACCTAATTTACCCAAAATACCCCCTGACAGCCCTGTATTTACTCCCCAAAATGAATCACTCATGGGTCAAATTGACCTAAGACATAAACTCATATGAATGGGCCTCTTTAACCGGGTCATAGATGACCACATAGCCAATACAGAAGCCCATTCAACCAAAATGAGCATCAAACTCAAATTATGACCCAAACTAAACTATGATCTAATCGAAAGAAAAGGACGAAGAACAAAAGAAAAGGGGCCAAAGATAGAAAATAAGAAATTTGATCCATAAATGAACCAGCCAAACCAAAATACTTTAACAATTTTGAACATTAACTCGAAACCCTAAACTGGATAAAACTGACCAAAAATAAATTAAAAAATCAGACAAAATAGAGAATAAGAAAACAATATTAACTCTAATGCAATTATCCAAAACCAATTATTATATTATATATTTTTCTAAAAACAGAATTAGGTCAACCAACAGTCACATGGACCAACTAATATGCAAGCAAAATGGAGAGATATGTACTGTATTTTGCCGGAAACATTTGAGTGACTCGACGAACGATATCGTTTGACGAAGTTTTGCCGGTCTTTAGTCTTGCATGGAGTCCGGTGGGCTTTGAAACGAATCAAAATTGATGCTAATCGATTATTATTAGGGATAACAATCGATTGGCATGAGTTTCAATTCATTATCAACAGAAATCCGCTTAAAACTCTGAAAAGGGGACAAACTAGGGTTTTCAAATTCTTTGGCGTCAGATTTGAGATTTTGACAAATGGGTGGGGATTTTGGGGAAACTTGTGATAGATTATGAAAGAGGGGTGGGTGGTGATTGTATGGTGACAGTTTGGGGGCGGTTTGGGGCATCGCCGCCGGTCGGTGAGGTTTGGGAATTTGGGGGCGGCTAGGGTTTCTATCTGGTTAGGGTAGAGACTGAAGTGAAAGGGTTTGAATGGGGGAGGGGAACCATTTAGGACAGTTTTATATGAGAGCAAGGGTCAGTTCTCATCCATTCGATCAAAAGAGATCGACGGATGGGAATTGATGGTCCCGAACGGTGTCGTTTGGTTAAATGGGGGCCTGGACCGGGTGACCCGATTTTAGGCTTGGATCGGAGGAGATTTTGGGGCGGGTTTGGGGTAAAATGTTTGGACTTTAGCATTATTTGACCCAATAAAATTCAAGACCAAGCTTCCTTTCAATTGTTTCCTTTTTGTTTTTCTTTTCTTTTTCTTTAATTAAAATTCCTAAGTTAAAATCCTACATTAATCTAAATTGTGAAATTAATCTAATTATCAAATTATAAAAAAAATCAATTGTTCCTAAATTAAAAAAAAATTAATAATCCAAAATTAAAAGCTAAGAATGCGAAAAATGAACCATTTTTTTATTTTTATTTTTTAATAAAGTGATTAATTGATTAATTAATCCTAACAACATGAAAAATAAAATCTAAATGCAATGCATGGTATTTTTGATTATTTTAATAAAAGTAAATATGCAAAGAAAAAAGCAAACAATTATACAAATTCTCACAAAATCCTATAAAATTGCCAAAATTGGAAAAATTTTATTTTCTTATATGTTATGGGAATAATTCCTATAGGGAAAAAATCACGTACTCACACTAGCCACTATTGAGTAGGCAGTAGTGAAAGCATCGGCAGATCAGAAAAAAAAGAAGAAAGCTATGATGGAGGGCACCTTTTCCTGAGCAGCATTCGAAGGCAATCGAAGAGATTCAAAGATTGAAACAACTTCTGATTAAAAAAGAGATATATGAGGGTGAATTCATTCGAGAATTTACCCAAGATCCGAAAGATCTTCGTGCCTCCTCAAGCAAAGTTAAATTTCTTGAATCCACATTAGAACCTTTGAAGGTTTCTTATGATGTTGTTAACACTGAGTAGGAAAATCTAACGGCTAAAGTTGAACAATTAGAAAAGGATTACGAGGCTCTCGAGGATAAGATAACTCTTGATGTGAGGTGGCCTACCTCCGCACTCGCATTGAAACTTTCATTGAGGCTAGCGAAGAAGGCTTTGATCTCAAAGCTGAACTTGCTAAGGCTAAAGAGGTTATTGAAACTAGTTAACAAAGTCAAAGTTTCTCTACACCTGAGGATGAAAGCTCTAGGGGTGATTTAGGCAAAGAGGATGATGCAAAGGCAGATCATCAGCCCTCAACATCAAGTCCCCTAGCTTATCCTTCTTCTTTTCCTCCCCAAGATGCTCCTTAGTCTTCTCTTATTAATATTTTTTTTTCTTTCGAAGACTTTTAACAATATCACTATCAATCTCTAGCATATTTTATATATGATTTGTTTTTGCTCTATAATTTTTTGAGCCTTTAGCGCGTTATCTTAGTAGAATAAATGCTTTAATGAAATCGTGACTAAACATTCACGATCTTAATTATAAAGTGGGCATATTTATGCAATACACTAATGAAGATGATGTCTCGTCTTCATGTTGGTGTAAAAATATGAAGTAATTTGAGAAGTTTTAATTTGAACTTTCAAGACAAATACTCGTATATATTATTTTTATAACTACTTTCTTGTACCAGAATTACAAGTGAGTATTCATCATGTGATTATTTTGTCGTCCCAAATTTAACAGCTCTTTAAAGTTTTTGTTGAATCTTCAATTCTTCACATCCCATTCAATCTTCGAGCTTGAAAATATTTTCCTTCTTCAAAGTTAAAACGTTTCTGCAATTTTTTGGAAAACAATATTCAATGCCTCTTCCATAGAGCTTCCCCAGTGTTTGGGTTTGAAGTATGAAAACTTGAACACTGGATCAACTTTCCTCCTTGATCCTTTTCCTAAAAAGGAATTACGCACGAGACTTGAAGATGATTTTTCTAGATGAAGATTGTTTAACCCTTCCCATCAGAATTATTGTAACCTTGACCGAGAATAATTAGATATTCTGCGTGTCTTTTTGGGGTCTAATGTCATCATCTATTTTGGGTTAGCTTTTTGCCTATAATCTAAAAAGATTAGTAAAATTTAAATGAACAATTAAATAATAAATTTGAGATACCTAGCTATAGGTACTTGCTCAAAAGTAATACTTCTACTAGTGTACAACATTCTAGTTTGAAGCTATCACTTTATCGTCCATGGTCTCCAACTTATATGCTCCTTTTTCAGTAATGCCTTGAACTAGATATGGTCCTTCCCAACTAGGACCTAATTTTCCTGCATTTATCACATGTGTTGACTGAAACACATTCCTAAAGATTAAGTCCCCAATCTTGAAATATCGAAGATTTGTCTTTATGTTATAATAACGAAGTTGAAATGCTCGAAACGACCAGTCAAGTTGTTACAAGCACATTGAAAAACAAAACAACAAATCACGTATTATGCATAATACAAACAAGGATATCACACCGACACACGAATATCATCAATAACATGCTCCCAGGCAATCACATATCATCCTTGACATAGCCCCCCTTGTCTCGCCGTGTGCGCAACAATATAGTAAATTGCTCATTTTGTCTCGCTACACGCACATCAATAATTATCCCACCTTGTCTCTCCACATGCGCAACTCGATATATATATCCCCTTATCTCACTGCATGTGCAATATCAATAATAATTATAGCACGGCAGAAACCTCGTGCAAATACGCCGACAATCCGCTCAACAGGCCCACATGTGCCAAAAACACAATAATACAACATATCAACTTGCACCACACGTACCCATATGCCACAACATTGCCAAAACAACAATACCAATATCACAACAATACATACCTTACGTCTCAACAACAATGTATACAAGAGTCTCAACAAAAACACATCTAAAATGGCAAAATAAACCCAACGATGAGAAATATAACATGTAATAACACTTCAATTATGCATTAGAATAAACTCAACAATGAAATATATAATATGTAATAATAACTTCAATTAAATGCATAAGAATAAAAAGAGTCTAAACTAGTCAATTACCACATATAAGCCCGTGTATACACTCATCACCTCATGTACACGTATTTCACATAATTCAAATAGTGAAATTAAGCTCTATCCTATGGAGTAGTTTTCTCCACACAAAGATAGGCAATATACTTACCTCAATTAGGCCAATTCATCACTTAAAAATAGCTTTTTCTTTAAAATTCACCTCTGATCGGCTTGAATCAAGCCAAAAACAACTTAATATTAAGAAACAATGCAAGAGAAACCAAATTTAATTAATAATCTTTAACAAAAATAAAAAAGTCAACTTCAGGTCCGCACTTCGTAACCCAACAATACTCACAAATTCCGAACATCCATTCCGATATTAGTCCAAATATACATGGTTGAACCAAATCCCACCTCAAATCGACCCTCAAATCATCAATTTATACTTTAGAAAAGTTTTTACTAAAATTCCCAATTTCTTCACTTTAATTCACCAATTAAATGCTAAAATCAAGGTTGGAATCATGAAAAATGAACAAATTCGAGTCAAAAACACTTGAACCAATCCATATCATAAACATTTCCTCCAAAATTGCCCAAATACGAGCTTCACAACTCAAAATATGTCAAAATGACTAAACCCTCAAAAATAGAGTACTTTTGGTCTGCCCAGGCATACCCTTCGCGATCGTAGGACCAACTTCGCGATCGCGAAGTACAACAAAACACTACCCAGAAAAAGCCCTTCGCGAACGCGACATCAAGGTTGCAAATGCGATGCACTCTACCTCTAAGCCTATGCGAACGTGGCCATCCCCTTGCTATCACGAAGGCTAAAAGCCTGACGCCCCCAGCTGGACTCCCCTTCTATGCGAACGCGATACCCTTACACGATCGCGATAGCCATTGCCTCCAAACGCTTCCCGAACGCGTAGAAAAAAATCACATGCCCTCAAAAGACCATCCGCTAATGCGACCTCTTCTTCGCGATCATGAAGAAGGAAACCGAAATACACCTGAGGTCCTTGGGACCCCATTCAATCACACAAACCAATCCCAAAACATAACATGGACCTACTTAAGGCTCTATATCTCACTAAACAACATCAAAACTATGAATCATACCTCAATTCAAGCCTAAAAATTAATGAACTTTTCACATTCAAAACTTATGCCGAACATGCCTAAACAACTCGGAATGACCTCAAATTTTGCATGCAAGTCCTAAGTAACATAACAGACCTATTCCAACTCCTAGAACAATAATCCATACCTGATACCATCAAAGTGAAATCTCGGTCAAACCTATCAATCTTCCAAACCATCAACTTTCCAACTTTCGCCAAAAAAAGCACCAAAACTACAGACCTGCAAATACACATCCAAAAATACGCTTAAGTCCAAAATCACCATACAAAGCTATTAGAACCATCAAAACTCAATTCCAAAGTCATCTACATAAAAGTCTAACTCCGGTTAATCCTTACAGCTTAAGCTTCCAAAAATGGGACTAGGTGTCCCAATGCATTCCAAAACCTCCCTAACACCAAACAAACCACCCCGGAGAGTCACGTAACAACAAATACACATAAGTAAAGCATAAAATAGAGGAAACATGGGTAAAATACTCAATACAACTAGTCGGGTCGTTATATTCTCCCCCTCTTAAATAAATGTTCATCCTCGAACGGGTCTAGTATTATACCTGGGGTATAAAAAAGTGAGGATATCTGCTCTGTATCTTCCACTCGGTCTCCCAAATAGCTTCCTCAATCGATTAACCTCTCCAATGAACCTTCACTAATTTTGTAATTCTTGGACATCAACTTTCGAACATGTCAGTATAAAATGGCCACCGGCTCTACATCATAAGTCAAATCCCCATCTAATTGCATTGTGCTGAAGTCTAAAACATGTGACGGATCCCTATAATAATTTCGGAGCATAAAAACATGAAACACTAGGAGAATTCCCAATGGACTTGGTGGAAAGTCAAGATTGTAGGCCACTTTTCCAACTCTTTCACGTACCTCAAAAGGTCTAGCATACCGAGGGTTCAACTTGCCATTCCTTTCGAACCTCAACATACCCTTCATGGGCAAAACTCTGAGTAGAACCATCTCACCCACCATGCATGCAACATCATGTGCCCTCCTGTTTGCATAACTCTTCTACCTGGACTGTGTTATACGAAGTTACTCCTGAATCAACTTCACCTTCTCCAAAGCAACGTAGACCAAATCAGTGCCCAACAACCTAGCCTCCCCAGGATAAAACCATCCAACTGGAGAATGACATCGCCTCCTATATAAGGCCTTATAAGGATCCATCTAGATACTTGATTGAAATTTGTTATTGTAGGCGAACTTTGGTAATGGAACAAAAGTGATTCCATGAATCCCCAAAATCAATGACACGTACACATAACATGTACTCCAAGACCTGAATAGTGCGCTCGGAATGTCCATCTGTCTGGGGATAAAATGTCCTACTCAGCTCGACCTATGTGTCAAATTCGCACTGCATTATGCTCTAAAAATGCAATGTGAACTGAGTGTCTCAATTCCAGATAATACACACGGGCACACCATTAAGGCAAAAAATCTCACGAATATAAATCTGAGCCAGCTACTCTGAAAAGTAGGTAGCCATGACAGGAATGAAGTGTGCAGACCTGGTCAGTCTATTCAAAATGACCCACATCGCATTGAATCTCCTTAAGGTTCGTGGAAGTCCAACCACGAAATTCATGGCGATATGCTCCAACTTCTACTAAGGGATATCAATCCTCTGAAGTAAACCACTGGCTCTCTGATGCTCGTACTTTATCTGCTGATAGTTCAAACATTGAACGACATATTCGACAAAATCTTTTCTCATTTTTCGCCACCAATAGTGCTGCCTTAAATCCTGATACATCTTTGCGGCTCCCAAATGAATCGAATACCATGAATTGTGGGCCTTCCCAAGAATCAACTCTCGCAACCCATCCACATTTGGAACACATATTTGACCATGCAGCCTCAATACCCCATCATCTCCACTAATAACCCCATTGGAATCACCGTGTCATACTGTTTTCTTTAGGACAAGCAAGTGGGGATCATCATACTGACGCGGCTTGATGTGCTCAAACACAGACAGGCATGAAAACACACAAGCAAGAACCCGACTAGGCTTCGAAATATCCAACCTCACAAGTTGATTGGAAAAAGCACGAACATCCAATGCTAATGGTATCTCCGCAACTGGAATATAAGTAAGACTCCCCATTCTCTTAGCCTTCCTACTCAAGGCATCGGCCACCACATTGGCCTTTTCTGGTTGATAAAGAATGGTAATATCACAGTCCTTTAGTAGCTCTAACTAACTCTGTTGCCTCAAGTTCAGATCCTTTTTTCTTGAATAGATATTGAAGAAGCATATTATGTGTGAACACCTCACAAGACACGCCTAAAGATAATGCCTCAAAATCTTCAGCGCGTGAAAAGTGGCTGCCAACTCCAAACTGTGTACATGGTAGTTCTTCTTATGGGGCTTTAACTAATGCAAAGCATAAGAAATAACTCTACCCCCTGCATCAACATGCACCCAATGCCAATCCGAGAAGCATCAAAATAGACTGTATAAAAACCCAATCTCGAAGGGAAAACCAAAATTGGAGTTGTAGTCAAGGCAATATTGAGCTTCTGAAACCTCTCCTCACACTCGTCAGACCACCAGAATGGGGCACCTTTCTATGTCAACCTAGTCAATGGGGCTGCTATATAAGAAAATCCCTCCACAAAACAGTGATAATACTCAGCCTACCCAAGGAAACCCCGGATCTCAGTAGTAGAAGACAGTCTGGGCCAACTCTGAACTACCTCAATCTTCTTCGGATCCACCTTAATCCCCTTACTGTATACTACATGACCTAATAATGCCATCGAATTAAGCTACAACTCACACTTGGAGAATTTAGCATATAGTTTCATCTCCCTTAAAGTTTGGAGCACAATCCTCAATTGTTGCTCACGATCCTCTCGGCTGCGAGAATACACCAGTATATCATCAATGAAAACAATGATGAAGGAATCAAGATAGGGCTGAAATACGTTTTTTATTAAGTGCATAAGAGTTATTGGGGCATTGGTCAGCTCGAAAGATATCACTAGAAACTCATTGTAACCGTAGCGGGTCCCGAAAGTTGTCTTCAGAATATATGAAGCCTGGATCTTCAACCAATGGTACCCTAATCTCAAATCAATCTTCGAGAATACTCTAGCACCCCAAAGCTGATTAAATAAATCATCAATACGCGGTAGAGGGTACTTAATCTTGACAATAACCTTGTCCAGCTTCCTGTAGTCAATACACATCCTCACAGAACCATATTTATTCTTCAAAAATGGAATCGGTCCATCCCAAGGCGACACACTGAGCCTAATAAAACCATTATCAAGTAACTCATATAACTGTTCCTTCAACTCCTTCTACTCTATTGGTGCCATGTGATACGGTGGAACAGAGATGGGCTGAGTATCCAACAACAAGTCAATACCAAAATCAATATCTCCATCAGATAGCATGCCTGATAGGTCTACAGGAACACATCTGGGAAATCCCTCACTACCGGAACTGACTCAATGGTAGGAGTACCAGCACTAACATCTCTCATAAAGGCCAAATACGCCAAACACCACTTCTCAACCATCTGTTAAGCCTTCAAATAGGAAATCACTCTACTGGAAACATGATTGAGGGAGCCTCTCCCATCCAACCTAGGCAACCCGGCATTGCCATTGTCGTAGTCTTAGAATGACAATCAAGAATAACGTGACATGGTGACAACCAATCCATGCCTAGAATCACATCAAAATCGACCATACTGAGCAATAATAGATAAACCCTAGTCTCACAACCCCTAATGGTAACCACACACAACCAATATATACGATCCACCCCAATAGAATCCCCAACTGGTGTAGATACATGAACTCACATATCTAAAGAATCACGAGGCACATCCAAATAATGAGCAAATTAATATGACACATAAGAGTAAGTGGAACCAGGGTCAAATAATACTGAAGCATCCCTGTGGCACACTGAAATAATACATATGATCGTGGAGTCGGAAGAAACTACCTCTAGCCAAGCAATAAATTCATAAAAATAGGCCTGACCACTACTTGACTAACCTCCCCTTATAGGGCGACCTTGTATTGACTGGGCCCCTCCCTTAGCTGGTTGTGCCGGTGGTGTAGATGTTGGTGCTAAACTCATAGGCTGTGGAACTCTACTCAGAAGTCTGGGGAAATCCCTCTTGAGATGACTCAAGTTTCCACACTCGAACTAAACCCTCATATAAGATTGCTGATCCTAATAGCCCAAAGAATTGCCTATAGAACCCTAAGAAGATGGAGCACTGTAAGAACGCTATGCCAGTAGCACGCTGAATGATGGCTGAAATGGGGGGCATTGTATGAGCTGTGGCTAACTGAAGTACCACGAGAAATATGATGAGATGCCGAAGCGAGCCTAGAAGGACGACCTCTGCTATAATATGAATTACCTCCAGATGAGGCACTACTAAAACTAACCGGGCCATGAGGCCTCTTGGCCTCCTAGTCCTTACGCTTAAGCATGCGAACCTGCTCCAAATGTCTAGCAATCTCAACCACCTGGTCAAACCTAGCATCCATCTTAGCCTCTCGATCTAAACTATAATGTATACCATAGTTGAGGCCATCAATGAACCTCCTAATCATCTCCCTGTCAGTGGGAACAACCACATAGCATGATGTGCCAAATCTGCAAATCTCGTCTCATATTGGGTCACAGTCATACACTTCTAGCATAGCTGCTCAAACTCCCTGCGCAACTCCTCTCTGTGAGTTTGTGAGACAAACCTCTCTAAGAAGAGAACTGAGAACTCATGCCAATTAAGTGGTGCTACACCAATTGGCCTGCCTGACTCATAAGTCTGCCACCATCTATAGGCTGCCCCTATCAGTTGAAAGGTAGTAAAGGCAACTCCACTAGTGTCTATAATACTCGTTGTGCAAAGAATCTGATAACACCGATCAAGAAAGCCCTAAGCATCTTCTGACTCTCCTCCACTGAACTTCGAAGGATCAAGCCTCTTAAACCGCTTCAACCTTTTCTGCTCCTCATCAGTCATAGGTGGACCAACCTCGGTCCGAACAGTAACAACTAGTTAAACTAGTAACACCTCTGGTGTCTGATAACCCTGAGCTAGATGCTCCGGTATACATACAATGGAAGTTTGGGCTCCTCCCAAACATGTGAGGTAGCTGGTGCAACTGGTACCGTAACCGCCTGGTCAAGCTTGTGCCCACACTAAAGATCTAATCTAAGACCTTCTGAAGATCGTTATAACAATAGATATTATCGGTGTCTGAGCTAGTTCCACCGGCTCAACAATATCTGGAACCTTCTCCTCCACTAGAGCGACTGGTGGCTCCATATAAGCTTCCCTAGCTGTAGTGCGAGCCCCACCTCAACCTCGACATCGGCCCCAGTCTCTCGCGACCCTAACTGGTGGTACCGGTGCCGGTCCTCCTGATCCGGCTGCATGTGTCCTCACAATCTGTGAGAGAATAGAAGAGTAAAGGTTCAAACTTCAGAAATATCAAATCCGCATGATAAGAATGCAAGAAAGTGAAGTTTTCCTAACAGTTTGGTAGCCTCTCTAAGATAAGTACAAACGTCTCCATATCGATCCGCAAGATTCCACTAAACATGCTCATGACTTGTAGAACCTATGAACCCAGAGCTTTGATACCAACTTGTCATGACCTAAAAATCCTTCAACCGACTGTGATGGTGCCTAACTTACTTGCTAGGCAAGCCGAACATAACATAAACAAAGCATAAATGTTGAATTAATAGAAATGGTACAGGTCTAAGGCCATCGTAACATAAATAACAAGGTCAACACATAACAAATCCCCCAAAACTGGTAAATACATAGTCATAATCTCTTACTGGAAATACAATTCTGAATTTCTAAATAACAACGTTGTTTGAAATAAAGACAACAACAAAAAATGAAAAGAGATGCCAAGACTGCGGTTGAAATGCAACTCTGCCTCGTCTCTCAGACAACTCAGCAAGCAAAACTCTACTGCTGGTGTCTCGCTCCAAAACCTGGATCTATACAATTAAGTGCAGAGAGTAGTATGAGTACAACTGATCCCATGTACTTAGCAAGTATCATAACTAACCTCGGTGAGCTAAAAGAAGCATGAATTATAATTATACTTGCTAATCACTTGTGGAGTTCATAAATCCAGCAAATACATAACATTAATATGATCAAGTCATAAATTACATAAAGAACCATCTTGGTTCACAAAATTACTTAATGTGCTTTACTCAATCAAAAACCAGCATACAAAGAAGATATGCAAATAAAGCAGATAGCAATCAAGGAAGTTGTAAGTAAAGATGAAATGCAACAACCTAATCGAACACTGGCCAACTTTTTCTCAGAATTTTCATAATAATACCAAACACTGATCAGTTTTCCTCAATCCGTGTGTACACCATCAAGAAGAAACATGAGAGGGTGACCCTGGGGAGGGGGTGGATTCATATCCATATGATGCACGGCGTAGTCACGTGCAATAACCATAATCTATCTAGTATGGTTACAGGATCAATATCATTTTCCAACAAGTGTGGTCACAAGCTCAATATCATAATCCGTCTGGTATGGTCACATGCACAATATCACAATCCGTCCGGCATGGTCACAAGCACAATATCACAATTCGCCCTGCGTGGTCACATGCATAATATCACAATCTGCCCTACGTGGTCATAGGCTACCAGTCCAAACCATATCACATAAAAGGTAAATTTACAATAATGCATGTTTATAACACATGAATATCAAATTTCATACTCTTGGAATGGTATAAGTGACATGCTAAATTGTATGCATATGTAGATGTGATATCATAAATCAAATCAGGTAAATACATAACAAACTAGCAACTATCATGTTCAATCAAGATATTAACCTCAAATATGGCTCAACTAGCTCACAATAGGGGTACGAATAAGAGAGGCATCATATCATGAAGCTTAGAAATCAATTCAAACCCACACTTGTGCGCCACCTATAACACGTAGCTATCACAAATAATGCAAGCAACTAGTGCCTCCACCAAGTTTAGGTAAGACATTTACCTCAAGCCAGCCAAATCAATCCTCTAATAAGACCTTCCCGCTTAAATCAACCTCCGAACATCTCGGATCTAGTTAAAATAACTTAATATCGTCAATAAAAGCCATAGGAAGGTGTTCCAAATGATAAAGCTAAGATTTGTAACAAAAATAAAAAAGTCAACCCCAGGCCCACACCCATGAACCTAACAAAACTCATAAATTCCAAACACTCATTCCGATATGAGTCCAAATATATATGTATCATCCAAATCTGACCTCGAATCGACACTCAAATCATCAAATTATGCTTTAAAAAGTTTTTTTTATAAAATCCTCAATTTCTTCACTTTAATTCACCAATTAAATGCTAAAATCAAGTATAATGAACAAATTCAAATAAAAAATCCTTACCTCAATCCAAATCGGGAAAATTCCCTCTGAAATTCAAGCTTCACAACTCAAAATATGTTAGAATGACTAAAACCCTTGAAAATAGAGTACTTCTAGTCTTCCCAGGCATACCATTCGTGATCGCGGGACCAACTTCGCGATCACGAAGAACAACCAAATACTGCCTAGAAAAAGCCCTTCGCGAACGCGACATCCAGTTCGCGAATGCTAGATCCAGGTCGCGAACGTGATATCTAGGCCGCGAACGTGATGCAGTCAACCTCTAAGCCTAGGCGAACGCAGCCATCCCCTCGTGATCGCGAATGCTAAAAGCCCGACACCCCCCAGCTAGACTCCTTTTCTATGTGAACGTGTATACCCTCATGCGATCGCGATGGCTACTGCCTCCCAAAGTTTCAACGCGGTCACACCTTCACAAACGTGTAGAACAATTTCATCTACCCTAAAAAGACCCTCCGTGAATGTGACCTTTTCTTCGCGATCGCGAAGAATGAAACCAGAACTGAGAATCAACAATTCCAAAACATCTGAAAGCCCTCCGAAACACACCTGAAGCCCTGGGATCCTGTCCAATCACACCAACCAATCCCAAAACATAACTTGTACTTACTCGATGCCTCCAATCACACCAGACAATATCAAAACCACAAAGCCCACCTCAATTCAAGCCTAAGGAACTAATGAACTTTCCAAATTCAAAATTTATGCAGACCAAGCCTAAACAACTTTGCATGCAAGTCTCAAATGACACAACAGACCTATTCAAACTCTTGGAACCAAAATGCGAACTTAATACCTTCAAAGTCAAATCTCGATCAAACCTATCAACCTCCTATACCTTCAAATTTCCTACTTTCGCCAAAACAAACACCAAACTAACTTAAGGACCTCCAAATACACATTCGGATATATGCCTAAGTCCAAAATCAAAATACGAAGCTATTAGAACTATCAAAACTTCGTTCCGGAGTCATTTATACAAAAGTCAATCTCCGGAAAACCCTTACAATTTAAGTTTTCAACATTGGGACTAAGTATCCCAATTCACTCCAAAACCTCCCCGAAACCAAACCAACTACCCTGGCAAGTCATGAAACCAAAAACACACATAAGTAAAGCATAAAATAGGAGAAATGGGATTAAAATACTCAAAACAACCGATCGGCCATTGCAAATCTGACAGTATTGAGAAGGCATTCGTGTAGGGGAATTCAGATTACAATAGTTAACAATGAAAAAAGTACTTTGGTTTTCTGTTGAACGTGGGGAGAGAATGAAAAAACATAAAACATATAAGGAAAAGTAGAGTCCAGAACCAAAGTATGGTTTATTTGGACTCAAAGAACCATAATGTGTGGGAAAAAAACCTTGGCACCATCATATATATAACATGGTATTCACGCGCTATACCTTAATGACACGTTTATCGTTAAGGTATAACGTGGTGCAATACCATGCTATACTTAAGTATTGGGCTCACAAATAATTCTTCTGGGCTTAACTGACACACCAATAAATTCAACTGGGTATAGCACTCATATTTAAGGCGCTATACCTCAAATAATTGTACCCCCCTCCCCGACTAATTTTTTCCTTATTTAAAGAGTTTCAGGATTTTGTTAAATTCCATTCAGGATCCTTCAAGTCTTCTGAAATATTTGTTCATTAAGTTATTTTGCATTTTGTCATAATGTCTGAAGAGAGAAGAATTAGAGTTTCATTATATTGGGGGGTGAGGTTGTGGTGGCAAATAACTCAATAAGCTATAGTTGTTCTCCACAGTGTCATGTTAAGTTGCCACTTACAATGGAGTACAATACATTGGCATCGTTGTTATGTAAAAAAATGAGTGTGAGCAAATGTTCGGTGAATATTAAAGTAACTGGAAGATATTCGTATTCTGTCACTCTACAAGGGGTTGCTTGTTATGCTGAGTTTAATATCAAAGACGATAAAACTCTGAGATATTTTTTGTGGACTCCCGATGAATACCGGGAATTTCTTGTGATAAAAAAGTTGAAAATGTACGTCAAGGATGAAGACGTTCGCAATAATGAGGTTCCACAAAGTAAGAATATCCTTCAATCATCAAGTGGTTATTTTGGATCAGTTTTAGCCGAACAGGTTCCGGGTGAAAGAGTTTGGCCTGATCTAAACGTATCTCCATGGGCTAATGAGGAGCGAGGAAATAATTTCTCCCCTAGTTTACATACTC
Organism: Nicotiana sylvestris; assembly: GCF_000393655.2. Lineage (NCBI taxonomy): Eukaryota > Viridiplantae > Streptophyta > Magnoliopsida > Solanales > Solanaceae > Nicotiana > Nicotiana sylvestris. The sequence continues at coordinate 132,368,293 of NC_091063.1, forward strand.
CACAAGACAAGTGGTAAACTTTAATTTTTCTTTATATTACAACGTTTATGTTTATGTATTGAATTTTTATTAACACTCATATATTTCGCAGGGGGTACCGGCCAGATATAAATTTTACAAGTTATGAACCAACGCTCAATTGGAATATGCCTAGTTTTGGTATGTTGGATTATGGTGGTTCATGTGGGAGTCATCATCAACAAGATAAAGTCTATCATAGGATATCAACACATTATGATTTGTAAGTGAAGTGATAAAGCTATATGTAAAGTTTAGATCTGAGAAACGCATTATTTTATTGGTTGTGCAGTGAAATGAGCAACTTGAAGGTCTCATCCTTACTCAATTGCCCGAAGAAAACATATTTAATCGGGATCTAGCAGATGCGCAGAGCCAGGAAGAGAATAGTGACTATGACAACAATGCTGATGAGTCTGGAGATGACACACCCTTCCCTGATGAGGGTGATGATAAGAAGGAAGAGAATGATGAACCTAATTTGACGAGGGAGCATGCTCCACCTCTCGTTAGACCAATAGTGTACGAGTCCCACGTGTCGTTTCATTCAAGGGAGATTCCCTACCTTGATCATTTGCTAAGTATGCCGGATGTGGATGCTTGGGATCTTAAAGAAATTCGTACATCAATGTGGGATGAATATAGAGCAACGGTGTTGTCAAAGGTCATGCTTTTTGCTAATAAAGCGCGCCTAAGCAGGGCGGTGCGAATGTACAACATAAAAGAGTGTTGTGAGATCGTGGTTCATGAGTCATCTCCGTATGTATACAAGGTTATTTGCAGTAGATTGTTTACGGGTTGTAATTGGATGTTGCGTGCGAGGAAGCAGAAAATAAATATGTGGATTGTGGGTAAATACATTGGCACCCACAATTGTGAAATGGACACATTCAGTGGGATTTATTTTAACTTTAATGTTGACTTGATTTCTCTTGTCTTGATTACACACATTGAAGCGTCCATAGGTACAAGATCAAAGAGTGTATAACATCTATCCACCAAGTATATGGGTGTACCATTACCAAAAAAGGCTTTTTTTGGGCGCAAACGTGCGTTTGAAATCGTTTATGGTAACTGGGATAAGTCCTTTGCATCTCTACCCAGGTACATTGCCGCATTGCAACACTTTAACCCCGGGATTGTTGTTGAATGGAAGCTTGAGCATAGTCCAGCCATTGATGGTTTTGTGCATTGTCGGCAGGTAATATCCATAGACGGCTTTTATGTCTATGAAAAGTATGATATTAAATTGTTGATCGTTGTTGCAGTAGATGCAAATGAAAGTATATTTCCCATAGCATTCGCTATTTGTGCCAATGAAAGCTAAGAGACGTGGACATTAGTTTTGAACCACTTGAAGGAGCACGTTGTCAGTCAGCGTTTAGGTATTTGTCTAATATCTCATAATCATGGCAGTGTTTTAAGTTCTGTACATAATTTGCATGTATGGCAGCAATCGTATGCCTACCACCGTTACTGTGTGAGGTACCTAAAATCCAACTTCCAAAGGGCTTATCCAACCAAGGACTTGCATGATTTAATGTGGATGGCTGTAATTGATCACCGAGAGTGTAAATTCAGGAGATGAATGGAATTGACCAGGCAGGAAGACCAAGGAGCCTATACTTGGTTGATGCGACATGAGCTTGACAAGTGGACTTTGCATGCAGATGGTGGTAGAAGATGAGGAATTCTAACTATAAATATGTTAGAGTCTTTCAATGGATTATTGAAGTCTGCACGTGGATTGCCTGTCACTGCCATGGTGCGAATGTCATTCAAACAGATGGCAGAAAGGTTTTTTCAAAGATCTAGAGGGTGCATCCTCATTGATGGAAATGGATGCTGAATTCATGCCAATACCAATGAAAAGATTTGAGAAATATAGGAAGCGAGCATAGTGACATTCATTTTGGTAGTATTGCAACGAGCGAAATATTTTTGAAGTCCGCACCGCTATCCATCACAACCGAGGGAATAATTCACACACCGTCAATGAATACAGAAGGTTATGATCCTGTGGGAAATGTTCCATCTATCACATGTTGCACTCACATGCCATGAAGTGCTTTCAATATACAGGTTTTGCGGCAATTAGGAATGTTGATAAAGAATATATTGTTGTTGCATACTTAAACACCTATAGTGGACAGTTGCAGCCAGTGGGTGCTGAGCATTATTAGCCACTGGAACCATTTAAAATGGTGTGTATCAAAGAGTATGTGCATCAACAACAAGTGTAAAAAAGAACATGTATACGGAACCAAATGGATGTTGGTGATACCATTTATGCGTGTAAATATGGCATATGCTCACAAATTGGACAAGACAGTCGTAAATGTCCTTCAGCTGGTTTGGGTAGTGGTGGTAATTTATCTTTCGGTGGAAGTGCATCCAATGTGCCCAATTATGAAGGATACACATAGTGTTTTGTTGCAGTAATTTGTTGTAATAAGTGTATGTACATGTTCAGCTTGCAAAATGTATGAAATAAAATTATGTTTCCATTGGGGTTAAATCTAATTATATTTAGCATTAATACTTCAGTATAACAATTTAACATACATCCCAAGAAAAAAATTGTCATTCACCATTATAGTCGTTGTTTAGCACTATTTCATTGTCATTGTCTTCATCGTCTTTGTCAACATCGTGTATGTACCCTTCGGGATTGAGGGCATCTTAATCTAGGCCCCAGTTGACACACATTTCTCGCATTTTATCGCTATCATCAATAAGACCACTTGCTTGAATTTTAAAATAATATGGGACTCTTACGTCCAACGTTTGTGATAGGAACTTAGGTAGTCCCTCCCACTCGACAACTTTTGGGAAAACAGGATAATTATTATTTCGTTGCAATTTATCATTTTCTAATGAATCTCAATACTGATCAATAGTGTTAAGACATGTTCTGGTTCATCTTTACGTTTGTTGACTAGAATTCGAGAGAGTTTGTATTTGAACTATCAGCTTTTTTCAGATATTTTTGGGTTTAATAGATAATTAAATGATTAATTTCAATAACTACAAAGACACTATGCTAAAGGGCACTACATTTTTCTGCGCTAAAAAAGCACTACATTACAAATACGACCACTACATTAAAATTACTGGCACAACATACCACTATAGGGAACTAAAGTCACATATTCATATATGTACAACAATAACATCTAAGTAAGATTAATTATTCCTAAAATAACAATTTATCTATTTTACTAATTTTTAACAAATAAATAATCTAAATTGGATAAAAATAACAAATTAATTTAATCACAAACAATCACGAAAAAACATATACCACAATAAAAATTAACTAATTAATATTTTTAATAACTAATAACAATTTCTCTATTTTACTAATTTTTTAGCACACTAATAATATAATCCGGCTAAAAATAACAAATTAATAAATCGCAAAATAATCACAAAATAACATAGAACACAAAAAAAACTAACAGGCATCTTTTATACATGAGTTTTAACATAAAATAAGTCGGAATGCCTCGATTTTAATTTTTTGTAAAGTTGAAAATTTGATGATTTGGAGCCAAACAAGCAACTCACTACGAGATAATGCCTTAGATACGATGTGGGACCGGCAGGCTCCAACCGAGATTTTTTGGTTAAAAATAGGGTTGGCATGTGGGGGTGGGGGGAAGGCGTTGTTTTTGTTTTGTTTAATGGAGAGGAAGGCCGACTGGTTTGGTGGGGAAGGAGAATGGCCATTTATTTATGTAGGTATAGCGCTCTTATGTAAGGCGCTATAGTATAGCGCCCTACATAAGGACGATATATCTTCCCGCCCATTTAAGTTCAAATAAAGCATAGTAATGCACCGACGCTATATTTTAACGGACAAACGTGTTGTTAAGATATAGCGCGATAAAATACGCGCTATATATATTTTGGTGCCTAATTTTTTCCCCGCATATTATGATTCTTTGAGTCCGAAAAAATCATACTTTGATTCCGAACTCCGGAAAAGCAGGGTCTGCGGCTGCCAGAGAGAAGTGGGAACAAGAATAGTAATCCTTTTAATTTTGAAAAGACATAATCGACCTTCTCCTTACAATATTGTTAATGTGTCGTTGAGGATATTTTAATCAAAGCAAAAATGAAAAAAAAAATTATATATATATATATATATATATATAGTCCAGACAAGAAGCTAGAGGATCAATTAAGGCTGCTAATGATTATAAAATCCACTTGCAACTCCAACTTGCAATCTTCTTAAATTAAAAATTATATTTAAAGCCATAACACAACAAAGATAAATGAGGTGAGGTGATACCGGCAAATATTGCTGTAACTTGCATATCTATTCTTTTATAAAATAAAAAAAAAAAAAAAGGAGCAAACAAATATTGAAAGTATGCAACTTGCAATTTCTTTATTGATGATGATAGTTATACATCAGCTATTTGGTCTCTCTTTTAATAAAAAGAAAAAGAAAAAGTTCGTTCCAACTTGCAAACAACAACCCCAAGTGTTTGATTCTCATCACACGTTATCTTCTTCTTTAATTATATATACTATTTTTTCAGTTTCAAACTATGAGATGATGTTTGATCGATCATACAACTTAAGGATAAAAGAAAGATTTTAGAATTTATGGTATTAAATATATCATAAAATTCTGCAAGTATAAAAGAATGATATTAAGGGTAAAGTTAGAAATTTAAAATTTAATTATTTTCTAATATAAAAAAATATCATTTAAAAGAAAAAATTAAAAAAAGAATATCGCGTAAAATGAAACAAAAAAATTTAAGTCCGTTCAAACTTGCCACAACCCAAGTATTTGATTCTCATCATGTTATCTTCTTCTTTTTCTTCAATTTACAGTAGTATAGAGTATTTTCTTTTTAAAAAAAGAAAAAATTCCTCACCCACCACCATCACCCTCTCTCAAGCCCCCCCCCCCCCAAACTTGTTTCAAATGGAAATTTTAGGTTTCAGATTTACCTCCCCTCTTTCTATCACACTTTTATGTACATCACCTCTTGCATTATATTACTATTACTCCACCTAATTACTATCTTTCCTAATGAGGAGCAAGGTGCTAAACATTTTAATCTTGGACTTTGATATTTTGGCAGTATAAAAGATTTTTTACACTATCACTCAATTTTAGTAGGATATAAATAAATAATTAATTCACCTTCTAATTTACCATATCAAGTTTGCTGTGAGAGTTATTTATTATTATAGTTTAACTTAACCTGATAGTAAAAAATACTTTAAAAACGGACAACACACATAATTTATACACTTCTTTTTTTTAATTTACAAATTGTGGGTTTAAGTCATATCTAGAGTTTTTTGAATAATCAATGTTGATTCCTTGAAGAAAATAGTTTTCTCTTCTTTTTTTTTATTTGGATTTCTCATTCATTATTTGGTACTTTAATATAATTTCTCCGACCGATAAGAAATGAACACTATTGAAAAAAAATAGCACAAAGTTAGCAGCAGCCGGTAGGAAGGTCATAGGAAGATTCATAGAAACAGTTCATTGGTTTGTCCAAAGATTCTCCGAGGTTATTAACTATCGTGCGGGCCAAGTATTTTGCTTCACTTGATTGGTTACTTATCCATTAAACTAACCTATTACTGTACAAATTAAAGAAACCTATTTAAATCAGCGTCCAAAAAGGGTACATCGTACTTAATTTCGTTAGCTAGCATAGAAACATGCGATTACTTAATATTATTTTCCCTTTGTTGCAGCATAACCAAGCTATTAGCTAGCTAATCGCTAGCTAGCATTACTAATCAGAACTGCCTTAATAGTTGCTTTATTTAGATCAGCCATTCACGTGGATTCTAAGTCTGAATATAACAGTTGTGTTCGCATAAGTTTGTCTGTTTGTATACATGCATCTCAATTATTTTATCCAATATCTATTATCTTCATTAATATTGGTACCGGATAACATGTTAAGCCTATTATATCCTTTAATTTACTCATTCATTTCTTTAATGTGGTATACAAAACAACTTACTCCACTTTAACTATATGTTACTTTTATCCAGGGGCTTAAAAATATATAAGTATTACTACAAAATAAGGCAAAAGTTAACTTTTTAGTTATATATAAAGTGTTCATTCCCCTTGACCTAAGAGAAACTTATAGTAAAGTGGCAAAGGGGTTTAAAAATTATTTTAAATTGTAAGTTCAATTCCAAATTATATATTTGTAATTAATCTCTTTATATAAATTACCGGTTCGCCACTATATCCAAGATTCATTGGTTCCTTTAAGCAAATCCTCCAACGATTTGATTTCTACTTCTTTACTTTAAGTTCATTCTTACTAGTGATCTTCCGAATTCGAAATCGCCTAATAATCTCGTTTTATTGCCCTAATCACTGTTATAACTTATAACCATCCTTGTACTGTTATAATTCTAACGAATGCACTTTAAAAGATATATGTCTGCTGCACTACTATAATCACTAAATTTCAAGTTACTACTAGTTGAATTAGTAAAATACAGCTAATTACTCATGTTTCACTTTATGTTAACCTATTTCTTTTTTGGTCCATTCCAAAAAGAATGACTCATTTCTAAATTTGAAAATAATTTAGCTTAAACATTCAATTCTACGATTAACGAGAAGTTTTTATAATCACACAAATATTCTGGCCCCTTTTTGACTTGTTTAGGACCATAAATTCAAGAAGTCTTCATTTTTTCTTAAACTTCACGCCCAGTCAAACAGGTACACATAAATTGGAACGGATGGAGTAATTACTCAAATCTGTTTTGATCGAGCCTCACTTTTCAAATAAATAAATTTGAACCTAACGAGGGCAATTGCCAATTAATATATTGATGATATCTTCATATTTCTTCATCCGATAGATTTCTTGAAGCTCTAATTCAACAACTAGAATTTCAACCCAAATTAGAACTTATATGCTTCGTACAAGGAACAAACAATATATCATGAAACACTAGCATTTCTTTTCTCTATTTTTGATGTATATTAGCATTTACTTCACGAAAAATATAAACATGATTTAAAAATAGATATAAAGTAAGAAAAAGAGACCACAGGAGAAACAACTTAAATTCCTAGCGTACAAGTAAACCATGAACTTATCTTCAACAAGTGACGACGACAACCTGGACCAGAGATGAAAAATATGTAAAAAGAAATGGAATGATTTAAAGATCTTAATTCGTACCAAAATACATCATCTGATCAAGATATCATCGTCACAGGCATCATCGATCAGTTGTTTTAATCTGTTTTGAACTCCGATCCACGGAGAAATTAACCACCTTGTATTTGTATTTTTTGCTTGTCATATAGATCAATCCATTTTGAATCCAAGCTAATTTTGAACCGGTTTATTGATTTGACATGTCCAAGTTTGATCCAAGTCGTCCATTTGCCACCTCGAGCTACGTTCAAGCCATGTTTCGTCTGCTCAAATTCACAGCGATTTGGGCAAGGGATTGGAGGTTACATTTGACAATAGTGTCCACAAAAACACATGTTTCTTCTTTAGTATTCCCATGTGGTATATCAACAACGTACGATTCCACGACGATAGTACTAGTGCTCGTACTTCCATTGCAAGAGGGATCGGAGTGGAGGGTGGTTACAGATCGGTAATTTACCAGGCGGTGGTCGCCACCAACAACGCTGAAGCTGATGACGTGGCGCTCTTCGTCAAGGATCTCGAGCCTCTCGGTGCTTCTCGCAGCGGGAAGGCCCGAGATGACATGCACTTCGCGGAGGGTGCCCACGTCGCCGTCCCCAACGATGACGTGACAGCTCTTGACGAAGTGTTTATAGGCTTGAGGTTTATCGAAACGGCGGATGACGGACCATACGGCAGAGACGGGGGCGGAGACGCGCTGGATCACGGCGGAGCAACACTGGTTTGGGCTAACGGATTGAGTGTGGTATTTAACGACGGAATCCGGTACTTGTGCGGTACATGGTATTGGTGTATGTCTTTGTAGTTTATTACAAGTGGTGGCGCCGGCGGAAGTTGTAGGGGTGGTGGTAGGGTTGATTCTTTGGAATAAAAGTGATGATTTTGGAGGATTTGGAGGCATTTTTTTTGCTGATTTCGTAGAAATGGTTGATCTGAAACAGAGAGAGTTTGAGGTTAGTTAGTTTCCAAGATTTTGTTTGGTTATGAGGCTGATATGAGGTGGTTCTTGTGTTGCGTTCTTTTGGGTGAAATTCTTATGGTGAGCAACGTCCAATTCCAACCGTGAGTTTGAGTCATGAGCAAGGTGGAGAGTTCTAGAGGGAAGGATACCGAGGGTCTATTTGGAAACAGCCTCTCTAACCCAGGGTAGGGGTAAGGTCTACATACACACTACCCTCCTCAGAGTTCACCAGTGAGATTATACTGGGTTGTTATTATTGTTGTTGTATATAATAAAATATATATCCAGTTGGTTAAATTTAGAGCCCGTTTGGACATACTATTTTTTTTTTGCTTTTTTTTCAAAAAAATAAATTTGAAAACAATGTTTGGACATACAATTCTTATCATTTTTTCCTTTTTCACTTGAAAATCTATTTTCAAATTTGAAATTTTCAATTGAAAATGGGAATTTTTCAAGTTTTTAGATTTACAAATTTATCCCATATTTTTAAACAATAGCATTTTGATTGTTTATCATATATCTTTTGTTGATTTTTTGGGCTGCTACTTCTTTTTCTTTGTAACATCTGCATCTTCTTGATGCCTTTGGCTAATAATATTCATTTACTTCATCAAAAACAAAAAAAAAATAGCATTTTGATTGTTTATTTCAAGTAGGATAATCAAATTGGGGTGGTTTTGATATTTTTTATAAGTTGTGGGGGTATTAATCATGTTTTATGATTTTGAAAAAAAAAAGACATCCAAATATGTTGCAAAAATTATAACCAAACACTAACTTCATCTTCAATTCAAATTTTAGTACAATTTCAAATTTTTTTTAAAAAAAAAATTGGAATCATGTCCAAACGCCTACTTAGATTTATATAGGAGTATTTAATGGGTACGAGAGTTAAAAAAGAAAACTACATTAAAATTTATGATCTTAAGGTGCAAAGATATTTCTGTGTAAGAGCATGTTGTTAGAATAGAGTTAAAAGAGTTTTTAAATATAATACTTCCCAATTCAATTTAGATAAGGTAGTTTGACTCAGCATGAAGTTTAAGAGAAAAGAGGAAGATTTTTGAAATTTGTGATCTTAAAAGCTTAATGAGTAAAAGTTTTGTGGAGCCATGACATTTATGTGGTTATAAAAACTTATCATTAAAGGTTAAATGGGTAAAATAAACGTTTAAAGATAAACTATTTCCAATTATAGAAATGTGTCTTTTTTTTTAACGAACTAATAAAAAAAGTGTGTCATCTAAATTGAAGTGGAGGGAGTAATGTATATATATTTTCAAATGTATTACAAAAAAAAAGTCATATAAAAATAAACTGGAATGGATAATTATATATTATATTGATATGTAGTTATATGTAAGATAAGTCTCATGTAAGAAAGGGGGGGAATAGTAGAGCTAGGAAAAAGAAGGAAGAGGTGGTTGGACTTTGAGAGGAAGAAGAGAGGAGATGTTTTATGGGGGTGGGGGTGGGGGGGGGGGTAAATAGGAACAAGATGCTGCTTGTGAGCTTATTATATGGTAGTAAAACCACAATCTTCGAAGATTCCTTTTCTCGTTCTTTTTCCATCTTTAATTAATTTTCCATCTTATATTACTTAATCTTTTATTGAAAATAATAAAATTAAAATCTTCGGAAAAAAGTTTTAAATTTCTTTAGGGGTCGTTTGGTATGAGGTATAAGAGGCTATAAGGGTGGTATAAAAATTTAATATCACCTTAATACTCTGTTTGGTTAGTAAATCAGGTATAAGTTATCTCGGTGTTAATTTTAACACCGGGATAACTTATATCTTATAGAAGGTGGGGTAATTAGCACCAGTATAATTTATATTTTCTTCTTAGAAATTATGCAATTGTCATTCTTAATACAACATATCAAACAGAGAATAAACAACAATCTCAGCATAACTAATCTCAGCATAACTTATCCCAATATAACTTATATCGGCATAACTTATACCGGTATAAATTGTATTCCAACCAAACGACCTCTTAGAATAGTATAGGATTCCACGAATAACGTTGTATAGTAAGTAATTGTGCTCAACTTAAAAAAGAGTAGGTGAGGAGTGAGCTATACAATTAGTCAACTGGCTGTATATATTTGTAATGCGTAATTTTGACGGTTTAACTATCAGTAAATAGACCAAAAAAGAGTATAAATAACGTTTTTTTTTTCCAAACCATCGTAAAGGTCTAGCAAATTAGGTTGAAATATTTAAAGTTTTGATTTGTAGAATGGTGATTTTTATTTTATTTGGGGATTGAAGGGGGAATCGCTACTTTCTTCGATTTACTAATATTTTAAGCGAAGTTTTTCATGTGCATACTATGAAAGCACCTCGACCAGATGGGCTTCACCCTCTGTTTTACCAAAATTACTGGGACACTATAGGGGACTCTGTTAAATATTTCTGTCATAAGGTCTTCACTGACTATGAAAACGATCCAACAATAAACTCTACTTTCATATGTCTTATTCCCAAAAATAATAATGCATCCACAATTGCTCAATATAGACCTATTAGTCTTTGTAATACTATTTACAAAATTATTACAAAAATATTAGTAAACAGATTAAAACCGATTCTGGAACATATCATCCATCCCACACAATCCAGTTTTCAACAAAACAAAAGAGGTGCATATAATGCTATCATAGTACAAGAAATTATTAATAAATTCCCAAAAATGAAGGGTAACAATCTAAGTATGCTTCTTAAGATAGATCTAGAAAAAACGTTTGATAAATTAGAATGGTCCTTCATTCGTAATACTTTAGTGAGTTTAAATTTCCCTCATAAATTTGCTAAATTAATCATGTGTTGTATTACCACCACTATAACCTCAATTTTAATTAATGGTAGTCCAACTGATTGTTTTAACCCCACAAGAGGCATTAGACAGGGTGATCCTTTGTCACCTTATCTGTTCATCCTATGTCTAAAAATGGTGTCCAGGAAAAGAAATAATGCAGTTGACTACCAGGCATGGAATCCAATTTCATTATCAAATAATGGCCCACAATTATCTCATTTATTCTTCGTTGATGATATTATACTCACTTCAAAATTACAACTAATACGTGTCAGTCAATGGTTAATGCTATTACACAGTTTACACATCAGTTTGGCCAATCTATAAACTTTGATAAATCAAAAATATACTTTTCAAAGAATTGTCAGCCGAATACTAAGAATATTATTCTTCAAATTTTTCGTATGAAAGAAGGGAAAAGTTTTGGAAAGTATTTGGGATTCCCTATTTTTACAACTAAGCCTTCAAAAAAGAACTACCAATTCTTATTCGATAATTTTAAAACAAAATTGGCAGGCTAGAAAATAAATTTTCTATCACGCGCGGGAAGACTGACTTTAATCAAATCTACACTAAATCACCTTCCTAATCATTTGATGCATTATATAAAAATACCTACTTATATACTAAGCTACCTCAATCGGTATCAAAGGAATTTTCTATGGGGCACAACACCTCAAAAGAAAAAATTACATCCCATTAAGTGGTCTACAATCACACAACCTTTGGAACTCGGGGTTTAGGTATACAAAATCTCTGTACAAAAAATCACTCACTCCATGCAAGCCTTGCATGGAGAATGTTTAATAATCTACAACAGTTGTGGGCAAAAGTTCTTTTAAATAATTATATACGCCCGTAATCTTTAATAAATTATAAATGTTCTAATACTTGACATAATATAATTAACGGCTGGAACTACTGTTGTTTAGGTTATAAATGGAATATTACAACGGGACAACATATTAGGTTCTGGAATGACTCATGGCTCAAGCATAATTTAATACTTAGAAACTACATTTATGGTCCTATGCCTCAATTTGAGGAGAATAAATTAGTATCTAATTATTTTTACAATAATAGATGGCACATTGAGAACGTACCTTTCAACTTACCTCCACATATAATTTCCCTAATTGATAATGCTTATATGCCACTTGTATCCACAACTTGTTACAAAATTTACTGGGATCTAACAAAGAATGGGATCTTCTCTGTTAACTCAATGCACAAGTATCTAATCAACACTACTACACCTAGTGGTACATGCACAACCACCTCGTACAACTGGATTTGGAAACTTCCAATTCCTCCTAAAATATCCTTTTTTCCTATGGTTAATTTGCCATGACAGACTTCCAACAGCTGTGTATCTCACACGACTAGGTATTACCAGTTCAATAATATGTCAGCAATGTCATAACGATACTGAAATAATTAGTCATTTATTTCAACATTGTCCTAACGCCCTACAAATTTGGAAAGCCCTTACCACTTCCCAGTAGCACCTTCTCATTATCTCAAAATGATATTATGAAGTGGCTGTACAAACTTATACATACCCCACTGGTATCGACACATTACAAAATTCCTTATACCACTCTGATTCCTTTTGCGTTATGGGAACTTTGGATTATAAGAAACAAATTTACTTTCGAACATCAAAAAGTAGTTTTAAATATGCCTTCAATTTTAACAAGGGCGACTGAATATTACTTCTTAACAAATCATTCTATTAAGAATAATTTAAAGTCCCCTATCTATATCAAATGTCATCCACCAAATCATACTTTTTATAAATTAAATATTGATGGATCTTGCTCCCCTAATCAAAGCAACTATGGTATTGGCGGAGTTTTCCACAATCACCAAAGCAATTGGATTTTAGGCTTTGCAGGATCCGTGAAAGCAGGCCCCAATGTTCAAATAGAGCTACTTGCACTCCTCAAAGGATTACAAATTGCTGTCCAAAAACAGCTCACACCAATCATCATTGAGACGGATGCACATGCAATAATCGGTATGTTCAAATCACATATAATGCACTTTACTAATATAATTAATGACTGCAGGTCATTGCTCCAACAACTGAGTAGTCCATCGGTACAAGTTATCTACAGAGAGCAGAATTGTGTAGCAGATAGTTTAGCTAGATATGGAGCAACGCACGCATAGGAGCACTGCCTATTTTTTGGGACACCACCACCTTTTGCTATGTCTTGTTCTGAATAAGATCACACGGGAGTTTATTAGGAATTCTGCACAATCTCTCTCTAGTTTATCTAGCTTATCTATTATGTGTAAAAGGAGAAACTCTTTAGTAACTACTACTTCTACTACTAGTAATGTTTCCTATGTGGGAGAACAAGCACCAAGTCCTAGCTTTGTACAACGGATGCCTTGTATACATCCACTAAACAAATACGCTGTACTTGTTTAGTATGCTATAATATAATCTATCTTTCCAACCAAAAATAATATATACATGCTAAACTCGTGAAAAGAAAAAAATAGAAGTAAGATAATAAAAAAAAAAAAGGATACCGTCCATTGGCAAGTCCGAAGAGTCCAAAAAAGGCCAAAATGGGTGTACCATGGAAAGTCGCAACATTTTCTTTTAATCATTCCGGTCCACTTTAATAAAATAATAAAAAAAAATTATTTTCATACATATTAAAAAATTTACCTTTTAGTATTAATTAATAATAAAATTAGTCATATTAACCTTAATTTCTTGATTGAAAATATAATAAATACTTCTAGGATCTTAACTCCAAAGGTAACTTCGAAAAAAAAGAATTTAATTCCTTCTTAATATCTGAAAAAAATAAATATTTTGGACCATAAAAATTCGATTAAAGTGGAACAGATGGGGTAATATTCAAAGAGTAATTCGTATTGTGCCATCATATGCTCCAACTTGCGACTATTCTACAAGTACAGTACAAAATGAAAAAATAAAAAAGTACAATACAACATGCTCCTAAGGTACTCCGGTTTTGCGATTAGTACATATATAAAATTGATTTCAACATGTCTCGACTAAGGGAAAGGGGTTGAATGCTTTAATAATTAGTTAAGAGGGGTTGAATTTTTTGACCTCCTACATCAAACAGTAAGATGAAGCAAGTAGCAACCATGATAATCATCAAAACCCCATTTTTCATGCAAAGTTAATCAAATTCTTCCTTATTCCTTAATTAAAGCATGACAATTTATTAGTTGAAGTATCAAACAATATAACCGCACAGGTACTAACTAGTCATAATTGGCATCTCCAACTTGCATCTGCGCAACCCAACTTAACAAATTAGATTGTAAGATGATGCACGAGGCCACGAGCACAGAGAGTACAACATTAGATCACTTCCAAGAAGGGGCAGTAGTGGACTCTCGGATTAAATCGTGGGTGCCCATTCGCCTTAAATCTCGAAGTACCACTTTGAAATGGGATATTCAATAAATATTTTTTATAATATTAGTAGCTTCCAGTATAAAAATATAGTTGTCCACCCTAAAAATAAGTACCAATTTAATTTATACGCGATTTAAAGATTACGTGATTTAATTTAATACGAATGATTTAAGAACAACAAATAATTGAATTAGAGAGAGAATAAACAATCAAACCAATTTTGTGATGGAGCAATCAAACCTGGTTTTAAGTTAAACACTGAAAACTGGCTTCGATCGGGCCCTCCATATGAGCTCGGTTGAAATTAAAGAAGAGAGTAGCTGAAGAACACTTTGCATAATAACTAGAAGACAAAAATAAACTTTTATTGCTTTGATGTGCGTGCCAATAATGGTTTAAAATAAAAAGTTCTCCCCTTTATATAGTAGGAGAATTTGAATCCTAGTACAAATCTAAATAAGGTAAAACATAATTTTTTTTCCGGTAAATATCGATCCGCAGTTGACATCAGACGAGATTTGCGCCATAATATCCGGTTGAGGGCAGATATTACGGCTCCATGCTCATCATGCTTAACCGTTTCTCTTTTTCCTTGATCTCGAAACTTTTCTTGGTCCGGATCTGGTGTTTAGCCGTACCCGATCCCAGATGCACCATTCGCCCACCCAAGCTCCGAAACGAGAGACCCTTCGGCTTCGCTCGCCAGATCGTGCTTCCCTCTCATTTCTCTATTGGGGAATCAGGGGTAACATGATCCCTGATTTACCCGTACACAGGTAATCTCCTCACTTTTCGGAGAGCAGATTTATCGAAGCGACGAGAAGTGATTAGTTGACCTTGGTTCCTTCTTCTGTACGCTACAATCGAGTCGACGAGTCAGTAAAATGTCCCATCAGTCGCGTCGTTCTGACTTCGGACACGTGTCAACCGTCGGTTGACCTCCTTCGAATGTGAAACGTCACACATTAATTACTTTTTATCTATAAAAACTTTGGTTCTTTTCACTTTTTTTACTTTCAGATTTCAGAACTTCTTAATTTACCCCCGGACATTTCACTTGCTTTTAACCCCTTCAAATATTTATACATTGTTCTTCATACCCCCATATCTTCATCCTCCCATCTTCAAATCTTCATACCCGCCTTCATACATTCATATTTCCCATAACTCGATGGCGAAGACTTCGAAATCCGTGCACCAACAGACCGTCCCTTCAACTTCTAACTCGGCCACGAATGTTGAGGTTACCGTACCGGAAGTGGCCCCGAAGCATTCTCTAAAGAATTTCATCCCCGGAGACTGCTTTATAGAAAACGACTTCAAGGTCGAAAAGGCTTCCAAGCAAGGGGATCGAGGCGAGGAGGTGTGGTGGTACATATGCTCCATCACCGAGGACACGCTCCCTACGGTTCGGGAGGACTGCAAGTGGGAGGGCAAAGAAGTGGTCGTCCCTAGTCCTGATAGGGATGACACGTGGAGGGGTATCTAAGTGTTTATACATACCCCTTCACATTTGGCATGTGGATATCATAATCCTCAATTTCTGCAAAAGGTACGAGATCTGCATCGGGCAGATTCACCCGCCCTTTTGGAGGATCTTGATCCTCCTCCACCACTATGTCAATAATACTGAGGCACATATGTTGATACCTAATTTTTCCCTCATATATTGTAAATATGCACATATATCTTCAAAATGGTGCACATGCATTATGATTAGATTTACAAACATGCACAAGTGTTTTTATAATTTTCTATAATTTTAAAAGGCTTTAAATCAATTTATTTCTTCATTTTTTATTATACAAATATCCAATAATTATCCCTCATATTATTTTTATGATGATTTAATCATCTAAATTCATCATTTATGCCCATATAGTGTTTAAATATTTTAATTGTATTTTTTATAATTACATTTATATTTTTAGGCTAGAATTGCACATTTTACAATAATAGCCCATATAAATGACTTTTTATATTTTTATAATGTTAAGTAATTATTTTAAATTATTTTCATGCAAAAATAATATTTTTTATTATTTATTAATTATTTTTATAAATTATTTTACTGATTTAATTGGGTATTTAAAATTTAGCCCTTTCTAATTAATTTGGGACCTAGCCCAATTATATACACCAGCCCAATACCCAATTACCCCTACCCAATTAAACTGCCCGACCCAGAAACCCCTTAATCAGAACTGTTGATCTATGATCAATGGTCCATATTACGTCCGCCCATTTTAACTTAACCAAACCCAACCCTAATCCCCATTATACCGTCTCCGTCGCCCTCAAACACTCTCGTCTCACCCCTCACCCTCTCAAACCCTAAAGCTGCCATCTCACCCAAGCATCCCAAGAATCTCTGTTCTAATGGGATTCTCCCATTACTCCCTTACCATTATAAGGGTTTTCCCTTATTTGGCACCCGATTCTGGAATAACTTAGGTACTTGCCTAAATATGGCAAGTACCCCGATTTGGTTCCGTCTAAATCCATGTTTATCCTTTGAATCTAGACAATCTCAAGTTCAAACACGTTATTTGTAATGATTCTCTCATATCTCTCTTGATTCGCTAAGCCCTAAAGGTTAGGATTTCAGATCCTCTCTAATCTGAACCAAATCAGGTTCAAACTCTGTCTTTTAAGCATTTTCTTCATCTATATTTGCTTTGTTATTTATAGATCTATTGATTTTTTACCGATTGTGTGATTTACTTAAATCTAGGGTTTCAAACCCTTTCTTTTACTTGAATTAAAACCGATTCGATTATGAGTTTCCTTTAATAAACTCTTATATATGTTTATTTGGTACGAATATGTGTTATTCTCTTTTAATCTGGCTGATTTGGTGTTTCACTCGAAACTAGAGTTTCAGATCTTTCTAGATCTAATTTGGTTTTTGATTTCTTAATTATTTTTCTTTAATATTGTTGTTTATGTGTCTCTATGCATTTTATTACAACTCTTTGTTACTGCTGGTTCTTACTTGCCCTAAATTTGGGGTTTTGATTCTTCAGAATCAAACCAAGTCTGTTTGATTCTGGTTTTCCTTTTGAATTCTCCTGTCTACATTATGTACCTCATTTTACTGCTGAATTTTTTTGGTTTGAAATCTTTTACTGATTTTCCGATACTTTTTCCTTTCTCATATGTGACTAATACTTTCCTTATTTACCATGAGATTGTTTGTTAATTGATATCTTTCTTAATCTAAATAGTACTTGCCTGATTTTATGCTATTGTGTTCTGTTAATTGGTTGAAGCCAACCTTGAATTGATTCTACTTCTATTTTCATTCCTTATTTATCTATGATTTACCTATTACTTTATTTGTCTATTTCATTGAGTACTATTTAGACCCCTTCCTTACTCCCTCAAGACAGGACTCGAACTCTCTGATTCTGACTAAAAAGTTTAAGCTCTTCTTGCTTTCTTGTTCTGATTTCTATGCTAAGTGTCTCTTGATTAGGCCGGCTGAAAGCCAATGCCAAAATTATTCTGGAACTTCATTGATGTGGTATACTTACTTGCTTTCTCACTTAACTAGTATGCCCTAACCTTTGCAATGTCATTCTCTATACCTTACTTGACTAGCCTGTTTCAATTCTCAGCATGATTTCTGCCTTTCACATAATCATATGATCCTATTTAGTAACCTTGTAACTTAGGGTTAACTTGTTCTAATTAATATGAATCCTTTTCATGATTTAGCCTAAGGTTTAACTGGTTTCATGTATTACTTGTTAATTTTATACCTGTTCTAAACCTTGCACACTATAAACATGTAATCAGTTAGCTTGTTACTTAACTCACATGTTTTGTTTGTTTAACTCAAATATTTTTGCCCAATTGCTGCTGTGATTAAACCATAACTATTTCGACTACTAGCATGAGTATTTATCTTAACTAGACTTCAACGTATTTGAACTATGTGTTTAAGGATGAATTCTGGATGTTTCCTTGGTGCAGTTCTGCGTGCAATTCTATGTTTTGAATCATGTTTCTTCTTAAATCCAACTATCTTTTAAAAAACTTCCTTTTTATGTACTGATTTTCAAAACCCCTACTCTTAGTCCTTTAGGTTCTCAACCACCCCAGTATAAGTGCTGCCTAGGGTACTTGAGATTTCTTTGAACTCTAACACATTGGGGGCTAGTTTTTCAATCTCTTATGAACTCTTTTTTGAATTTTTGGTTCTGGTATGAGCATTACCCGGGGTCCCTGAGGCTATTTGGGAACTTTGACACACTGGAAGCCTAGTTTTAATGTGTTGTGGATGAATCATTGCTATGGTTCAAAGCTGTTATGTGGGAAGGCCTGGTTCCCAGGTTTATTTGGGCATATGAAGGCTCCCTATAGTGTACTGATACCATTATGTAATTCATTTGGGTATTCTGGTCTGTAATAACTATGTAATAACAGATTTGGGGATATTTAGTAATGTTGGGGGGTTATTCTTATATCTTTTGTTGAAACTAGGTAGAAATCCTGCCTATAGGATTTAATTATGCTGATTGAACTGTGTGAGCACTATACTGTGTTTAGAAATCCTGCCTATAGGACTTTCATAATCCTTTTGATTCTGTATTTTACATTTGTATACTAGAGATCCTACTTATAGGATATTCGTTCAATTCTGTACATTAGAAATCCTGCTCATAGGGTCTATACATGTTTTCAACAAATGTGCATTAGCAATCATGCCTATAGGATCTTGTTGTTTGAATTAACTATCCTTCTTGGCAATTTGTTTCATTTCTGCCCATACATAGTTAATAGATATCATGCCTATAGGATTTAAATCAATTTCAAACCTAGAAATCATGCCTATAGGGTTTAAAGCAATAGATGTCATGCCTATAGGACTTAAGTCGATTCAGCAATTAGCAAGCATTCCTATAGGAAATAGAAATCTATTTCTTTACGAGTTAAAATCAGTACTACACCCAGAAACCATGTCTATAGGTCTGTAATTAATAAGCTCATAGAAATCATGCCTATAGGGTTCTGTTAATCGATTCTGAAGTCAATCGCTATTGTCAATCACTTAGACAACATATCGGTAGGTCTTAATAATGATTCTAGGTTTATAATTATGACATATTACTGCCTGAAGTGCTCAGATTCTAGGATTCTAAAGTTAATAAAGTTTGCTGATTCAATTGCGTGCTTTTGTTGCCTATGTGTGGAGGTCAATTTGAGCCCGTACTTGTTCTTTATTTGAAAGTCCTACTTGTTTTGTTTATCACTTAGATTTCACATATTAAGTAATATAGGTTGTTCTAAAACTATCCCAAATAGAGGTCCTAATACCTCCAGGACCGTAGGTAAGGGACATGTAATGCACGTATAGAGAACGAGCTAGAAACTACTAGAACGCTTAAGTAACGACTTAAAGATAGTAATTGGGTAGTAAGGATATAATAGTCTGTGCGTTAATGCTATGAGTAATACCCCGATTTGAGGGAGTTACAAAGTATTGCATGGAATAATCCTATAGGCTAAAAACTTAGGACCATCCCCTATACCCCTATTTAATAGAAATTGAATATTGTATTTGTCCAAATTATTTTTTCTCCCTTTTAGACTAATTCTCTTAAATTAAGTTCCGTCGGGACCCACCGTTGTGGACCTCGAGGGATGCCTAACACCTTCCCCTCAAGGTAATTTCGAGCCCTTACACGATATCTGGTGATGTAAACTGGTTATAAGAGTTATGTGCTCTAGGTGCCCTAAGACACCTTAATCCGTTAGGTGGCGACTCTTTCGGTTCCTTACCCATCTCAAAAAAGAGCTGTCCCAGAAATGTTGAAACCCGATTTCGCGAGAAAAGGGAGGCGACAACCTCGATTTACCATTGACCATATGCTTCGTCTCTACAATCCCCGAATCTTCCGAAGAGGATTAATCAAGCTTGTTCGTCGGGCAAAGAAAGCTCCATTCTTGAGCATTGACGAAGATAGGGATCGAGGCTGGAAGGGGAGATTCGTTCGGGTGAAAATCGAGGATCTCAGTCCCTCCGAGTTCCTACCATTCCCTGAAAAGTGGAACCTAGCCCGTAAGTTCCTTTCTTTTTTAAGTATGTAGAATTTCATTTGGATTTTTGTTCTTCTTTCTCATCCCCTGGTTCTACCATCGTGCAACGTTTTCCCGATTCCCCAACTTAGTTCCCCACTTCAAAGAGTGGGTCGAGGGGATATGCAAACACCTATCATACTTCAAACGCGAATGGCACAAACTTTCGAAAGGCAAGTGGGAGGAACATTCCCATGATGAGTGTTCTCCCCACGATCAAGTTTTCCTCTTATATTCAACTTTCATTTTTACTAAGTCCTTCTTTCACTTTCGTAAATTTGCTCAAGAACACTAAGCTCCAGGCAGTGGACAAGGACAAGGCTTCGTCCTTTCCTACTAAACCCTCCACTTTGAGACAACCCGAGGCCTCTGTGAAGAAGGAGAAAAAAATGAAGAAAGCGAAAGTCTTCAGGTTCCCCAAACACGGACGCCGAGGCCAAGAAGAAGAGGGTAGCGATTCGGGTCTGAAAGAGTGACAAAAGGAGTACTCGGGCCAGGATATCGGACCCCGAATACCTTCACCAGATCAGGGACTACCCTGAGGATGAAGACTTGGAGTTAATCACCCATGGGCCAACCGTTGATGAAGAAGAGCGGGCAGCAATGGGGGGAGAGGGGGAGTGACCAGGAGGTCGAACCGTCTTTGGCTCAGGACCCCGAACGAAGGCCAGTGGCTACGGTCTCTGAGACGCTACTCCTACTCCGTGAGAAGCCGCTGATGTCATTGACATCATGGAGTTGCCATCTCATACAGAGTCATTATTTGAAGAGGCTCAGGCCATCAAAGAGAACCCAAACGAGACTTCACATGCAGATATTGGTGAATTAGAGGACTATTCTGAGTTTGGTCACTTGGAGATCCCAAAGAAAGATGTGTTGTCGGAATCAGGCAGGCTGAGATTGAGCCCAAAACTGGTGAAGCAGTTCGCCTCCCGAGCATAGATCCTGACCGCAAAAGAACGGTCGTGTTTATCATCCCAGCAGATACCCGAGTGCTATCCGGACCTGTAGGCATGGAAAGCTATCTTCACTTCTTGGTGACCGAAGAAGATGAGGCGAAGATTAATGAGGTGAGTGCATCGAGCCTCTTCACGAGGCAGAACATACGTTGAAACATGTATGCTTCTCTTACTTTGTGTCCTTCGTGTAGCTCATTTAACCTTAGCGTATTTTTATGATTTCATCAATTTGTTTTCCAGGCTTCGGTGTTTCAACTTAAAAGCTATAATCGGTTTCAGATGGAAGTGAGCCAACTCGAGTTCTAGCTCAAGGAGTAAGTCTAGCAGAAAGACATGTACAAGACTCTCAACGAGCAAAGAGACAAGGCTCTCAAGGACCTCTCCATTCTCCAAACAGAGTTGGAAAAAGCTCAAAAGGAGGCTCGTCGGTGTAATGGGAGCATGCCATACTGGTCGAGAAGGTAAGGATATTTGAGATTAAAAATGAGAGGTTAAGCGTAGTAACTAACACTGCAACCTCGCAAGTTCAAGAGAAGATAGACCAGATCGACCAGTTCTGGGCTGAGATGAATGAGCTCAAAGCTTCGACTGAGACATTGACGGGCAGGATTGACCTTTTATCCTTGGAAAAAGAGGCTATCAAAGAGGAGCTGGCATAAGTCAAAGACCAGCTCAGGGTGATGAAAGATAAAGCCGACAAGTGGTCTTAGCTAAATGATAAGCTCCAAGCACAACCAGGTTCGGCTGTTTCGGAATGGGATGACCTCGACCGGGAGTATACCACGTTGAAGTCCAAGTTAGAGGCGGCTTTGACCGATTCCTCTGAGGTCCAGGATATGCTAGCCCAATACAAAATCGATGTGGAAATAATAGAGGCCCGCTTAATTACAATGGTTGAATATATAAAGTAGCTATCCCGGAGGACCCTCGAGGAGATTCACGACCGAGGGTTCCGGTAGTGAATCGGGCTTTGGTGAAGACTAGGCAGAGATGCCTTAGTTTTTTTATTTGTACACATTTTTTTTGTTTATTTTGAGGTCGTTTTACCGTCCCTTCATCTATACTATGTGTTTTACTTTTCAGTATCCATTTGTGTCACGACCCCAGTTTGCCCTCTGTGAATCCTCGTGACGGCACCTAGTCTCTACGGCTGGATAAGCCTAAATTGGGGAAGATAAACCAAAGTGCGGAACAAAACAATTTAAAACAGAAATAGAGTGATATAACAACGTTTAAAAGTGCCGCTCGGCATACACAATATTTAACTCTCAAAACAAATACATATGCCCAAAACCCGGAAACCCATGAATCACAAGCTGCGAATATAGTAAAATTTTCTAACTCCGGAATGTCTACATCAAAAGAAAAAATAGATGGGATGTCACTACAAGATAGAATGGAAAGGGAATCCTCGGTCTACGGACACAACAGATGTACCTTGAAGTCTCTGGAGCAGTCGCCTCGCCTCAAGGGTGATAGGACTGAGTCGCAGTACCTGGATCTGCACATGAAAAACACGCACAGAAAGGGCATGAGTACACCACAACGGTACTCAGTAAATGCCAAGCCTAACCTCGGTCGGGTAGTGACGAGGAAGGTCAGGGCCCTACCGAGATAAAATAAAAATATAAGATATGACCGTACAAGATAAGAAGTACAGTTGAAAACTAACAATAAGAATTTAATACGAGAAAACGGAGAATTCAATAACTGAAATAGAGGCAAAAACAATCACAAGGAAATAACCGGGGATCCCTCAGTATCCCTAGGATCTTTTAGTACCCTCAATATATGCCAGGGATCTCTTGGTATCCCGATGATCTCTCGGTATCCTCAATATATGCTAGGGATATCTTGGTATCCTGAGGATCTCTCGGTATCCTCAATATATGCTAGGGATCTCTTGGTATCCCGAGGATCTCTTAGTATCCTCAACATACGTGCTAGGGATCTCTCGGTATCCCGAGGATCTCTTGGTATCCTCAATATATATGCTAGGGATCTCTTAGTATCCCGCACCTCAGCTCAAATTCATAAATACGTGCAGGGGATCTCCCAGGCGTCGTCCTGTAGTCCCAAAGTAAAACACACAGCAACATCACAAGGAATATTCATTTAAGCCCAATTTCATGCAAAGTAAACATGTAATTCTAACCTAACATGCTTCACGTAATACAATTAAAGTAGGTTAAGCAAGTAAGCAATTAATTCAATTAAACATACTTTTCTAGGCTAACAACAGGCTTAATTTGCAAGTAGTATAAGACAGGAAAAAGGAACACAATTAAAATTACTTAAAGAAAAATCAGATTTTCAACAATTAGCTCAAGTACACACTCGTCACCTCACGTACAAGGCATTTCATTTATCAAATATACCAAATCCTAAGGGGAAGGTCCCCCATATAAAGATAGGCAAGCCACTTACCTCGAACCAACTCAATAATCAACCCGAAACCACGCTCTTGCCATGAGTACTCGACTCCAAATGGACCAAATCTATTCAATTCAATTTCATAATGTAAATAATATTCAAGTAACTGATTCTACAACGAAATTCTATGCTAATACTCGAAATTAAGTAAAATGACCAAAACGCCCCTCGAGCCCACGTCTCAAAATCGAGTAAAGTTTATATTTTCAGAATTCTCATACTCTCACGAGTTCATGCATACCAAAATTATCCAAATCTAAGGTCAAATTCCCAATCAAATGTTGAATTTTAGGTCTAAGAACTTTCTTCCAACTTTTCCTCAATTTTCATCTCCAATCGAAAATTAAATGATGAAACTAACTATAGATTGATGGAATATAACTAGAAAGGGTTAAAGAATTGTTACCCACTAATCTCCTCTTCAATTTTCTCTCAAAATCTCCTTCTCCCGAGCTCCAAATCGAATATTCAACTTTTGAAATAAAACCCTCGAAATTTCATATTTCTGCCCAGCTATTACCGCATCTGCGGTCGAGGGACCGTATTTGCAGTCCCGCTTTTGCGGACCAATGGTCGCATCTGTGATTTCTCACTTAAAGCCAGTTTCCGCTTTTGCGGTAGACCATCCGCACCTGCGGTCTCGCAGGTGCAATTCCCTTCTCGCACATGCGGCTCTTGCTTGACCTCTCCAATTCCGCTTCTGCGACCACAGAGCCGCTTCTGCGGCACCGCACGTGCGGGACCCAAACCGCAGATGCGGTTATGACAGAAAACCAGCTGAAGCTGCAACTTCAAACTCCAAAATCTTTCTGTTAACCATCCGAAATCGTCTCGAGACCCCCGAGACCTCAACCAAAGGCACCAACAAGTCTAATACCACTGTCCAAACTTATACCAATCCTTAAAGCACCTAAAACAACATCGAAACGACGAATGAACCACGGATTCAAGCCTAAGAACTCCAAAACTCTAGAAATAAGTTTTTGATCAAAAAGTCTATCAAACCTCGTCCGAATGACCTGAAATTTTGCACACACATCACATTCAACACTACAGAGCTACTCCAACTTCCGAAATCCCATTCCGATCCTAGGATCAAAATCTCACTATCGAACCAGAAACTTCAAAATTCGACCTTTTGGCATTTCAAGCCTAAATTAACTATGGACCTCCAAAATACAATTCGAATACGCCCCTAAGCCCGAAATCACCCAATGGATCTAACAGAACCATCAAAATTCCATTCTAAGACCGTCTTTACACTGTTCCGACTACGATCCAATTTCTAACACTTAAGCTCTCATTTAGGGACTAAGTGTCCCAAAACTCTTCGAAACTCAAAACCGAACATCCCAGCAAATCAAAATAGTAGAAATAAATACGGAGAAAGCAATTAATAGGGGATCGGGGCGTAAATTCCTAAGACGACTGGCCGGGTGGTCACATCCTCCTACACTTAAACATTCATTCATCTTCGAATGAGCATAAAGACATACATGAAGTAGTGAAAAGATGAGGGTAACGACTGCATATATCCTGCTCAGTTTCCCAGGTCGCCTCCTCGACCGGCTGACCACGCCACTAGACCTTTGCTGATGCAATGTTCTTTGACCTCAACTTTCTAACCTGTCTGTCCAATATGGCCACTAGCTCCTCAACATAAAATAGATCCTTGTACAACTGGACCGAACTGAAATCCAACACGTGCGACGGATCACCATGATACCTCCAGATCATCGAAACATGAAATATCAGAGGAACTCCTGCCAAGATGGGAGGTAAGGCAAGCTCATAAGCAACCTCCCCAACACGCCTCAATATCTCAAAAGGGCTAATAAACCTCGGACTCAACTTCCCTTTCTTCCCAAATCTCATAACGCCCTTCATAGGTAAAACCCGAAGCAGAACTCGCTCTCTAACCATATAGGAAACATCACGAACCTTCCAGTCTGCGTAACTCTTTTGTTTGGACTGGGCTGTACGGAGTCTATCCTAAATCACCTTAACTTTCTCCAAAGCATCCAGAACTAAGTCTGTGCCCAACAATCTAGCCTCATCCAGCTCAAACCAACCCACCGGGGATCTACACCGTCTCCCATATAAAGCCTCATACGGTGCCATCTGAATGCTAGACTGATAGTTGTTATTGTAAGCAAACTCCTCCAATGGCAAGAACTGATCCCAAGACCCTCCAAACTCAATCACATACGCAGGGAGCATATCCTCAAGAATCTGAATAGTACGCTCGGACTGTCCATCCGTCTGAGGGTGAAATGTTGTACTCAACTCCACCCGAGTACCCAACTCATGCTGAATGGCCCTCCAAAATCGTTATGTGAACTGAGTACCTCTATCTGAAATGATGAAAACTGGAATACCATGCAGACGAACAATCTCCCAGATATAGATCTCTGCTAACCGCTTCGAAGAATAAGTAGTACATACAGGAATGAAGTGATCAGACTTGGTCAGCCGATCCACAATCACCCATATAGCATCAAACTTCCTCAAAGTCTGTGGGATCCCAACTACAAAGTCTATGGTGATTTGCTCCCACTTCCACTCCAAAATCTTATCTGCTGAAGCAACCCACCCGGTCTCTAGTGCTCATACTTCACCTGCTAACAGTTGAGGCATCAAGTTACAAATCCAACTATATCTTTCTTCATCTACCTCCACCAGTAGTGCTGCCTCAAATCCTGATACATCTTCGTGGCTCCCGGATGAATGGAATACCGCGAGCTATGGGCCTCTTCCAGAATCAACTTCCGAAGCCCATCAACATTGGGTACACAAATCTAACCTTGCATCCTCAATACCCCATCATCACCAATAGTCATATCTCTAGCATCACCATGCTGAACCTTGTCCTTGAGGACAAGCAAATGAGGGTCATCATACTGACGCTCCCTGATACGATCAAATAAGGAAGACCGAGAAACCACGTAAGCTAGAACCCGACTGGGCTCCGAAAGATCCAATCTCACAAACTGGCTGGCTAAGGCCTGAACATTCATTGCCATAGGACTCTCTGATGCTGGTAAATAAGCCAAACTCCCTAAACTCTTTGCCCAGCGACTCAAAGCATCGGCCACCACATTGGCCTTGCCCGGGTGATACAAAATAGTGATATCATAGTCCTTCAGCAACTCTAACCACCTCCTCTACCATAAATTTAGATCCTTTTTCTTGAACAGGTGTTGCAAGCTCCGATGATCAGCATAAATCTCACAAGGCGCACCGTATAAATAATGGAACCAGATCTTCAGGGCGTGAACAATAGCAGCTAACTCAAGGTCGTGAATAGGATAATTCTTCTTATGTACCTTCAACTGTCTGGACGCGTAGGCAATCACCCTACCAATCTGCGTCAACACCGCTCCGAGGCCAATCCTCGAGGCATCACAATAGACCGTATAAGACTCCAAACCTGTAGGCAGTATCAAAATTAGGGCTGTAGTCAAAGCTGTCTTGAGCTTCTGAAAGTTCGCCTCACACTCTTTCGTCCACTGGAACGGACCACCGTTCTAGGTCAGTCTGGTGATAGGGGCTGCAATCGATGAAAACCCCTAGACAAAATAGTAGTAGTAACCCGCTAAGCCAAGGAAACTGCAGATCTGTGTAGCTGAGGATGGTTTGGGCCAACTCTGCATGGCCTTTATTTTCTTTGGATCCACCTGAATACCCTCACTCGACACTACATGGCCTAAGAATGCCACTAAATCCAACCAAAATTCATATTTCAAGAACTTAGCATATAACTTCTTCTTTTTCAGAATCTGAAGCACAGTCATCAGGTGTTGCTCATGATCTTCCCGACTCCGTGAATACACCAAAATATCATCAATAAAGAGATTGACGAACGAGTTAAGATATGGCCAAAACACACTGTGTATCAAGTGCATAAAAGCTACTAGGGCATTGGTCAGACCAAATGACATGACAAGGAACTCGTAATGCCCATACCGTATTCTGAAAGCAGTCTTCGGGATATCTGGTTCCCGAATCTTCAGCTGATGGTAACCTGAGCGCAAGTCAATCTTAGAAAATACTCGTGTGCCCTGAAGCTGGTCAAACAGATCATCAATACGAGGCAAAGGATAATGGTTCTTTAGTGTAACCTTGTTCAGCTGGCGATAATCAATACACATATGCATAGAACCATCCTTTTTCTTCACAAACAAGATAGGAGCACCCCAAGGTGATACAATAAAACCATTATCAAGCAATTCCTGTAACTGATCCTTCAACTCCCTCAACTCAGGAGGAGCCATACGATACGGAGGAATAGAAATAGGCTGAGTTCCCAGCAACAGATCAATGCCAAAATCAATATCTCTATCAGGCGGCATGCCCGAAAGATCAGCTGGAAACACATCGGGAAAATCCCGTACTATTGGGACTGAATCAACTGAAGGGGTATCAATACTGACATCTCTCACATAAGCTAAATACGGGTCACACCCCTTCTCAACCATACACTGAGCTTTAAGAAAAGAAATAACTCTACTGGGAGTGTGATCTAAAGTACCCCTCCACTCAACACGCGGTACACCTGGCATAGCCAGCGTCATAGTTTTGGCGTGACAATCAAAGATAGCATATTGGGGCGACAACTAGTCCATGCCCAAGATAATGTCAAAATCTACCATGTTGAGCAATAATAAATCAGCTCGGGTCTCAAAACCACTAAGAGCAACCAAACACGACCAATAAATACGGTCCACAACAAGAGAATCTCCCACAGGAGTAGAAACATAAACAGGGAGACTCAAAGAATCCCGAGATATACCCAAATGCGGAGCAAAATAAAAAGACACATAAGAATAAGTGGAGCCTGGATCGAATAGAACCAATGCATCTCTGTGATAAAACCGGTATAATACCTGTGATGACAGAATCGGAGGCAACAACTTTGGTACGGGCAGGAAGGGCATAGTATCTAGCCTGGCCTCCCCCTCTAGGGCGACCTCTACCTCCCCGACCTCCACCTCTAGTTGGCTGAGCAGGTGGGGTAGCAACTGGAGCTGTAACTATAGCCTAAGAACTCTGTAGGGCGTGCTATGGCTGAGAAGTCTGCGGAGGTGCACCTCTCCCAATTCTGGGGCAATCCTTCACCATATGGCGTGTGTCACCACACTCAAAACAAGCTCTGGGAGGATGTGGCAGTGGAAACTATGCGGTACGGGTACTCCAAGACCCCTGAACACCTAAAATACTATGTGAAATCTGAGATGCAAACTGAGCTGGCTGACCCACAAAACCTCTACCATGCCGTACTCTTCTTCCAAAATAAGGACCAGTGGGTCTCTCCAGTCTTTGAGGTCTCCCCAGTACCCTATACTCTCTCTCCTGACCTCATCTGTCCTCTCTCTCCTGGACCCACTTGTCCTCTACTCGGTGATAGGTCCTTACCACCCGCTGAACTGGGACCCCAGGCTGTGTCGCTATGACACCTGGAACCCGACCAATAAGACCTCGCTGCTCTGGAGTGGGGGTGGAAGAAGTCTAGGTCCCTTCCCCGATCTGTGAAGTAGTTGGTACAACCTGAATCAACCCCGCCTGAACTAATGTACCAAACATGTTCAAGAACTGTGCTAATGTCTCCTCAAGTGCCGGAGCAGTAGTAGCAATAGGTGCATCCGGTGCCAGGGTTCTGGCTGGAACTGCTGGTGGCTCCTTGGTGGCAACTCGCGCGGGTGCTCTAGCTGCACCACGTATGCGTCCTTGGCCTCTACCCCGACCTCGACCTCTAATGGCTCTTGTAGGGGGCGCGGTTGTATGATCATCCCTGGTAGCATGTATCCTCACCATCTATGAGAGAATGGAAGATAGAGGTTTAGGATTCGTGATGTCAAAAATCTCGCACGATAGGTAAATTAAATAAAGTGGAATTTTCCTAACAGTTACATAGCTTTTCATAGATAAGTACAGGCGTCTCTGTACCAATCAGCGAGACTTTAATAAACCAGCTTGTGATTCATGACTCCTATGAACCTAGACCTCTGATACCAACTTGTCACGACCTCGGTTCGCCCTCCTTGAACCCTCGTGACGGCACCTAGTCTCTGTGACTAGGTAAGCCTAAATTGTAGAAGATAAACCAAAGTGCGGAATAAAACAATTTAAAACAGAAATAGAGTGATATAACAGCGTTTAAAAGTACCGCTCGGCATACACAATATTTAACTCTCAAAACTAATACTTATGCCCAAAACCCGAAAACCCATGAATCACAAGCTACGAATATAATAAAATGCTCTAACTCCGGAATGTCTACATCAAAAGAAAAGATAGAAGGGTTGTCACTACAAGATAGAATGGAAAGGGACTCCTCGGTCTGCGGACGCAGCAGATGTACCTCGAAGTCTCTGGAGTAGTCGCCTCACATCAAGGGTGATAGGACTGAGTCACAGTACCTGGATCTGCACATGAAAAACATGCGCAGAAAGTGTACTCAGTAAGTGTCAAGCCTAACCTCGGTCGGGTAGTGACAAGGAAGTTCAGGGCCCTACTGAGATAAAATAAAAATATAAGATATAACCATATAAGATAAGCAGTACAGTTGAAAACTAACAATAAGAATTTAATATGGGAAAGTGGGGAATTCAATAACTGAAACAGAGGCAACAACAATCACAAGGAAATAACCGAGGATCGCTCAGTATCCCAAGGATCTCTTAGTACCCTCAATATATGACACGGATCTCTTGGTATCCCGAGGATCTCTCGGTATCCTCAATATATCCTAGGGATCTCCTGGTATCCCGAGGATCTCTCGGTATCCTCAATATATGCTAGGGATCTCTTGGTATCCCGAGGATCTCTTGGTATTCTCAATATAAGTGCTAGGGATATCTCGGTATCCCGAGGATCTCTTAGTATCCTCAATATTCGTGCCAGGGATTTCTCGATATCCCGCACCTTAACTCAAATTCATAAATACGTGCAGGGGATCTCCCGGGATGCCGTCCCGTAGTCCCAAAGTAAAACACGCAGCAACAACACAAGGAATACTCGTTTAAGCCCAATTTCGTACCAAGTAAATAGGTAATTCTAACCTAACATGCTTCACGTAATGCAATTAAGGCAGGTTAAACAAGTAAGCAATTAAGTCAATTAAACATGCTTTTCTAGGCTAACAACAGGCTTAATTTGCAAGTAGTATAAGACAAGAAAAAGGAACACAATTAAAATTACTTAAAGAAAAATCGGATTTTCAACAATTAGCTCAAGTACGCACTCGTCACCTCATGTACAAGGCATTTCGATTATCAAGTATACCAAATCTTAAGGGGAAGGTCCCCCACACAAGGTTAGACAAGCCACTTACCTCGAACTGGCTCAATAATCAACCCAAAACCACGCTCTTGCCACGAGTACTAGACTCCAAATGGCCAAAATCTATTCAATTCAATTTCATAATGTAAATAATACTTCAAGTAACTAATTTTACAAAGAAATTCTAAGCTAATACGCGAAATTAGGTAAAATGACCAAAACGCCCCTTAGGCCCACATCTCGGAATCAGGTGAAATTTATATTTTCAGAATTCTCATACTCTCATGAGTTCATGCATACCAAAATTATCCAAATTTAAGGTCAAATTCCTAATCAAAGTTGAATTTTAGGTCTAATAACTTTATTCCAACTTTTACCCAATTTTCATCTCCAATCCGAAATTAAATGATGAAACTAACTATAGATTGATGGAATATAACTAGAAAGGGTTAAAGAATTGTTACCCACTGATCTCCTCTTTAATTTCCTTACAAAAACGCCCTCTCTCGAGCTCCAAATCGAATTTCCAACTTTTGAAACTAAACTCTCGAAATTTCATATTTCTGCCCAGCTATTACCGCATCTACGGTCAATGGACCGCATCTGCGGTCCCGCTTTTGCGAACTAATGGTTGCATTTGTGACTTCTCACTTAAAGCCAGTTTCTGCTTCTGCAGTAGACCATCCGCACCTGCAGTCTCGTAGGTGCGATTCCCTTCTCGCACCTGCGGCTCCTGCTGGACCTCTCCAATTCCACTTCTGCGACCACAGAGCCTCCTCTGTTGTGTCGTACCTGCGGGAACCAAACTGCAGGTGCAGTTATGATAGAAAACCAGCTAAAGCTGCAACCTCAAACTCCAAAATACTTCCATCAACCATCCGAAATCATCTCGAGGCCCCCGGGACCTCAACCAAAGGAACCAATAAGTCTAATACCACTGTTCAAACTTATATCAATCCTTAAAATACCTAAAACAACATCGAAACAACGAATCAACTATGGATTCAAGCCTAAGAACTCCAAAACTCTAGAAATATGTTTTCGATCAAAAAGTCTACCTCGTCTAAATGACCTAAAATTTTGCACACACATCACATTCAACACTACGGAGCTACTCCAACTTCTGGAATCCCATTCCGACCCTCGGATCAAAATCTCACTATCGAACCGGAAACTTCAAAACTCGACCTTTCGGCATTTCAAGCCTAAATTAACTAAGGACCTCCAAAACACAATCTGATCAGGCCCCTAAGCCTGAAATCACCCAACGGAGTTAACGGAAGCATCGGAATTCCATTCTGAGACTGTCTTCACACTATTTCGACTACGGTCAAATTTCCAACACTTAAGCTCTCATTTAGGGACTAAGTGTCCCAAAACTCTCCGAAACTCAAAATCGAACATCCCGACAAATCAAAATAGTAGAAATAAATTCGGAAAAAGCAGTTAATAGGGGATTAGGGTGTAAATTCTTAAGATGACTGGCCGGGTCGTCACAATTTGCAACTATTTATTTGAAGAATGTCATTACTGCCTTATCATAAAATTGGACATAATCTAGAGTGCTCATTCCCCTAAAGCTCAAATGAGGCCTTGTTTTGATAACAACTCTGAGATGCTTAGGCTTCGGAATACCCAAAAATGAAGACTTTAAGATACTTGAATGTTTCAATCGGACACGATGGTGTTTTGCCGAGGGTGACTTTTTTTAATAGCTTTTAATTATTTGTAAGGACCTTACTTTCTGAGTACGAACTTGGACGTCTCCGAGCCATTTTGAGTTGTCCATAGTCTTTGATATTTGGGCTCTGCCTAATGGCTCGATGCCTCCAAGATTCGATAACCCGAGTTGTCCGATCTTATTATCGGACAACAGTCCCCACTTAGGGAGGCCCGCAAGCTCTAGGATTTAAGATTGGTTATTTGTTCTAAATAACTCAAAGAATATATCTATGGTGCAAATGTGAAGTGATAAAATATAGAGGGCAAATTTCTTTCATTACTTTGCAAGTATAATACATGATCAGAGGCATATAAGCTTTCTACTAAGGCAAGAATTAGCTATACGGGTATGGTTTGTTTGACTGTTTGGCCCTTATAATGAATTCTAATACTCAAGTCTTGGCCTTTAATATTAAATAAGAATGCCTTCTAAGGATCCTAACTTAGGGCGTAATGGCTCCCCCAGTATTTGAGACTGAGCTTGTGAGGGCTCGAATACTATCGGTCAAGTATGGGGGTCAACAATTCCAACCTCAGGCCGGTCTTCTAAACTAAGGTAGCACATTTTACTGTTTACTCGTTAAAAGCCTTGTCGTAAAACCCACTTCAGGAAAAACCGGTCCAAGGGTAAAAGCGTGCAGCACGTGCTTTCAGACCTAATTGTCAAATTTATCCTCGACTAAATACATGCATGAGTTAGTCCAAAGCATAAAAAATTTCAAAGGAAATTATGTTTGTACCCCAGTGGTAGTACCGCTTTAAGTGTGTCACATTTCAATTATTCAGTAGTCGTACATTGTTCCCTAACTTGAACTTATATGAACCTTTCCCGGTTACACCGGCAGCTCTATACGGACATTCCCAGTTCGGGCCTAGTTTCCCATAGTTTGGGTTCTTGGTGTATAGCGTAACTTTCCTTAATACCAAGTCCCCAACTTGGAAATGTCGAAGGTTAACCCTTTGGTTGTAGTACATCCCCATTCACTACTTTTGGGCAGTTAACCGGACCATGGCATCTTCTCACCTTTCGTCCGATAAATCCAAGCTCGTGGCCATGGCTTAGCCATTTGACATATCAGTAGCATTTTGGAACCTTATGCTTGGTTCCCCTTATTCGACCAGGATTAGAGCTTCTGCATCATAGACTAAAGGGAACGTGGTCGCACCGGCTCTTGACTTTAAATCATACGTTATGCCCATAAGATTTGGGGCAAGATTTCTTTCCACTTTCCCTTTGAATCGGTCAATCTCTTCTTAGTTTTGGAGTATAGTTTTGTTTGTTGACTCCATTTGACCGTTCCCACAAGGGTGGTAAAGTGTCAACAAGATCTTTTTAATTTTGTGATCTTTGAGAAACTTACTTACCTTGCTGTCGATGAACTACTTCCCGTTGTCGCAGGCGATCTCGGTAGGTATCCCGAATTGGCATATTATATCATCCCAGATGAAGTCGATGACCTCTTTCTCCCAAACCTACTTGAACGTTTGAGATTCGTCCCACTTTGAGAAATAATTGGTTATGAGTAGTATGTATTGGGCTTTACCGGGTACCCATAGCAGGGGATCGACGATGTCCATCCCCATTTCATAAACGGCAGCGATAGGACCAGATGAAGCATTTCCCCTGGTTGATAAATCATCGGGGCGTGCCTTTGGCACTCGTTACATTTTTGTACGAAGTCTTTCGTATCCTTTTCCATCTCGTTCTAGAAATAACCGGCTCTGGTCAATTTCCGGACCAGGGATTCCACTCCCGAGTGGTTTCCACAGGTGCCCTCGTGTACTTCTCTCATGGCATAGTCAATCTCCCCCAGACCCAATCACCTAGCTAGTGGCCAGAAAAAGGATCTTCTATACAATTTCACCTCGGCCAAGTTGAACCTGGCAGCTTTAGTACGTAGGGCCCTTGGCTCCTTGGTTGGCAATTTTCCTTTCTCCAGGTAGTATATGTATTTGTTTCTCTAATCCCAAGTGAAGATTGTCGTGTTCACCTTGGCGTGACCTTTTTCTACCGCCGAGCTCATCAACTGTACTACTGCTCTGGAGTCGAATTCATCGAAGTCGACTGACGACACCAAATTGGCCAATGTATCGGCCTTATTATTTTGATCTCGAGGTACGTGATGTACAGTCCATTCCTTGAATTAGTGTAAGGTTACCTGCAACTTATCCAAGTATCTATGCATCCGTTCCTCTTTTACTTCAAACGTACTATTGACTTGGTTGATGACAAGGAGGGAGTCACATTTGGCCTCGATCACTTTGGCCCCCAAGCTCTTAGCCAGTTCTAGTCATGCAATCATAGCCTCATATTCGTCTTCGTTGTTAGTCAATTTTACAATTCTAATAGACTACCTTATTACATTACTCGTAGGTTGTTTTAATATGATGCCCAAATCGGACCCCTTCGCGTTGGAAGCACCATCTTGCCAGATCCCTGAGCTAATCCCCGAAGTGAGCAATAATTCCTTCTCAACCTCGGGGATCAAAGCTAGCATAAAGTACGCCACAAAGTCTGCCAAAATCTGAGATTTTATGGCGGTCTGGGGTTTGTACTCGATATCTTACTGTTATGCCCCGCAATATTACGTCGATATTACGTCCCGCAGTATTATATTACGATAATGTTACATCCTGTAATATTATATTACGATGATGTTACATCCTGCAGTATTACATTACGATGATATTACGCCTTGCAGTATTACATTACGATGATGTTATGCTTCGCAATATTAAATTACGATGATGTTGCACCATGTAGTATTGTACGTTGAATTTGTCGTAAGGTTATTGACATCAGTCCAAGGAAAAGATTATTCGGAGATTATAAAGATTATGCTATTTCACAAGTGATGAGTAAATTCGCAAAGATGAGAGGGGAAGCAAGTCAAAGAAAATGAATTTTCATCCAAGTTTGGCATGTTGGGATAATATACAGGCCGAGCGTTAATACCCAATATTTATGGACTAGTACCATACAAGGTACCATATGATCATGATAATATGATATATATAAGGGAATTAAAAATAAGTAAAATTTTAAATAATTTGAGACAATTCTTTATTATACGGGTAATTGGTAAATTACCGAGTACCGAGACATTACCTAATTAATTGGGGAAATATTGGATAAGTATTTAACAAGTATGAGATGGCAGCCCCTCCTTTAATTTAAAATGACTCATAAGTCATTACTAATAGGTGGCATGAAAATGGGAAAGTTGTCACACCTAAGGTGACACCAATCGTCCAATGAGGGACCCACCTAAACTAAAGATAACAATCTCCAAAAATTAGAATTCATTTACTACACTTCTTCTGAAAGAGTCCATGGAATTTTAGGAAAATTATGTTTCAAACTTAATAGTCCAGCAAGATGTTCTTACATAGAAATCATGTTCAAACATTCTAATATGCAAATGCATATTATATAACATATAAGTTGCGCCCAAGCTTTCAAATTAACGTGAGATTTTGCAATATTAACGGAGTACGGTGTAATCTTTCTTAAGAGAATTGACTCAAATATGTTAAGACTATCCCTTCTTTCTTTTGGCATGATCCATATGATACAAACGAAATGAGCAAATGCACAACTTCCACAAATGACTCTATTCATAAAAGTATCAGAAATGCTTACGTTCTTGAATTTCCATGTGTCATATTATTTTATCCTCTGTTCATGGGTCTCAGAAAAATAGGAAAGTTAAAAAAGTTTACTTCATGATATTACTCAAAGACATAATGGTCTTATGAAATTCCGAAAGATTTTATTAACGTACTTCTCATGCATTGAACTCATGTACATTGACTCATAACCAGATGACGTTATATAAGTGTATATATGTATATGGGATATGGGAAAAGGTTACGACATTATATATGCACCACCACCAAATCAGTTGGTATACGTTGATGATTTTGCCCACAATGGCCGAGATGATATGATGAGATGCCCTTAGAGACTGATGATGTTATGAAACATGTACCTATGCACGACATAACATTCATACGCATATACATGACACTATAAATATTTCACGATTTATAAAGTTTTCCAGACTTATAGGTTGAGTTATTTACTCTATATTTGATCCATGTACTTATTTATGTGCCTTACATACTCAGTACGTCATTCGTACTGACGTCCCTTTTGCCTGGAGGTGCTGCATTTCATACCCCCAAGTCCCGATAGACAGGTCGCGAGCCCTTCAAGTAGGCTATCAACTCAGCAGAAGATGTTGGTGGGCTCCATTTGCTTCGGAGTTGCTTGTTTGGTTAGTATGATTTAGACGTGTACTGTTTGGTATGGGGGGACTTTGTCCCGATCTTTATGAAAATTATGTATTCTTAGAGGCTTGTAGACAGATGTCATGTACGTAAAAGATTGTATGGCCTTGTCGGCCTATATTCAGTATACGAGTGGTTATTTTGGCCTTATAGGCCCGTACGTCTTATGTATAAATTGGTATCATATGTTGTATTCTACTTAAATCACGGCAGCCTTCCGGCTCAGTTATCTATGATAGTGACATAAAAAGATATGTTATGTTGGTACTCGGTTGGGTAAGGTATCGGGTGCCCATGGTGGCCTATCGGTTTGGGTCGTGACAAAAGTGGTATTAGAGCAGTTCTGTCCTAGGGAGTCTACAAACCATGTCTAGCAGAGTCTTGTTTATGGATGTGTCGTGCACCACACTTATAAGCAGGAGGCTACCGGGCATTTAGGATTGTCACTCTTTCTTCTTACTCTAGATCATGTGGTAGAGCTCAGTTGTAAGAATTCAAATTCCTAACGTCTATTTTATTCGTAATAAGATGATACCTACATCCATAAAGACGGTTGGTAAATGACATGGCTATGAGAGAGTTGAGTCAAAGGAACTCGACTTTGCATCATGCTTATTATAAATTAATGTGAGGTGTTCAGCGGATCATGTGCGTACTGAAAGGTTTAAGCCTCTTGATAAGCAATCTTGAGGGAAGAATATCTATCCACCTTAATGGTGAAAGATAATGAGAGATTCAGAAGATAAATACAAGTTTCAACAAGCAAAAGAAGTAAGATGAAGAAGAGTACGAGGCGCCCAGTTAATAAAGGTTAACAGTGTTTATAATTCAGGCAGAGGAATATAAGCTTTTTGAGTTATATTCAATAGTAACAGAGGTATGTACAGTTGGCCATACCCATCTCAATTATGCCCTATGGGGGCTAACAGGTGTAGTTTAATAAAGGGATGGAACATCAGGATCTGCTTGGGGTTAGAGTAACCCAAAATGGTGAATGAATTGTTTGTGTTAGTTGACATTTTCAAAGGGTATTACAAATGTGCTAATAGATCTTCTTGTGAGACACCCGGATGGTGAACTCTAGAACATTACAGTTAGATGTGAATGCTAACATGATAAAAAAACTTCAAAGGATAGACACTGAAAGCCTTGAAGGGATAAATATTACCTTAGTGTGACTCTCATCCCTAGTAGAGCAAGGACGTTGAGAAACCCAAAGAGCTGATGGATGAAGCAAGGGGAGCAAAAAGCAAAAGAATGTCTTGCTGAAGTTTTCACAAGAAAGGGATAGGCAGAAGTATTAGCAGAGTAATGAGAAGAGTAACAAGGAAGAATTATGAGTAAGATGCGATACATGGATGACAACGGTAGATCAAAAAGATGACAGTATTACCGGGCCCATAGTCAGATGAAGGAAGAGGCAAGATGTGATAGGCCTTAAGACAACAAAAGAGTATAGGCCATAAAGTCATATCCTTATTTCAAGAAGTAAGTTCAAGACTTTAACGTGATTACTAATAGGAAAAGATAGACCCTAGAATAATAGAGATCAGTATGAGCTAGTGAACAAGATAAAGTAAACATGAATTAGGGATTTAATGATTTGATAATGGTTGACATCATGAGAATTTCATATTTCGTACCGGCAATAATAGAATGGACAACATAAGAAGATTCATGAGAAATTCAGAGAATGGTCATTCAGGAAGACGCTTCCCTAAAGTAAGTAATGTGAGTAAAATTAAGCTTAAGAAACTGTATGTGCCAATTATAGTAATTGTCACCTCGCGTGTAAGGAATTTTGTTATCCTTAGTATAGAAGGATTACCGCAAGGAGAGTAAGGGTCATCGATGATGTGAAAGGATGCCAAAAATGAAGAGGTAGAACATTTATAGGCAGATAGTCGTAGCGCCAACTCTTAGTTCTCCCCTAAAGGAGGGGAATATGGAATGATGTGGCATTAAGCTAGAATTAAGTGGTTCTAGTAACTATGGAATGATAAAGGAAGAATGCGATAAAAATGAGAAAGGGATGAGATGATCAAATGTTACAGATATGCTATGATTCCAGAATATTATGTAAGCACGACGTCAAGAAAAGGAAGTAAGGGTTCCCGTCCGGGATGTTGTTGATAGATAAGGAGCCAGTACATGAGGTAAGTTAAGACAAAGGAAATAACCTAGAAAGATTACGCGGAATATGGATATGAGAATGGGCCAACATGTAGTTAGTAGTTAATTCAGAAAGAGCCTAGTCATGACTAGACAAGAAGTTACAGACAAATCAGCAGATCATGCAAGATAAATGTAGTAAACCCCGACATGTAGAATTCAGCCTCGTAGTAATATCATTATAATACTTGAGATATATTCAAATAGGAGTCGGGGTAGTTAAAGGTACCGTATGAGTGTTACGGGGATAAAAAAGAGTGCCACTGGGAAGACAGCCAAAATGTCAGTTCAGAAGCAACCCCACTCGCACACGGGCATAGAGATAAGTAACTACGGATAAGTATATGCAAGGAAGGACATCAGAAGGTCCGTCAAATATACAATGTAATAAGCTCACAGCTTTACAAGAGTCAGAGGATCCTCCCTAAGTACTACAATGAAAGACTAAGCTAAGGAAAATAAGGAAGAAGGCTTCAACCTGAATTCAGTGACCTAAAGATGAAATGGTCCTATAACAACAGTCTCACAACAACATTTTAAGCACTCCAAAGGAAAGTGGCACCTACCGTGGCTAATGAACGGGAAGTAAAATTAAAAGTAATTTTCGAGATCATATGAGTTGCACAAAAACTTTGGCTTGCGTGAGAACTCAGATAAGCTAAGTATGCACGCAAAAGGGGGAAAAAGACCAGGAAAAGCAATTGCTTACATTTGAAGAAAGCTGAAATTAAAGGAAAGGAATTACTTGATTAATGATCAGTCGTAGAAGACTCCGGTATAAAAAAAAAGGAACTGAGCCCAGGTCAGAGACAAAGGATTTGGTTGTTAGAGGATTGTATCATGGGTATTCTAGAGCCTCCATGAAAGGTTAAAGCAATAACTAATACCATGAGCTGCGGATTGGAAGATAACTTAAGCCTAAAGACTGATCTGAAGGAAGAAGAAAATAAATAGTTACATCAACAAAGTAAATCAGGAGTCTGATCATTGGACCTAGAAAATTATAGACCTTGTGATTGAGAATATTGAAGGATCACTTTTAATATCATAGGTACAAGATAGATAGTACAACAACTATATTCTATAATGGCTCTATGATAAAGCCAGTCAGAATAGTACCAACCTAATAAAAAGTAAGTACGAAGCACCCAGAGGATTGTATATGCACCAAAGGTGCAAGTTTTATAATAGAGCTTCAAGTTGTGGTGTGAATCATACCTATGCGGAGGGGAGGTTATGAAAGAGAAATAAGATATGATGCGAGATTTTAAGTAGGTAAGGAAAATGTTGAACAACGTACGAGATACTCAAATGCAGAAGGTTGTGAATACTCCATACTTCGGATAGAAGGCTAGAAGCGCGAGGATTCAATAATCGGTACTGATAGCGGCATCGTCAGTGGCATGTCTTCCAGCCTATGGTTTCTAAGTACCGAGAGGTCTAGTTAAGAGAGTAGAGAAGAGCTAGAGACGATGTGATGTCTCGCTTGATGTTCCAGAGTAACATAAGGAAATCTATGGTGCAAGCAAGTTGAAGGAAAGTTGCGAGTAGTATAAATGGATATGTATAGGTCGCAAGCTAAAGTATGGTAGAGCCACAAAGTTTTAAGAAGACATAAGTAAGGATAAGGAAAGGCAAATGAAAAGGTGACGAGAATGGATAAGTCCTCGGGATTATGTCCATGAAAACAAGAGAGCTAATGGTTTATCGAAGTTATAGAAGGTTCATTATAGCCTGAATGAACTCAAAGGAGTCTAAGGCTAATAGCATTTAGAAGAAATGAAATGTTTCCCTGTTAATAGAATGAGGGTATAATTGTGATAAGTAAAGGATGACATTTGGGCCTTCGATTGAATAATGATTTGAAAACAAAAAAGAAAAGAAAAAAGAAGAGGGGGATTTCATGAGTTGTACAAGATTAAAATACCCACATAGGATGAATCACATTGGGATGCTATGAAATACGATTATGGAAATCACTTCAAATATTTGTCGATGCAACGTAAGCCCTAGTGGCAAGGTATTACATAAGAAGTTTCAAGTTATCAATGGTATATCGTAGATCAATATTGAGGTGAATCATAATGGATGGACAAAAGTTACAAAGTATGAGCTGAGATTAGGTCGTCATTCTTAAGATGAACAGTAATTAGGAAGCATTAAAGGACTTAGCCTTATGCATATTGGATAAGCAACGAAAGTAACCTGGAGTTTGATCGCAGACCTCAGTAACGACAAATCGAATTAAGAGAGATGATATAATAACCTACTTAGATGTAGTAAAGTCATATGAATGGATAATCGAGTCTATGAAATAAGATATAGCAATATTCGTAAATTCGACAAAGTATCGAGCAAAGAACTTCAGTATACTTATAGATGCCCAGAGGGACATCTCACCAAGCTCTGTATATGTTCACAAAGTGAGGCCTAAAAATTGGCTAAAATCTGGAGGAAAAAGGAGAGAGGATCGCATGGGCGTACTTACAAGGTTAGAGTCGTACATGCTATGTAGACATGTGATTTTTGACCCTCCCCAAGATTTTTTATATTTTAGCATGTAAATATTTAGTTTAGGCCTAATATCTTTATTTCAACTAATTTTGATTTTTTTTTTTACTTTATTTCGTCACAAAAAATAAAAATTACAAAAATATTTTAGTTTATGTATCTTTCATAAATTTAAATAAAAATATACAAAAATAGTACATTATTTTTATCTTTATATAATCTTGAAAATACAAAAATAGTCTCACTTTTAATATTTAATTTTATTTTGGTAGTGTTCTAATTAATTAAGAATAATTTTTATATATCTATATTTTAGTCTTCTTAGCCCTAAATTCAGGCCCAATAAGACCAAATCCATACTCCCTTAACCTAGAAAAACCTTTCTTAAAAACCTAGGGATCTAATACACAATAAAGACATAGGACTAATTAGCAAAAAATACAAAAATATAGACCTAGACCCTTAAGGAAAAAACGGAAAAAAGAAGGACCTAAAATGAAAACAAGGCATCAGCAATTTGATAAAACCTAATGCCTAAGTCTTGGAAAGGGGGGAACCATTTTGGGGGACATCATCAGCCATTTTTCATTTGGAGCACACACAAAAAATGGAGCTCCTTCGTCTTCTTCATGAAGATTTAACACCAAAAAACCCTAGAACCTAGCTCGATCTCCATACCAGCCGCACCCTCACCACCAAAACTCCATCGCCGGACCTCCCTTCACCACGCAACAGCCATAAACGAAGCTTCACCTCACACACACCCTAAGCTCTTCTTCTTCTTCATTGTCAGACCTAGATCCGCCCAGGCCATTTCTTAGCAGCTGCAAAAATAAAGCTCGTTGAAGCTAGCTCTCGCCCTTTACATGGTCTCCGCTGCCGGAGGTGATGGCCAGCGACGACCATGACTGTTGCTGCACCTAGCCGTTGCTTGTTACCTTCTTCCCCCTCTACTGTCTCATCGGAGTCGCACTATCGACGATGAACGAATAGAAAACAGTCGAGTGTTTCATCACCATTATTCTCGTGCGATTTACTTCTATGTCGGATGAGGTTAGATCTAACAGGTTCTGGATTTTGTAATGTTTTGCGCCGAGTTTGGCCGGAATCAGTTCTTTGGCAATTCCTACGTGTGTGTCGTTTGACCGTTGCTCCAGTGTCGTCATCGTTGTGGTAGTGGCATTATTGACTCCGGCGAGTTTCGAGCTCTGAACCGTAATCCGTTCGGGGTCTCCATTTTTGGTCCGGTTAACAGTGACTAATCCCGTTTCGATGAAGGTGCAATGTGAGATTTACTTTTTTCATTTTGTTTTGTTCTGTTACAACATTTATGAATGGTTTTTGTTCAGCTGTTGCTCTTGCTTATCTTTCATTATGTAGTCCTAGTTAACTTGGTTTATTTTGCCGTGGGTTGATTTACGGATTTACGCTTGAGCTGACCATTTACTGCTTGGTATGGTTACATATTGATCTGCCATCTTCCTTCTTTAGAGTTAATACATATGAATCATGTTTAATTTAAAGGAAGTTTAGGTTGGTAGTAGTTGTTTGTAATTATTCATGTCACTGTTTATTTCCTTGGTTGATTGGGATGAGAACTTTAATCTTAGTTTTAGTTAATTAAGAAGGAAAATAGGGCAATAGATGGGGAACAATAGGCGTAAATATTTTACATAAACTTTAGATTTTCACAAGCAATCTCAAACGCATGGGAGTTAAACAACTTTGAACATTAGTAGCTTGCTTTGGGAACTTAATTAAATCATCACAACTACGGGTATGGTTCCCGTGGCGTGGTTGTGATATTTAATTTCAAATTAGTTTTTAAAATGAATATCCGTAGTTCACTTAGTTGAATGTTTTTTCTTTAATAAAATTGAGGTATGTCATCCAATCACATAGTCTATGGCCCTCACATCGATATCTTAACTAGTGTAGAAAATGTCTTGAACTCTCGTAATTTGCTTTAGGCGCGTTTAATTAAATAAATTGTTATAGCTACGGGTACGTTTTCCATGACGTAGCTGTGATGCCTAATTTCTAAATTCGGGGGTACATTTATGTGAGCCGACTACAATTTAATTTTTGATAAAATAAACACGTTGTGGATCGTGAGTACGATTCCAGTGATATGATTAACAAACGTGTAATCAATAATTAGTTGTAAAATAATTGGATTATTAAAAGCGGTTTAAAAGGAATAAAATACACATAGGTTTTTAAATATGTACTTAATCTAATAAATAGGCCAATAATAATAGTTGAGCGATCATGCTAAAACCGGAACCCAGGAATGCCTAACACCTTCTCTCGGGTTAACAAAATTTCTTACCCGGATTTCTGTGTTCGCGGACTGTAAAACAGAGTCAATCTTTCCTCGATTCGGGATTTAACCGGTGACTTGGGACACCATAAATTATCCAAGGTGGCGACTCTGAACAATAAATAAATCATCCTGTCTCTATTGTCACTTACATTGAAAAAAATTCCCCTATGCTCCTTCCCGGGGTAAGAAAAAGGAAGTGTGACAGCACTGGCGACTCCGCTGGGGATTAGAACCCAGAATCTCTAGTTCAGGGTTCAAAAATTCGAGCTTAGAATAATTGTTATATTTGGCTTTGTTTATTATCTGGTTTTATTACATGTTTGGGCCTAATGTGGTAAATGCCGCTTTTTACCACTTTGATATTATCTGAACTGTATATAAACTGCTACGAAACCTTTCTCTTCTCATCTTCGGGGAAGAGCACGCTGGTGTGACTCCTCTTCTGTTAGTGTCATACCTTAAATTAGGAAGAGGCTCGGACAAGTTACAAAACTGGATGGCCTTTTGGTTCCCGGTACGTAGCTCCCCCCCCCGGGCTCGAGTTGTCCGCTCGGGTACACAAGTCTAGAACAACATACCTAGGTTTTTAAACTTAGAATAACTCAGCCTCATGCTGGATCCCTAGTAGGAATGCTTCTTTGCATCATGTGCATTTGACTTTGGGGACTCAACACAGGGGTTGGTTCTGTCTAGGACAGTGTACCCCAAAAATAAAAGACCATCCGAATGCA
The DNA here is from genome assembly GCF_000393655.2 of Nicotiana sylvestris. Classification (NCBI taxonomy): domain Eukaryota; kingdom Viridiplantae; phylum Streptophyta; class Magnoliopsida; order Solanales; family Solanaceae; genus Nicotiana; species Nicotiana sylvestris. The sequence continues at coordinate 132,413,211 of NC_091063.1, forward strand.
TCCTATGTGTTACATTTTGCAATCTTTAAGGGTAAAAGGGTCACTTGGCGGACCAATGATAGTTGATGGCAAATTAAAAAAAAGGAAAAAAAAGAGGGGAAATGTGAAAAAATAAAACAAGTAGGGCCTAGTTATGTTTTCTATCACATTTTTATTTTAAAAAAAAAAGAAAATTCAAGAAAATATTTTGTGTTATGAATAGTTTGTACATTGGATACTATCTTGGATACTACATTGGATGCTACATTGGATGCCCATGTTGTGAATAACTTAAAGATTAAATTTCCTACTTTATGTCCATCATCTTTACTTTTTATGTCTATAAAAGGCCATGTAATTGTAATGGAAAAATACACCAAAGTGAACGAAGAAAACACTTCTTCCTTCTTTCTATCTCTTCTTATTTACATTTTATTGCATTACTTTTATTTTATAACATGTTATCAGTACGAAGCTCTAATTTTATTCTTAACTCCCGCTAAGTTGAACCGTATTTTATTAAGGTATGTATCATTATAATCATCTTATTTATGACAGTACATATCATATGCTCAATGTTTGCAGATTATTTGTGCGCTTGGGCATCTTAAATAGTTTAAGTACATTGCAGTGATTAAATAACTATTTCTTTCCATGCTCAACTCTTAGAGGACCTCAAAGTCATCAAACTAGCTATGCACTAATGTCATGGACTCCCTGGATCAAAACATATCTTTAAGGCATTTTGAAGAACTGTGAGAAATGAATTGACAAACAATAATTTTTTAATTACTTTATATTTATTGGAACATATAAATAATGTTAGTCACGTTCAATTCTATTAACACATATATATCAATAATATAAAGTGAAATGAAACAAGTATGTAATTTCTACTTTATGGCAAGAATAAAATGAAATAGTAGATTGTTAACATGATATAGCTCTATTTTCATTTCTTTTACCTTAATCGTTTTGTTTTCATTAATTGTTTATTATTATAATTATTTCTCTAACTTATTCATCTTTTATGATAGTTTTCACTATGTCAAATTTATCAAAACTTGAATTTGTGGCACTTGACATCACCGGAAGGAACTATTTATCATGGGTTCTTGATGCTGAAATTCACCTTGACGCTAAAGGTCTTGGAAATACTATTATACAAGGAAATGAAGCATCAAATCAGGATAAAGCGAAGGCCATGATTTTCCTTCGTCATCATCTACATGAAGGGTTAAAAACTGAATATTTAACCGTAAAAGATCCACTTGAATTATGGATTAATTTGAAGGATCGATATGACCACCTAAAACTTACGGTATTACCGAAAGCTCGGTATGAGTGGATACATTTAAGGTTGCAAGACTTTAAAACCGTAAGTGAGTATAATTCTGCTATCTTTAAAGTAAGTTCTCTATTAAAATTATGTGGAGACACTATCACAGATGAGGACTTATTGAAAAAAATATTTTCTACTTTTCACGCTTCAAATGTGGTGCTCAACAACAATACCGTGAAGGTTTTAAGAAATATTCTGAGTTAATCACATGTCTACTTGTGGCTGAGCAGAATAATACTCTATTAATGAAAAATCATGAAGCTCGTCCTACTAGGTCAGCTCCATTTCCGGAAGTGAATGCTGTAGCAACGTATGATAAGTTTGAAAGAAAACAAAATAATTACCGTAGTTGTGGACATGGTCGTAAACGTGGACGTGACAGGGGGCGAAACAATTAACGTCATTATGGTGGAAATAAATTGGAGAACAATAAGGGTTCTCAAATTAATCATTCAAAAGGTAAAGCTAGTATGTGTCACCGATGTGGTATGAGAGGTCATTGGGCACGCATTTGTCGTACGCCAGAACATTTTGTCAAACTTTATCAAGCCTCCCTCAAGAAAAAAGAAAATAATGTGGAGGCACACTTGACCTTTCAAAATAATGATGATGAAGCAGGTCCCTCAAATAAATATGATTCTAAGGCACATCTTGCATATAAAGATGATGATTTTGAAGGCCTAACAAATATTACTCATTTAGAAGTTGGAGACTTCTTTGAGGATATTGACTGAAGAACTAATCATCTTACTGGGGAATGAAGCTATAAAAGTTGTTATTTTTATGTTTGCAACTAGTTTATTTTTCTTGAGTGTATTTTCCTAATGCATCATGTGTTGCTAGTTTCTACATTCCTAATGTATTTCTTAATGTTTTTTTCCGCTTGTCTTTCATATTTCTTATGATGTATTATTTGTTTTTTTAATGAAGAATATGAAAATTCCCCAGTCTTCAGTTGGACTCAAGATTAATAAAGATGATATATGTCTTCTGGATAGTGCTACAACACACACTATTTTAAAAGATAAGAGATATTTCTCTTATTTGGTAATGAAAGAAGCGAATGTTAATACAATATCCGGTAGTACAAGATTAATTGAAGGTTCTGGAAGAGCCAATTTATTACTACCAGGAGGAACAAATTTGGCTATTGATGAAGCACTATATTGTAGTAAATCTCAAAGAAACTTATTAAGTTTCAAAGATATTCGCCAAAATGGCTATCATATTGAGACTACAAATGATGAAAAGATTGAATATCTTTATATTACTACAATAATGTCCGGTAAGAAATATGTGCTTGAAATGTTACCTGCTCTTTCCTCCGGCTTATACTACACAAGTATTAGCAGGATTGAAACACATGCCATAGTAAACGAGAAGTTTACTAATCAAGATAATTTTATTATTTGGCATGACCGGTTGGGCCATCCTGGTTCTAATATGATGCGTAAAATAATTGAGAATTCACATGGACATGCAATGAAGAATCAGAAGATTCTTCAATTTAAGGAATTCTCTTGTGCTGCATGTTCTCAAGGAAAATTAATTATTAGACCATCAACTATTAAAGTTAGGATGGAATTCCCTGCATTTCTGGAACGTATGCAGGGTGATATATGTGGGCCTATTCACCCTCCATGTGGACCATTCAAATATTATATGGTTTTGGTAGATGCATCTACAAGATGGTCACATGTGTGCTTACTATCAACTCGCAATATGACATTTGCGAGATTGTTGGCTCAAATAATAAAGCTAAGAGCACAATTTCCAGATTATGCAATTAAGACAATTCGTCTTGATAATGCTGGTGAGTTTACATCCCAAGCCTTTAATGATTATTGTATTTCAACTGGGATAACAATTGAGCATCCGGTTACTCATGTTCATACACAAAATGGTCTAGCAGAATCATTGATCAAACGCCTCCAATTAATTGCTAGACCAATGCTTATGAGAACAAAACTTTCCATTTCAGTATGGGGTCATGCTATTTTGCACGCAGCAACACTTGTGCGGATAAGGCCCATAAGTTATCATAAAGTCTCCCCATTGCAATTGGCTTTTGGTCAGGAGCCAAATATTTCCCATCTTAGGATCTTTGGTTGTGCGATATATGTTCCAATTGCTCCACCACAACGCACAAAGATGGGTCCTCAAAGAAGGTTGGGGATATATGTTGGATATGAATCTCCTTCTATTATAAAATATCTAGAGCCGATGACTGGAGATTTATTTACGGCAAGATTTTCTGATTGCCATTTTGATGAATCAGTATATCCAACATTAGGGGGAGAAAATAAGTAGCTGAAAAAGAAGATAGATTGAAATGCATTATCACTGTCTCATTTAGATCCTCGAACAAATCAATGTGAACAAGAGGGTCAAAAGATTATTCATTTACAAAATATTGCAAATCAATTGCCAGATGCATTCACTGACCTACCAAGGGTGACTAAGTCACATATTCTAGCTGCTAATGCTCCAATTCGAGTTGATATCCCGGCAGGACAATTAATTAAAACAAATGAGTCTAAGCCATGCTTGAAACGTGGTAGACCAATCGGTTCTAAAGATAAAAATCCTCGAAGAAGAAAAAGGAGCAAGTGATCAAAGTGAACATAACATAGAGGTAGCGGCTCAAGAAGAGCCCCAAGACATAACAAATGATAAGACCTTAGGAGAGGTCCAGGTACCTGAAAATAATGAAAATGAAGAGATATCGATAAGTTATGTCTCAACCGGGAAAAGATGGAACAAAAATAATATTGTTACCGATAACATTTTTGCTTGTAATGTTGTTGTTGAAATAATGCAACAAGATGAGGATCTTGAACCAAAATCTGTCAATGAATGTAGACAAAGAAATGATTGGCCAAAATGGAAAGACGCTATCCAGGCAGAGTTAACTTCACTTGGAAAATGTGAAGTCTTCGGACCCATAGTTCGAACACCTGAAGGCATAAAGCTAGTAGGGTATAAATGGGTTTTTGTGCGAAAACGAAATGATAAAAATGAAGTCGTTAGATATAAAGCACGACTTGTGGCACAAGGGTTTTCCCAAAGGCCTGAAATTGATTATATGGAGACATATTCTCCTGTAGTGGATGCTATCACCTTCAAGTATCTCATAAATATGGCAGTGCAAGAAAAACTTGATATGCATCTAATGGATGTTGTTACAGCCTATTTGTATGGATCATTAGACAACGAAATTTTTATGAAAGTACCTGATGGATTTAAAGTGCCAGAAGCATATAAAAGTTTTCGAGAAACTTGTTCAATAAAGCTTCAGAAATCTTTATACGGATTAAAACAATCAGGTTGTATGTGGTACAATCGCCTGAGTGAATACCTGTTGAACGAAGGGTACAAGAATGATCCAATTTGTCCTTGTGTCTTTATCAAAAGGTCTGGATCTGAATTTGTTATAATCGCCATGTATGTTGATGATTTAAATATCATTGGAACTCCTGAGGAGCTTCCAAAAACAGTAGACTGTTTGAAGAAAGAATTTGAAATGAAAGATCTTGGAAAGACAAAATTTTGTCTTGGTCTACAAATTGAGTATATGAAAGATGGAATATTTGTCCATCAATCAACATACACCGAAAAGATTTTAAAGCGATTCTATATGGATAAAGCACATCCATTGAGTACCCCGATGGTTGTGAGATCACTTGATATAAAGAAAGATCCATTCCGACCTCATGAAAATGATGAAGAGCTTCTTGGTGCCGAAGTACCATATCTTAGTGCAATTGGGGCATTAATGTATCTTGCCAATAATTCCCGACCAGATATAGCTTTCTCAGTAAGCTTATTGGCAAGATTTAGTACTTCGCCAACACAAAGACACTGGAATGGTATTAAACATATATTCAGATACCTCCAAGGGACCATTGATATGGGTTTATTTTATTCAAATGAATCCAAGCCATCATTGATTGGTTATGCAGATGCAGGATATTTGTCTGATCCACACAAAGGTCGATCTCAGACAGGCTATTTATTTACAAGTGGAGGTACAGCCATATCATGGCGTTCGACAAAACAAACTATGGTTGCTACTTCTTCAAATCATGCAGAGATAATAGCCATTCACGAAGCAAGTCGAGAATGCGTTTGGTTAAGATCTATAACTCAACACATTCAGCAAACATGTGGTCTTTCTTCGAAAGAGAATATTCCAACAATATTGTATGAAGACAATGCTGCATGCATAGCTCAATTGAAAGGAGGATATATCAAAGGAGATAGAACAAAACACATTTCACCGAAATTCTTTTTCACTCATGATCTTCAGAAGAATGGTGAAATAGATGTACAACAAGTTCGTTCAAGTGATAATTTGGCTGATCTGTTCACTAAGGCGTTACCAACCTCAATATTTGAAAAGCTGATATATAAGATTGGAATGCGTCGTCTTCGAGACATTAAGTGATTTTTCATCAGGGGGAGTAACTACACGCTGCACTCTTTTCCTTAACCAAGGTTTTGTCCCACTGGGTTTTCCTGGTAAGGTTTTTAATGAGGCAGCAAGCAATGCATATTATAAATAACTATGTACATCCCAATATTTTTTTTGTAAGTTTTTAATGAGGCACATTATCTTACATGGACATCCAAGGGGGAGTGTTATGAATATTATGTACATTGGATACTACTTTGGATACTACATTTGATGCTACATTGGATGCCCATGTTGTGAATAACTTAAAGATTAAATTTCCTACTTTATGTCCATCATCTTTACTTTTTATGCCTATAAAAGGCCATGTAATTGCAATGGAAAAATACACCAAAGTGAAAGAAGAAAACACTTCTCCCTTCTTTCTATCTCTTCTTATTTACATTTTACTGCATTACTTTTATTTTATAACACGTTATCAGCACGAAGCTCTAATTTTATTCTTAACTCCCGCTAAGTTGAGCCATATTTTATTAAGGTATGTATCATTATAATCTGCCCGAACTACGCGAACTTGATTCTCGTCTCTCGGGGCGGGATACGTAGGCAACCCACATAGGGTTCGGTCTTCCTAGTAAATCTTAGGTTCTTGACTTTGTCGGGTCTTAGCCAAATTTTGCACTTCTAGCCACCTTTTGGCCACATGAGCATTTTGCAAAAATAGCCTCAATCATGTCTTGCATGTGTCTAATAGGGAGTGTTATTGTCTCACATAGTGTTGGTTAAAGTTTTTTTCATACATGTGTGAATCTACTTACCGGAGTTTGAGCATGACAGACACCCCGTGATCATCTAGTTAGGATCGCTCATTCAGGAGTTGCTTAAGGAGATTTGTTTTTTTTTATGTTTTGAGTCTGTTCTTCATTTTATGTCGTCTTTTACTTTCTAGTTTTGTACATTAATGTCGAGTCTTTCGTTATTGTACTTTCTACTTTATATTTGAAAAAATGTGCTATAACTCAAAAAAAAAAAAAGATGTTTCGCGTTTTATATTTCTGTTAGAATTTTTATTTAGAATACCAATTCTTTTAAGTTGGTTTTCCTTTATGAAATTAATATCTGGAACTCAAAATAAAAAATTGCTGTTATATTTCCTTTTAATACATTATGACTAAAAATTCAAAAAATAAAAAGAATTTTATTTTAGTACCTCTTTAAAAGTTTTCTTTAAGATTTTAGTTCCAAAAATCCAAAAAAAATTTCTTTTGAGGTTCTTCTTTGGGAAATTAACAAAAAATGAAAAAAAAGTTTCTTTTTATTTCTACTAGAGTTTTAGGATATTGTACATAGAAGTAAAAAAAACGTACTTTATCTTTGGTTTATTTTCAGAGTTTCTCCCTTAGGCAATCAAACCAAAAACATTTTTTTTATCTTTTTCATTTCTTGGTTCGAAATCTTTCTTTCAGGATATCAACCGAAAATTCAAAATATTTTTCTTTGGTTCATCCTTTAGATTTCCTTTCTAAAAAAAATGAATCAAAAAATATTTTTCTTTTCTAATGGTTTTTTCTTAATAATTTCTCATCAGAGTATTCATTAAGGTAAAAAAAAGAAAAAAATAAAAGAAAATGAGAATGTTAGTTTGTTTACTTTATTCCCGATCTTCCCGAACTACGCAAAGATCTGATTCATGCGGCGTCATGATACGTAGGTAACCTACATAGGGTTCGATCAAATCATTCTTTTTATTATTATTTTATTAAAAGAAAAAAGAAAAAAAGAGGTGAAATTATGGGATGTGAGAAATGAGAGGAAAGAAAAGAGTGATAATTAGAAGAAAAAAAAAGAGGAAGGAAAATGAGCAAGCCAAGAAGTGTCAGAAAAGAAAAGAAAAGAGAAGATTGAAATGAACAAATTGGGATGATGCCAAGTGACTTTGTGACCTTCGAAGTCATTTTTGAACTATTAATTGTTGCTAGGTGCATTGCACACAATGTGATATTTGCAATTGTTAAATGTCCTAATGCTAACAGGATATCCCATTTTGTTCCTTTTGTTATCTTCATTGAGCAGAAGGGTGGTTGGTTTGTGGTTTTTAAGTAACTCGTCCATACAAAACAAGGTCAAGGAGCAAGGTAGTCATGGCTAGCAAAGAGTTGGACAGAAGGGTTATTGATCCGTTTAAGGGAATTGTTGAATCAGAATCTGAGTTGAAAGAAGAGGTCTTAAGGGTGAAAGGACAAATGGCCAAAATATACCAAGCCTGGATTAGCGGGCGTCCTCCACCATCAGTTCCCACTAACTACACTGAAAGCTTTGTCACCATTCCGCCACTGTCAGAAATCTAGCTTCCTAATGCTGCTGATGTCTACGGGTAACCTTTTCACACTCCACCCACCAAAACCACCTCATATCCCGCCCCTTTGGCCACTCATGCTTTTGTAGCTCCTCTACCAGCTAATTTTCCTCAATCCTCTAACGAGATTGTGCTCAAAGTCCCCGATGCCCAACATTATGCTCCAGAACAAAGTTCCAAGGTTTCGGATCCCTACTCTCACGCTCCTCATTTTGAGCCTCCCGGTGAAGCTGAAAAGCCTGCTAAGACAGTGGAGCAAGATGAGATATACAAGAAGGTGAAAATATTAGAGTAGTCTTTAAGAAACATGCAAGGGATATGGAGCCAGATGAGCGTGGCTTACAAAGACTTGTGCTTGTTGATCGTGGCCAATCCTGCACTACTATTGAGTAGCGAGAGAGGTCGAAGCAGCTTTTACACGATTAAGGCCGAGATCGATTTCCACAGGGAGCTAGAAGTTGGAGTCGGGTGTCTATCTAAAGAGGAGTTGTGTATATGCTCCAAATTGTACTTCTAAATATTTTTGGGTTTTTGTTTTACTTCTAATTATATAAAACTACAATGCTCAATTAAACTAAAATAAGCTAAGATTAAACTATTGCGAGTTGTTCAAATAGTTAAAAGGCACTAGGATAGTGACTTTCACCTAGGTCGTCAATTGACGGATACTTGGGTCTAAAGCTAGATTGTCACATTTGGGGAGTATGATATAACAATTGCACGATTCTACTCTCTCTACACCTCTCGTTAGTTCGAGTGATTTTGCCTGAATTGACTTTATCAAGACCAATTGGGTATGCAAATTTGCACAAGCAATCAAGGTTCAAGTCGGGTATTACTATCTCTAAGTTTAACCCTTTAATTGGGGCTATCAATCTCTTGAGTACGCCCCAATTCCTTGTTGGACCAATTTCAGAGACTTAGGCTCTCTTTCTCAAGAAGGGCCAAAGTCAACTAAATACAAACTAGTGTTTGCGACCACTAATTCAGTAATTAAACATGAAATTAGTACAAATATCAAACACCCATAGTCAATCAAGCCTTAAAATACAAGACCCATTAATTAACCACACTAGAGTTGAGCCACAACCCTAGCTTAAGGGTCTAGCTACTCATAAATAGAGAATAAAACAAAGAAATAGATGAAGAAAAACTCATATTAATTAATTGCTAAATTAAACTTGACGATTCAATGTTGAAATGAAACTAAAATTACTCAAAACAACTAAAAATATCGAAATCACGAGCGCAGCCCAGTACAAAAACTATCTGATGACCTAAAAAATGGGAAAAGAAGCTATTTATACTAAGCTGAAAAATCTGGACAAAAGTACCCCTGCGGGGTTAGTGCGGACCGCACAAAATCACGTGCGGCCACACTAGGACTCTGAACTTGAATGAACAGCTCTCTGAACTCGGGCAATGCGGACCACATAGAATTGAGTGCGGTCGCGATGACTTCTAGTACGGTCCGCATGAAATGGAGTGCGGACCGCATTGGGCTTCAAAATTTGAATTGACAACTCTCTGAACCTTGGCTCTGCGGACCGCACTAAATCGAGTGCGGCCGCATTGATCCCAGTGCGGACCGCACAAAATCTTATGCGGCCGCGTTGCCTTTTTGCCTAAATAGCAGCCTCTCTGAACCTCACTTGTGCGGACCGCACTGGCCCTGTTTTGCCTGAGCTTTATCTTGTCTTGATACTTGTGCAAGTTTCCCTCCTTTTTGAGCTGATCTTTTACATCTTGTCACCTTGTTGATCAAACCTACAATCAAGCACAACTTGTGAGCCTTTTTGGGATTATTTTATACACATTTCTAATCAAAACTTTAGCATGAAGGAGTATAAAATATATCAAAATCCCTAGTTATCAAATCCCCAAACTTAAGCTTTTGTTTGTCCTCAAGCAAACAAAATAAGACTCACCCCTTAAGAGAAAATCCAAGAAAATTTAGCTGTCCTAAAAGGACCTCATCTAGTCTCAATTGGGATTAACAATTGCCCTCAATACAAATGGATCCTTAACAACATTTACTCTTTTAAACACCATGGATTAAGTGCGACACAAGAGCATCAAGAGTTGACTCAACACATCAAAGAACTCTTCCTATTACTTTGATCGTTGTGGAACCCAAACTCACACATCCTCAGCTCTACCTAAGCAAACCTCACCTTTAGAATAGTAGCACTCAGAATGAGGTTAATGGAAAATCACTCATCTCTCTCAAAGAAAAGTCACAAGTCCGGCTCTAAGTACCATATGCTTGCCCCTTATGTGAGTCACCACTAATGTAAGTTTCATTCAATTAGAGATCATATAGGGCTTTTGTGGAGACATAGTGAAGGCTTTTAGTTCCGGGTAGGCAATGTTTGGGCCAAGTAAGTTATATCTTCCTTAAGCACTTCTTTTGTTTCATTTTGGCACAAATTCACTTGACTTTTTGAGTCTTTTCACTTCTTTCTAAGGGGTTAGAGAGACACACTGTCACTCTTTCTTATACATTTCAAATCTTTTCTCCTTTTTCTACTTTCCACACCTTTTATTCTTTGCTTTTCTTGAATCCCTTTTTATTCAATTCTACATTGAGCATTCTTTTTGTCTTTTTGCTTTTCTTTCTTTTTCATTGTCTTTCCTTTTCTTCATTTTGTACCTTTTTACCACTTTGTTGCCATCCTCGTCTCTCCCCCCAAACTTATACTTTTGCCATGTGCTAAGGAACGATCGGGTGCCAAGAGAGGGTATCTTTTAGAACGGGTAAAGATTTGTATCATGGTTCTTGAAGGAAAAAGGTCTAAGGCTCAAATGGGTTGGCTAGAGATTTTATCATTGGTAGGATAAGGATGTTCTCAAGCTATCATTTGGGTCAAGGAGAGCCTATAATCATTTCTCAAGTCAAAATTCACTTGGGATTTCTCCTCAACAAATATTAAGGGCAAGTTCTAGACCAATGGCTCGGGACTTGGACTTGCAATACAATTTCTCACCACACAAGCTATGGGATCGCTAAAGACATAGAGTCGGGGGCCCACAACGACCTTAGATAAGATTTGAGCACACCATGGTACCGAAAAACCACTTGATGATTATCGGTCAACACAAGAGTCTCAAGGTCACGACTTTCACCATCCTAAACACAACGATTTGTTTTTGACCATGAGATCAAAGGCAAATATGCTAGGCCCAAGTGAAGCTTTGCTTGGTACACCCTTATCACTTACTACTAAAAGTAAAAAGAAAAACAGACTCAAACCCTTAAGAAGGTTGTTACGCCATCCATCATTGGGAGAGCCACCCGATTCACCCAAACTCCAACCTTGGAAAGAATCGTGACATTAAGAAAACCAATGGCTTATTGCAAACGTTCAAAACAAGATGCTACGGACATAAATAAGAAGCTACGGAAAATAAAAATACGGAAAGTAAAATGAATATTTACAAGAGGGGATTTAATCGAATATACAATAGAGGGGATGAATATATACAATGTAACATAAACTTTGTATACAGGCCCAAAGTAAAAAGTACGAAAAATGTAAAGAAGTGCTAAAATTATATACATACCAAAGATGAAAAATAAAGAAAGCATAAAAACTATTAAATATATACAATCATCCAACAAATCAATGTAGGGACTACCCCCTCAATTGAAAGCTGGCATTGTCTTCAATGACAACTAAACCAAATAAGCACCAAAAATAAAAGGAAAAAGGATATAGAGACTCCCTATGGCCCGTCTGTCTGCATGAGATCCTGAGTGGTCCCTGGGTCCTCAATATACTCGGGAACCTCAGATTGGCTCCCTATGGCCTGCTGCTCTGCTGCTGGGACCTAGGCCTGGACCTGGATAGTCTCATGGGCTGCATCTTGTGGCTGACTGGAGGAGGTCTCCGGTGGGTATGCCAACTGGATGACTACATCATTTTCTCGGGGAGTCATCCTCTTCCTCTTGGGAGGCCTCTAGGACTGCTCTGGCTAGGGATGAGCTTCCTCATGTGTTTAATGTTTTGCCGGGCTCGGGGAGTCAATCTTAGCATCTTCTATTTCCCTCCCCCGGAGGATTCTCCTCTACCAGCTTATTTAGAACCTTGCCTCTTTGTTTCACCATTGTCTGCAAACGTCAATCATTAAGCTTGTTAGTATCTAGAAAGAGAGTGAAGTTCACAGTTGCAGAAAATAAAATGTTGCAGACAGTATCAAAATGTTGTAGAGTGCGACTGCACAAAATGTAGTGCGGCCGCACTGAGGCCAATGCGAACCGCACAAAATGCCAATGCGGTTCACACAGAGGTAGGGGTCAGACTACCCACTCTCTGAACAATCGCTCCGCGGACCGCACAAAATGACAATGCGGTCCACATTGAGGCACCGCTGACCGCACAAAATGCAATGCGGCCGCGGTTGGCACTGAGTGCCCAGTCACAACACTAACTTAGGATTCAAGATAATTTGATTTTTAGTCTAATTTTACACCTAATAAAGGCCCCTAAGTGTTTGCCCAGTGTTTTTAACTACCTAATCTAACAATAAACAAGAATTTACTAACCCTAGTCTACATTACTGAAAGAAATAAGGGTATGACAACAAGAAGAACAAAAAAAACAAAAATTAAAAGAAAATAACAAAATTAAAACAATTAAAAAGAAGTTAAAGTTACCAGTTGTGAGAAGAACTGAAGATTAATGATTCCTATCAGTTAATTACGAGCAATAGGGACGATGAACAGTGATTTTATGAGTTATGAGAACAAAAGGATCGAAAAGTTCATGTTGGGCCTCAGGTACTATTTACAAAAAAAGTTTTGGGGCCCAGCTTACCTACAGCAATGCGGACCACACAAATGGTAATACGGTCTGCACTGCTCAAAGTCACAAGATTCAGACAAGGCAGCCACTGCGGTCCACACAAAATGCATTGCGACCACAGTAGACCATCACGGACCGCACTAAATGCAATGCGGCCGCGGTGGTAAACTTCAGAGAGCAGGTCTTTTACTCCTTCATCATTGCAGTCCGCACTACGTTTGTGCGCCCGCATTAGGTTCTCTGCGGCCGCACAAAATGTAGTGCGGTCCGCATTGAAAACTTTAGAGACTTGAACAATTTTTCCACCATGTCCTGCACTGCATTAACACAAACGTGTAACATCTCACAACCAGTCAGTCCAAAAATAAGTCATATCCTACAATGTAAATCAAAGAAAAATAAGAAGAAAAACACATGGGTTGCCTCCCAAGAAGCACTTGATTTAACGTTGCGGCACGACGCAGGTTACCATCAAATCATTTAAGATGAAGAAGTGCCACCACGTGGCTGTCATCAATCTTTCCCAAGTAGTGCTTGACCCTATGCCCTTTCACTCTGAAAACTTCTCCATTTTTGCTCTTTAAATCAAGTGCACCAAACGGGGTCACACACACCACTTCAAAAGGTCCACTCCATTTTGACTTAAGCTTTTCCGGAAATAGACGTAACCGAGAGTTGAACAAGAGAACCAAATCATGCACTTTGAACTCCTTACTACGAGCATATTTATCATGAAGGTACTTCATCTTGTCCTTGTACAAGGAAGAATTGGATTAGGCATGGAATCGGAATTCATCAAGTTCATTATGCTGCTCCACACGAAGATTGGCTGCAACATCCCATTCAAGATTTAGCTTCCTCAAAGCCCGCATGGCCTTGTGCTCTAAATCAACCGGTAGATGGAATGCTTTCCCAATCACCAACTGATACGAGACATACCAATCGGAGTCTTGTAAGCAGTCCTATAAGCCTATAGAGTGCCATCCAACTTCTTTGACCAATCGGTCCTTTTAACATTGACCGTCTTTGACAATATACTTTTGGTTTCCTTGTTGGATACTTCAACTTGACCACTTGCTTTAGGATGATAGGGAGTAGAAACCTTGTGATTGACACCATACTTCGCAAACAAAGTGTCAAAAGCTCTATTGCAAAAATGAGACCCCCATAACTTATGATTGCAGGAGGAATACCAAACCTTGTAAAAATGCTCTTTTTGAGAAATGCAACAACACTCTGGGCTTCATTGTTGGGCAAAGCCATGGATTCAACCCACTTTGAAACATAGTCCACCGCCACAAGAATGTATGTGTTCCCACACGAGCTAACAAACATGCCCATAAAATCAATGCCCCATACATCAAAAATATCAACCTCGAGGATGGTATTGAGTGTCATCTCATCTTTCATTCGAAATTCCACCCGCTCTTTGACATTCATCACACCTCTTCACAAGTTCACTTGCATCTTTGTATAAAGTTGGCCAATAAAACCCACAACTAGAACTTTGGAAGCCATCCTCGCCCCACCATGATGTCCACCATAGGGAGAGGAATGACAAGCCTCCAAGATACTCAATTGCTCTTCCTCCGGGACATACCTTCGGATCATACCATCTGTGCAAATCTTGAACAAGTACGGCTCATCCCAATAGAAATCCAAACTATCCCATTTGAGCTTCTTCCTTTGGTTAGAAGAGAGCTTTCACAGGATTATACCAGTCACAAGGAAATTAGCAACATCCACAAACCATGGCATATCATTCATCGACACCGAAATGAGTTGTTCGTCGGGAAATGAATCATTGATCTCTAGGCCATCACGAGGCCTCCCCTCCTACTCCAAGAGGGACAAGTGGTCCGCCACTTGGTTTTCACGACCCTTCCGGGCCACAATCTCCAAATCAAACTCTTGAAGTAACAAGACCCATCACATCAGTCTAACTTTGGAATCCTTCTTTGTCATCAGGTACCGGAGTGCGGTATGGTCGGTATGAATAATAACCTTAGCACCCATGAGATACGGCCGAAAGTTTTCCATTGCAAACACAATAGACAAAGTTCTTTCACGGTCACCGTGTAGTTCACTTGAGCATTATTCATTGTCTTGCTCGCATAGTACACCGGATGAAACATTTTGTTCACTCTTTGACCCAAGACCGCTCCAACCGCAACATCACTCGCATCACACATGAGCTCAAAGGGCAAGCTCTAATAAGGTGCGGTAATGATAGGAGTGGTGGTCAACTTATGCTTGAGAAGTTCAAAGCTTGCATACATTTTTCATCAAACACGAACTTGGCATCTTTTTCCAACAACTTGCACAAGGGATTCACCACCTTCGAAAAGTCTTTGATAAATCTCCAGTAGAACCCCGCATGCCCAAGAAAACTTCAAACTCCCTTGACAGATGTAGAGGGAGGGAGCCTTGAAATCACATGAATTTTTTCTTTGTCTACCTCAATACCATGCTTTGAAATTTTATGCCCAAGAACTATGCCCTCTTCCACCATAAAGTGGCATTTCTCCCAATTGAGAACAAGATTGGTTTTTTCACAACGGGCCAAAACTCTATCAATATTCTTCAAGCATTCATCAAATAAGTCTCCTACAACACTAAAGTCGTCCATGAACACCTCCAAAATGTCTTCCACTATATCAGTGAAAATGGCCATCATACACCGCTGAAATGTAGTCGGTGCATTACACAACCCAAAAGTCATCCTAAAGAAAGTAAATGTGACATATGGACAAGTGAATGTGGTCTTCTCCTGATCTTCCGGAGCAATCAAGATTTGGTTATACCCAAAATATCCATTCAAGAAATAGTAGAAGACACGCCCAGCAAGTCGGTCTAACATCTTATCAAGAAAAGGCAAAGGAAAGTGATCCTTGTGGGTCACTTTATTCAACTTGCGGTAGTCCATGCATACCCTCCAACCGGGGTGACGGTTCTGGTAGGAATCAACTCATTTTGTGAATTTGCAACCATGGTCATGCCACCCTTCTTCGTTACACATTACACCGGTGAAGTCCAAGAGCTATCAAAGATGGGGTACACAACCCCGACATCCAACCACTTGATCACCTCCTTTTTCACAACTTCTTGCATTGCCTCGTTCAACCTCTTTTGATGCTCCAAGGAAGGTTTTGCATCATCTTCCAGAATAATTTTGTGCATACAGAATGTGGGGCTTATCCCCCGAATATCAGCTAAAGTCCATCCAATTGCCTTTTTCCACTTCTGAAGCACCGCCAATGTGGAATCAACCTGCATGTTAGTAAGACAAAAGGAAAGAATAATTGGCAAAGTAGAATTTGAGCCTAAGAACTCATGCCTGAGGTATAGAGGCAGTGGTTTCAACTCCAACATCGGAGGCTCCTCAATTGAAGGGTTTGTTGGCGGAGTCTTCCTATTCTCGAGGTCTAAAGATAATTTCCTAGGCTCATAAGAGTAAGAGCCCATTCCATGTAAATCATTCACGCACTCCACTCGACCCTCATCATCATTGACATCAAGATTCAACAATACGGCCTTCAATGGATCCTCTACATTAATCATTGCACTAGTGTCATAAACTATCACTACTGTGACCACAAAAGAGCACACCTCGATACTGTTGGGCTGCTTCATTGATTTGCAAAGATTAAAGACCACTTTTTCATCACCCACCCGGAAGGTGAGTTCCTCTGCTTCCACATCAACTAAGGCCTTCCCTGTAGCAAGGAAAGGTCTCCCCAAAATGATAGGAACTTCATAATCCACCTCACAATCCAAGATCACAAAGTCAGCTGGCAAGATAAATTTGTCCACCCGGATAAGCACATCATCAATAATACCCAATGGTCTCTTCATAGTTCTATCCACCATTTGTAATCTCATGGAAGTCAACCTAGGTTTCCCAGTACACAAAGTTTTGAAAACTGAGTAGGGCATCAAATTGATACTAACCGCCAAATCACATAGAGCCTTAGCAAAATCCGCACTCCCAATGGTGCAAGGAATAATGAAAGCACTGGGATCTTCAAGCTTCGGGGCTATTGAATGAATTATTGCACTAACTTGGTGAGTCATCTTTATAGTTTCACAATCCATAGACCGATTCTTTGTCACCAAGTCCTTCATGGATTTAGCATAGCCCAGCATTTGTTCAAGAGCCTCCGCCAAAGGCACATTAATGGATAAGCTCTTCATCATGTCAATGAACTTTTAAAACTGATTCTCATTTTTCTGCTTTGTGAGCCTTTGAGGATAAGGTGGAGGTGGCCTTGGCAAATGAGCCTTGGCTTTAGGCACAACCGGTTCCGGCATGTCTATTATGTGTTCCCTAGACAGGTTCACATCATTTTGAGTTTCCACCTCAGTATCTTGAATATCAATCCTCACTTTTTCATTCATATTGTCATCAATCACATTTTCAACCACCAAAGGAACTTCATCTTCTTGAAATTCAACATCATCACTCAAAACTTGCTTTTGTTTGGAGGCATTCACATCATCGCCTCGTCCACTCCTTGTAGTCACCACCATAACATGATTGTTCCCACCCTTCGAGTTCACTACCATATCACTTGGTAGAGCACCTTTAAGGAGAGTATTCAAGGACTATGAGATTTGGCCCAACTGAACCTCCAAATTACGAATTAAGGTATTGTAGGAAGACAACTGAGCTTCGGAATCCGCACTCTTTTTTATCATCTGTTCGAACATCATTTCAATTCTCCCCATATCATTGCTAGAAGAACTGGGACTTTGAGATGGAAATAGGGGTGGATTTTTCGGTTGTTGGTACATTGGGGGCCTTTGAAATCCTTGCCCCCGATTTCCTTGGTTTCCATTATTCCATCCAACTTGATTGTTGTTACCACCCCAATTGTTGTTACCATTCCAATTTCCTTGATTGTTTTGATTGTTGTTCTAATTGCCCCAGTTGGAGTTTTGGTTGTTGTTCCCCCAATTACCATTGTCTTGTTATTGTTGATTGCCCCAATTGCTTGGGGTCTCCATTGTTGTTGGTTGGAAGAATTGCCTCTTTGGCCTTGATAATTATTCACGTATTGCACCTCTTCACTCTGTCTATCAAAACCATCATCTTGAAATCCACCACAATCATTATCAAATTGCTCTAAATTCCCTTGGTTCTGTTGACCTCTTTGTCTTCTTTTGTTGACAAGCATGTTAACACCCTCAATAGCATTCACTTGGCGAGGATTTTAAACTTGTTGCAACTATGACTTTGCTAGTTGGTTCATTGTAGTTGTCAACTCAACTATAGCTTGCCTATGATCATGTAACTCCTTGTGCAAATGAGTGACCGTAGGGTCAACCTAGAGCACGTTGGCTCTACTTTGCCATGCAGAAGAAGTGTCATCCATCTCGTCAAGAATATCACAAGCCTCATCATAAGACAGCTTCATAAAGTTGCCCCCAACAAGTTGGTTCACTATGCATTGGTTTGTTGTGTTAATGCCCTGATAAAAGGTTTGTTGGATCATCGCCTCAGTCATATCATTGTTGGGAATTCCTTCACCATTGTTCTATAATGCTCCCAAATCTTATGCAAAGGTTCCGTGGGCTCTTGCTTGAATGCCAAGATCTCATCTCTCAATGCAACCATGTGCCCCGGTGAGAAAAATTTCATAATGAACTTATCCGTCAACTCATCTCAAGTAGTGATGGAATGGTTGGGAAGTTGCTCAAGCAAATCAAGTGCTTTCCCTCTAAGTGAAAATGGGAAGAGTCTCAACCAGAGAGCATCATCGGACACGTTAGTTTACTTGCTCCCCCAACATGTATCCCCAAACCCCTTGAGATGTTTGTAAGCATTTTGATTTGCAGCGCCCCACGCTGCTCTAGAAAAGTCAGCATCACATTGGTTATTTGAAAATTGCCCGCCCAAATTCGGGGTGGCACAATAGAACTTGCATAGCCCTGGTTCGGAAGCACCCTAGGAGCCACTCTTGGAGGTGGCGGGGGAGGGTCTGGAATATTATCATTGGACTGGCGGCCTCTCCTTTATCCGTGAGGCATAACAGGGACCTCAACTTCAATATTATCATCTACTTCCTTCCCCAGCGAAAGATCTCCAAAAGGTGCATTGTTTAAGTTCGCTGCCATTTTGTACCTGAAGTTGTGACACAAACAAATTAGTAACAAAGAAGGAAAGAAGAACAATACACAAATCTATCTAGATTGATAGCCAAAACCGTTAGCTCCCCGTCAACGGTGCCAAAAAGTGATCGTGCCCAACCCTACACTACTATTGAGTAGCGAGAGAGGTCGAAGCAGCTTTTACACGATTAAGGCCGGGATCGATTTCCACAGGGATCTAGAAGTTGGAGTCGGGTGTCTATCTAAATAGGAGTTGTGTATATGCTCCAAATTGCACTTCTAAACATTTTTGGGTTTTTGTTTTACTTCTAATTATATAAAACTACAATGCTCAATTAAACTAAAATAAGCTAAGATTAAACTATTGCGAGTTGTTCAAATAGTTAAAAGGCACTAGGATAATGACTTTCACCTGGGTCGTCAATTGACGGATACTTGGGTCTAAAGCTAGATTCTCACATTTGGGGAGTATGATATAACAATTGCACGATTCTACTCACTCTACACCTCTCGTTAGTTCGAGTGATTTTGCCTGAATTGACTTTCTCAAGATCAATTGGGTATGCAAATTTGCACAAGCAATCAAGGTTCAAGTCGGGTATTACTATCTCTAGGTTTAACCCTTTAATTGGGGCTATCAATCTCTTGAGTACGCCCCAATTCCTTGTTGGACCAATTTCAGAGACTTAGGCTCTCTTTCTCAAGAAGAGAAAGTCAACTAAACACAAACTAGTGTTTGCAACTACTAATTCAGCAATTAAACATGAAATTAGTCCAAATATCAAACACGCATAGTCAATCAAGACTTAAAACACAAGACCCATCAATTACCCACACTAGGGTTTAGCCATAACCCTAGCTTATGGGTCTAGCTACTCATAAATAGATAAGAAAACAAGGAAATAGATGAAGAAAAACTCATATTAATTAATTGCTAAATTAAACTTGAAGATTCAATGTTGAAATGAAGCTAAAATTACTCAAAATAGCTAAAAATATCGAAGTCACGAGTGCAACCCAGTACAAAAACTATCTGATGACCTAAAAAATGGGAAAAGAAGCTATTTATACTAAGCTGGAAAATTTGGACAAAAATACCCCTGCGGGGTTAGTGCGGACCGCACAAAATTACGTACGACCGCACTAGGGCTCTGAACTTGAATAAACGGCTCTCTAAACTCGGGCAATGCGGACCGCACAGAATCAAGTGCGTCCTGCGATGTCTTCTAGTGCGGTCCACATGAAATGGAGCGCAGACCGCTTTGGGCTTCAAACTTGGAATCGGCAACTCTTTGAACCTTGGCTCTGCGGACCGCACTAAATCGAGTGCGGCCGCATTGATCCCAGTGCGTACCGCATAAAACCTCGTGCGGCCGCATTGCCTTTTTTCCTAAATAGCAGCCACTCTGAACCTCACTTGTGCGGACCGCACAGAATGGTGTGCTGCCGCACTGGCCCTGTTTTGCTTGAGATTTGTCTTGTCTTGATACTTGTGCCAGTTTCACTCATTTTTGAGCTGATCTTTGACATCTTGTCACCTTGTTGATCAAACCTGCAATCAAGCACAACTTGTGAGCCTTTTTGGGATTATTTTGTACACATTTCTAATCAAAACTTTAGCATGAAGGAGTATAAAATGTATCAAAATCCCTAGTTATCACTTGTTTCCTCACATCCAACTGCCTGATGGTTTAAAGATGCCGAAGTTTGATTTGTATGACTGGCATGGAGAACCCGTAGCCCATTTGAGAGGTTACTGCAGTAAGATAAGAGGCGCCGGTGGGAAGGACAAATTATTGATGGCATATTTCAGTCAGAGTCTGAGTGGGGCAGCTCTGGAGTGGTACACCCACCAAACCGTTAGCAAGTGGTATACATGGGACGATATGGCTCAAGCTTTTGCCTGACACTATTAGTACAACATAGAAATTGTCCCGGATTGCATGTCCCTCACCAAGATGGAAAATAAGCCTACTGAAAGCTTTAGGAAATACAGGCTCAGATGGAGAGAACAAGTTGTCCGAGTCAATCCCCCAATGGAAGAAAAAGAGATGGTTGAGTACTTTCTTCAAGCTCAAGAGCCAACTTACTTTGGGCATTTGATTTCGGCTGTGGGTAGTCCTTTTAATGATGTGGTAAAAATGGGAGAAATGGTAGAATATGGGTTGAAGTCGAGCAAGATCATGAGCTATTCTTCTTTAAAAGCCATAACACAAGCAATTCAGAACGACACAGGAAACTTGCTGGGTCAGAAGGAAGATGATGATGTTGCCATGGTTGTTTTAGAGTCACGACATGGTCCAAAGGGTCTGCCTCACCAATATACCCAGCCTCAACCCCAACCCCAAACCTATCATCGTGCTCCACATAATCCACCTCAGTATTATCCTCCGAAAAATGTCCGGTCATCTGTCCAACCACCAGGTCACTACCTATGGCGAGCGACAGCACCGCATAATGCATTCTTGCCTTCACAACATTTTCAAGCACCTAACAACCCTAGAAAACAGGTTCATAGAGGGGAACAAAGGAAAAGAAATAGTTTTACGCCAATCGGGGAGTCCTACACAAGCTTGTTTGAAAAATTAAAGCATTCTGGCCTGATTGAGCCGCTCCTCGGTTATACTCCAGACCCATATGCAAAAGGTTTTGATCCTACTATACGATGCATGTACCACTCTAATGTCCAAGGGCATAGCATTGAAGATTGTCGTTCTTTGAATATGGAAATAGAAATAATGATTCAAGAAGGGGTAATTGTGATCAATGACAGTGACAAGGAGCATGCGAATCTTCTTGGGAGCTTGCTGACTGAAGTTAATGATATTGAAGTTGTTAATGGTCTTGCAATATTGATGTGGAATCTAGTGGCTAAGATGCCAAGCTTGGTAATTGGAAAGACGCTCCATCTCTAGGGAAGCCAGGGAGGAGTCTTGGTGGTTTATTTTGTTGTCATTTCTGTTGTATGAGTTATTTTCAGGGTTGTAATCCGGATATTGTCTTGTGACTCATTCTATCCTTTTATTTTGCCTAGTTTGTTTAGTTGTAGTAGCTCGTTTAGTGTTGTCTGGTTTTGTTCCAGGGTTGTAACCCTAGCTTATTTTACTTGTTTTGTTGTTCAAACCCATTCACCATCTTTCTAATGCAATTTCTTGTTTTCTGTTATTTCTAGTCAGTGTATGTTTAATTCCGTTTCCCTTTTATAGTTCTTTTCCTGTTGACTCTAGCGACATGACATGCACGCGTAATTCTCAGTCTGGTCTTAAAAGTTAGTTTTGTCATGAAACAATGAAACAACTTTGAAGATGATATGAACATTTGAGGGAAATAAGTAAAGGCATCTTGAGATCACTTCAAGCCCGAATTGTGTGAAACTGGGGCAGATAGAACATAAAGAAACACTATTGAAACGCATCCTGCCGCATCAGTTTGAAGCTAAAGGCAAGTTTGCCCCAAATTGGCAAGAGCCGTTCATGGTAACGAGAGTGTTGTCCAATAGTGCTTTGTATTTAATAGATGTAGAGGGCAAATGTGTGGATATGGTTATCAATTCTGATACAGTCAAAAGATATTATGTATAATTCCTTTGGTTTGTTTAATTGTGTTGTTTGTATTTGGCATGCTTTGAAAATTGGAATGACGAAGGCATTTTATTCTGCTATATAAACACTTTATCCTTTATTACCCCTTTGAGCCGAATTTATTTTCTTTCATACTCCTCTTTTGGAATCAGAAGCAGAGTTTAGAAATATGATACATAAAAAAAAGGAGAGAAAAGAAAAAAAAAAGGAAGAGAAAAAGAGAAAGAAAAATGGAAAAAGAGTAAAGAAAAGAAAAAAAAAGAGAAAAAGAAAAAAAGAGAAAAGTACAAAAACAAAGCAATTCCTATGTCATGAACTACGTTCGACCTAATTCCTTTGAAGGATACGTAGGCAGCCTCACGGTTTGGTCCCATTAAAATAAAATTTCAAAAGTCCCCAGGCAAAGAAACTGGGGCAGAAGTTGTGGTCGTTGTAAGAGATCTGATTCCAAAAGATGTAACTTTGAGCCCTTTTAAACTGTTTTTGAGCCTTTATGATACCCTTTCTTTTTAATCATATCTAAAAGCCTACATTATGGTCCAAATAAATACCTTCCTATCAATCTTTGAGTAGTGCCAAGTCAAGCGAGTTAGAGGTATGATTCTCATCAGGGGCAACACTCTATTTTACACAAGAAAAACAAAAATGATAGAGTCTTATCGGTGTAAACCTTCACAGGTACCATAAGGCGACGGTAAGTTGAGAGAAAGAGCAAAATGAGAGAGGCTTGATAGTGAAAACCCTTCGGGCACTACAAGTCGAATAAGGACCGTGAATCAGATGGGAAAATCGGAGCATTGAAGCCCAGTTTAACGACTTAGAGGTACAAAAAGAGTTGAACATTAGACTTGCTTGACAGATTAGGCCACTTAATCCAAAGGTGCATGTCATGGTCAATAGAGTTGGTGTCCACATCTGATAAGTTTCTATTTTATAGTTTTCTTGTTAGGAATCATCTCTTTCCATTGTCCTTTACTCTGTTCCTTTTGTTTTATTTACTTCTTCTGCTTGAGTCTGTTTGGTAAAAAAAGTGAGAAATGACTTCAAAATTTACTACCAGCTTTCGAATTGCACAAAACAGAATCTGTCTTGCACATCAAAGTGACATAAGTCAGGAAAGAGCAGTATACACACTGAATGG
The DNA here is from genome assembly GCF_000393655.2 of Nicotiana sylvestris. Taxonomy (NCBI): domain Eukaryota; kingdom Viridiplantae; phylum Streptophyta; class Magnoliopsida; order Solanales; family Solanaceae; genus Nicotiana; species Nicotiana sylvestris. The sequence goes on from NC_091063.1 coordinate 132,436,940, forward strand.
ATAACAGTAGGCGTGCTTTGGGATTCATGAGAAATGCAAAAGTTCGGTAAATGGCAATTCATGATCCCAATGCAACAGATAAAAAGTATTGAGTTTGAATGGATTAGAGGTGTTTTCTATGATAATGGTGACAGAGAAAGTGTTTAGTCAATGAATAAGCAATGTATTTCAAGTTGAAATCAAATTTATCATGGCAAATGAAGGAGAAATCGCCGCAAAGTCAAGGCCACAAACCAACTACCATATTTAAACTCACAAGTTTTCTTTGTCTGAAACAGGGACGGAAGCTAGGTTCATATCAAAGCTTGGAAGCTTGAAATTTTCAGGTGTAATGCCCCAATTCTGCTTACGCAATGGCTATTGAGAAGATCACACATCCCCCCCCCCAGGATAAACACTTCCTAGTCTGGGTTTTCAAGTTATATTTTGTTGTAGGATACGCACTTCCTAAATTGAGATTTTACCCTTTGGAGACACACTCCCTAGTTTGGATCATATGAGTTTTAGTCACTGAAGTTTTAACCCCTAGGAGACGCACTTCCTAGTCTTGGTCATTTAAATTCACCCCTAGGAGACGCACGTCCTAGTTGGAGTCATTTAAGTTTTACCCTTTAGGAGACGCACTTTCTAGTCACGATCTTTCAGGTTATATTTTTGTTTTAGGAGACACACTTCCTAATTTGATATTTTATTCCTAGGAGACGCACTTCCTAGCTTGGTTCATTCAAGCTTCACCCTTAGGAGACGCACTTCCTAAATTAAAATTTTACCACTAGGAGACGCACTTCCTATTTGGTTCATTTAAGTTCATTCATAGGAGGTGCACTTCCTATTTTGAGTCATTGAAGTTTCACCTATAGTAGATGCACGTCCTAAATTGAAAGTTCATTCATAGGAGACGCACTTCCTAGTTTGGTTCTAAAAGTTTCACCCCTAGGAGACACACTTCCTAGTTTGGTTCATTCAGGTTCTATTTTTAGCAGACGCATTTGCTAGTCAAAGTTTTTGGTTTTACTCATAGGATATGCACATCCTAGTCTAGTTTTTAGTTTACTCTCATCATTGCATCAGTAGTATAAGTGGTTTACAATATTGCTAACAACCTACAAATCTTCCTAGTACAAATTGGGGCAGAAAAATTTCTTTTGTTTGTCTGTTTTGTTGCAATGAGGCACCCACCTGGAGAGCAAGGGAAAATGGTACAAGTTTCTAGGGAAAACAGTTCCAAGTAGCAAGAGAAGATGGTACGGGTGTATACAATCAGGCGTCCACCTGGCAAACAAGGGAAAACAATTCGAGTTTTAAAGGAAAAGAATACAATTCAAATGTTGGTAATCAGGAGCCCGCCTGGAGAACAAAGGGAGAAGCAACTCAAGTGCTGGTAATCAGGAGCCCACCTGGAGAACAAAGGGAAAGCAATTCAAGTGTTGGTAATCAGGAGACCACCTTGAGAACAAAGGGAAAGGAATTCAAGTGTTGGTAATAAGGAGCCCGCCTGGAGAATAAATGGAAGAACAACTCAAGTGTTGGTAATCAGGAGCCCACCTGGAGAACAAAGGGAAAGCAATTCAAGTGTTGGTAATTAGGAGCCCACCTGGAGAACAAATGGAAAAGCAATTCAAGTATTGGTAATCAGAAGCCTACCTGGAGAACAAAGGGAAAGCAATTCAAGTGTTGGTAATTAGGAGCCCACCTGGAGAACAAAGGGAAGCAGTTAAAGTTTCGAGGAAAAACAGTGCAAATGTTGGTAATCAGGAGCCCACCTGGAGAACAAAGAGAAATCAATTCAATTGTTGGTAATCAGGAGCTCACCTGGAGAACAAAGGGAAAGCAATTCAAGTGTTGGTAATCAGGAGCTCACCTGGAGAACAAAGGGAAGCAGTTCAAGTTTCGAGGAAAAATAGTGCAAGTGTTGGTAATCAGGAGCCCACCTGGAGAACAAAGGGAAAGCAATTCAAGTGTTGGTAATCAGGAGCCCACTTGGAGAACAAAGGAAAAACAATTCAAGTGTTCGTAATCATAAGCCCACCTGGAGAACAAAGGGAAAACAGTTCAAGTGTTGGAAATCAGGAGCCCACCTGGAGAACAAACAGTTCAAGTGTTGGAAATCAGGAGCCCACCTGGAGAACAAAAGGAAGATAGTTCAAGTGTTGGTAATCAGGCGCCCACCTGGAAAACAAAAGGAAAGTAGCAATGTTCAAAGGAAGACAACAATCAGGAGCCCACCTGGAGAACAAAGGGAAATAGTTCAAGTCTCAAGGAAAAACAACGCAAATGTTGGTAATCAGGTACCCACCTGGAGAACAAAGGGAAAGTAGCAATGCTCAAAGGAAGACGGTTCAGGTTCAGCAATCAGGCGCCCACCTGGATAACAAAGGGAAAACAATTCAAGTTTCGAGGAAAATTAGTGCAAGTATTGGCAATCAGGCGCATACCTGGAGAATAAGGGAATTCACTTCAGAATGCAATTCAATTCAGTAACAAAAGAAACTCGCAGCAAGAATGCGAGTCAACAGTCCGAGATGATCAACGAAAGTTAGTCACAATCCAGAATAAAAAAAAAGGCAAGAGGTGAATCTAAATGCAGAAGTTGATGAAAGATGTGAGCTGCTCAAGACATGACTGAAGTCACAAGCATGGTATGTCTGGTTTTGGTCCGAAAAGCTGAAGAAGAAAGAACTAACACCTGCAGCTAGCAAGCGTCAAGTTTCAAATCTAAAGTCTGCATGAAGAATCATTCAAGGCTCAAGATCAAGCTTCAGAAAACTTATAGATAGGAATCTTGTAACTCATAGTTGATAGGCTTAGTTAGTCTTTTTCATTTTTCGATTTTGATGTAACAATAGGACCGCAAACCGGAACCTCGACGGAATGGCACCTCGACCAGCTCTCCAACTCAGTGTACTCCATCACTGTTCCTACTTTTGAATTACACGTGGCCCGATTCCTTTATAGCCAAGGATATGTAGGAAGCTCAGATACCAGGGCTCGGTCACATTCTCCTTCCTCTTAGATTTTGGTCTTCCTAAATAAGGGTCGGGTCAAAAAAAACTGTCTAGTCGTTCTTTGTCTGAAAACTCTTCGTGTTTCCAGTCAAAGAGGGGCAGCTGTAGAAATGTGATTTTTGACCCTCCCCAAGAATTTTTATATTTTAGCATGTAAATATTTAGTTTAGGCCTAATATCTTTATTTCAACTAATTTTGACTTTTTTTTTTACTTTATTTCGTCACAAAAATGAAAATTACAAAAATATTTTAGTTTATGTATCTTTCATATATTTAAATAAAAAATATACAAAAATAGTACCTTATTTTTATCTTTAGATAATCTTGAAAATACAAAAAATAGTCTCACTTTTAATATTTAGTTTTATTTGGTAGTGTTCTAATTAATTAAGAATAATTTTTATATTTCTATATTTTTAGTCTTATTAGCCCTAAATTCAGGCCCAATAAGATCAAACTCATACTCTCTTAACCTAGAAAAACCTTTCTTAAAAACCTAGGGACCTAATACAAAATAAAGACCTAGGACTAATCAGAAAAAAAAACAAAAATATAGACCTAGACCCTTAGGAAAAAATGGGGAAAAAGGAACTAAAATGAAAACAAGGCATCAGAAATATGATAAAACCAAACGCCTAAGTCTTGGAAAGGGGGGGAACCGTTTTTGGGGACATCATCAGCCATTTTTCATTTGGAGAACACACAAAAAAAGGAGCGCTGTCATCTTCTTTATGAAGATTTAACACCAAAAAATCCTAGAACCTAGCTCCATCTCCATACCAGCCGCACCCTCACCACCAAAACTCCATCGCCGGACCTCCCTTTACCACGTAACAACCATAAACGAAGCTTCACCTCACACACACCTAAGCTCTTCTTTTTCATTGATAGACCTAAATCCGCCAAGGCTATTTCTTAGCAGCTGCAAAAATAAAGCTCGCTGAAGCTAGCTCTCGCCCTTTACATGGTCTCCGTTGCCGGAGGTGATGGCCGACGACGACCATGACAGTTGCTGCACCTAGCCGTTGCTTGTTACCTTCTTCCCCCTCTACTGTCTTTGTCTAGTCGGAGTCGCACTGTCAATGATGAACGACTAGAAAACAGTCGAGTGTTTTCTTAGCATATGGGGGTTAAAGTGCACAAAATACAACTAGGAGTGTGCAAGCTAGCAAAAAAAAAGATAGTTAATTGACAGCTGTACATATGCGGTCATCTAAGTAGTGGAGAAGCTGTATATACAGCCTTGTATGTAACTAGAAAACTCAGATTTTAGAATACAATTTCAATTTCTCTTCTTCCTTCTCAATTCTCTCTCACAATCGAACATGGTATCAGAGCGGGCTTTAACTCCGATCTAGCTCCGGCGAGATTCAACTTTACGGCAGGAACATAGAGGCAAAATATAGAGCAAAGGAATACTGAAATTCTGAGCTCAATTTTCAGGGCAGCCATGGCAGAAGATGAAATCAACTCACTCAATCATAATCATCCATTGTTTTTGCAAGCTTGAGATGCTCCTGGATTAGTCTTAATTCTGCTCAAGCTCAAAGGCCCAGAAAATTACACACTGTGGAGCAGGGCGATGAAATTAGCACTCCGAGGAAAGGGCAAGCTTGGATTTGTGGATGGATCGTGTGTAAAAAGTATGTATAAAGGCGCGTTAGCAGAGCAATGGGAAAAATGTAATGCAATTGTTCTATCGTGGATTGGTAGCACTGTTTCAAATGAGTTGATGCCTAGTATTGTCTATGCATCGAATGCAAAGAAGGTATGGGCTGACTTCCAAGAAAGGTTTGATAGGTCAAATTTAACTAGGATATATCATCTTTGGACTGCTATTGCAACCTTGAGACAAGGAACAGACTCGGTCACTAGCTATTACTCGAAGATGAAGGATCTATGGGATGAACTGAACGTCATAGCACCTTTGGCTTCATGTGACTGTGAGGAGTGTAGGCCTTCAGTGGAACTTCTGAAAAACATTCGTTTATTACAGTTTCTTATGGGATTGAACGAGAGCTATGGTAACATTCGAAGTAATATCTAGGCAAAAAGGCCTGTAATTACAATGAATGAAGCCTATGCTATAGTTACACAAGAAAAAAGTCAAAGGACTCTTGGAGTCACAGATACATTGAAAGATCCTCTTACAATGTTGGCAAGTAAAGGTCATGAATTCAAACAAAAAAGGTCAGGATTAATCTGTGATCACTGTGGTTACAAGGGCCATCTAAAGGAAAACTGCTACAAGATAGTGAGATATCTACCAGATTTCAAAAGCAAGAAGAAAGGGCAAAACTCAGGAGGCAAAACTTATGTGAACAATGCAACTAGTGAAGAGAAACATGTGCCAATGCTCCCCACACAAGGAAATTTCTTCACTGAGGAGCAGTACAAACAACTGGTAAACTATTGCAGAAGACTACTACAGATGAGTGTTCCACTAATACTGCAGGTATCTTTACATTAATGTCAAATGCAGGTGTTAGTGATCAAGTTTGGATAGTGGATTCAGGTGCTACTCACCATGTGACACATTGTAAGGATACCTTAAATAACCTTAGAAAAGCAGATCATAAAGCAGATGGAGTACAGTTGCCTACAGGCAGTAGAGCAAAAATTACACATACAGGAAATGCAGTAGTTTTAGGGAATAAAACTATTGAGGGAGTACTGTATGTGCCAAAATTCAAATTCAACCTACTGTCAGTGTCTAAGCTCACTAGGCAATTATGTTGCTCAGTTGGATTTTATCCTGATTTTTGTATATTTCAGGGTCTCTACAATGGCAAGGTGATGGAGATTGGTAGAGAGAATAATGGGTTGTACCTAATAAGAGAAAATTTGCCAACAACAGCAATCAGTTTTTTGAAGGAACATGGAGAAACGACACTATGGCATCTGAGGCTTGGTCATGCATAAACCAAGGCAATGCAGCATATTTCAGAACTAAAGAATAAAATACAGACAAGAAAAGAAAACAACTGTGAAGTATTTCCCTTAGTAAGACAATGTTGATTACAATTTCCAACTAGTAGCACTAGATCAAGTAGTTGTTTTCAACTCGTACACATGGATGTTTGGGGACCTCATAAGGTACCTACATATGACATAAAGCTTTATTTGTCACAATAGTAGATGATTACAGCAAGTTTACTTGGGTATGCTTAATACAGTCTAAATGTGAAGTGGTTACTTTGATTAAAAACTTTCTTGCAATGATAAAGACTCAATTTGAAGCTGTTGTGAAGATTGTTAGATCAGATAATGGTACAGAGTTTTTCAACTCTCAATGTAATAATTTATTTGCTTCTCTGGGAATTATACACCACAGTAGTTGTCCATACACCCCACAACAAAATGGGGTGGTTGAACAAAAGCATAGGCATATACTGGAGGTTGCAAGGGCCTTGAAATTTCAAAGCTCAATTCCTAAGAGATTTTGGGGTGACTGTGTAAGAAAAGCAGTATATTTGATAAATAAGCTACCTACCAATATCTTGCAAGGAAAATCTCCTTATGAGCTGTTGTTTGGAAAGTCAGCTAGAATAGATCACTTAAGGGTGTTTGGTTGCTTATGTTATGCAAGCAACTTACCTAAAGGTGATAAGTTTACAACTAGAGCTAAGAAGGTTGTTCTCATTGGATACTCAGAAACGCAAAAGGGTTATAGGTTCTATGATTTAGAGAATAGAAATAATTTTGTTAGCAGAGATGTGATCTTTAGGGAGCAGAGTTTTCCTTTTGCAAGGGTTGCTGATTCAGACTATAAAAAGGATCTATTTGCTTCACAACCTCCAGTTGTGGAATCACAAGCTCCTATAATTACAACTCCATCTCAGAACATACAAGTGCCAGTTAATTCAAATGGCACCACAGAGGTGGAGACTGCTGATATGGAGTTGGTCATAGACCATGCAGAATGTAGTGATAATTATGAAACTTCAGATAATTTGGATTCAGCCACAGTTCATGCAGAGTCCCATATACACCATGAGATCCCAGCAGGTGCTTCAGCAAATGAGAATCCCTCTCCTATAATCTTGGAACCAGAAGCCCAGACAAGCATAGAAGAAGCAGGGTCAGAAGCTATTCACTCACAACCACCATCTATAGTGGCACCTCCTAGGAAATCTGATCGACAAGGAAAGGGAAAACCTCTTATATGGCTTAAGGACTACATCACTGAGGCCAAGACACATACAAATACTGTGTACTTTATCTCTAATGTCCTTTTATATGATCATCTATCTCATGCCTACCAGTCATTCCTCAATGTTTTTTCAGTTTTAACTGAACCACAATCCTTCAAAGAAGCTGCAAATGATCCAAGGTGGATAGAAGCCATGGATCAAGAAATCAGGGCACTTGAAGAGAACCATACCTGGGAAGTAGTTGATTTACCAGAAGGAAAGAAACCTATTGGTTCCAAATGGGTGTTTAAGATCAAGTATAAGTCATCTAGTGAGATTGACAAGTTTAAGGCACGGTTGGTAGCTAAAGGATACATACAACAAGAAGGGCTAGACTATCATGAGACTTTTTCACCAGTTGCCAAAATGGTAACTGTGAGAACTGTCTTAAGTATAGCAGCCTCAAAGGGATGGAGCCTCTATCAAATGGATGTCAATAATGCATTCCTCCAAGGGGACCTTTATGAAGAAGTCTACATGGTTTTGCCATAGGGTTTTAAATGACAGGGGGAGAACAAAGTCTGCAGGTTGTTGAAGTCACTCTATGGGCTGAAATAGGCTTCAAGACAATGGAATATTAAACTCACAGATGCCTTAGTGGGAGCAGGGTATCAACAGAGTGCATATGATCATTCTCTATTCACCAAACAAATGTCACATGACATTGTGATTATATTGGTGTATGTTGATGATCTCTTGATTACAGGCAGTAGTATCTCCTTAGTAGAAGAGGCCAAACACACATTGTATAACAACTTTAAGGTCAAGGATTTGGGTGAGCTCAGATATTTTTTGGGGATTGAGGTGATGAGATCAGACCAGGGGATATTGTTGAACCAACAAAAATATGCACTGGAATTAATCTCTTCCACAGGCTTGACTGCTGCTAAACCTGCATCTACCCCTATTGAGCTAAATCAGAAATTGACCACTACAGAATATGACAAGCATGTTGGGCACAATGGTGATGAAGAGTTGCAAGATATGTGGAGCTATCAAAGACTAGTAGGCCAGTTACTCTATTTAACCATTACACGGCCTGATATTTGTTTTGCTGTGCAAGTTCTTAGCCAATTCATGCAGCACCCCAAACAATCACACTTAACTACAACACTTCGAGTGGTTAGGTACATTAAGGGGTCACCTGGACTTGGGATTTTCCTCAAGAAAGGTCATATCACCCACCTTTCTGCCTTCTGTGATTCAGACTGGGCAGCTTGCCCAAACACTCGAAGATTGATCACTGGATATGCTGTCAAGCTTGGAGATTCCTTATTGTCGTGGAAGTCAAAGAAGCAGCAGACAGTGAGTTGTAGCTCAGCTGAAGCTGAATATAGAAGCCTTGCTGCAGTAACAGCTGAAGTTACTTGGCTTGTTGGATAGCTGCAAGAATTGAGTATTGAAATACATCAGCCTGTTGATGTCTATTGTGATAGTAAAGCTGCACTTCAAATAGTAGCAAATCCCATTTTTCATGAACGAACAAAGCACATTGAGATAGATTGTCACTTTGTTCGAGAAAAAATCAAGTCTGGCTTGCTTGCTCCTCATCACATTTCGACCAAACTTCAGTTGGCTGATCTCTTGACAAAGGGACTTGGTGTTGCTCAACATTCCTTCCTTCTTTCCAAGCTTGGAGTGTTTGATGCTTTCCACCCTCCAGCTTGAGGGAGAGTCTTAGCATATGGGGTTTAAAGTGCACAAAATACAACTAGGAGTGTGCAAGCTAGCAAAAAAAAAAAGATAGTTAATTGACAGCTATACATATGTTGTCATCTAAGTAGTGGAGAAGCTGTATATACAGCCTTGTATGTAACGAGAAAACTCAGATTTTAGAATACAATTTCAATTTCTCTTCTTCCTTCTCAATTCTCTCTCACAATCGAACATGTTTCATAACCATTATTCTCGTGCGATTTACTTCTATGTCAGATGAGTTTAGATCTAACAAGTTCTGGATTTTGTAACGTTTTGCGCCGAGTTTAGCCGGAATCAGTTCTTTGGCGATTCCTACGTGTGTGTCGTTTGACTGTTGCTCCAGTGTCGTCATCGTTGTGGTAGTGGCGTCATTGACTCTGGCGAGTTTCGAGGTCTGGACCGTAATTCCGTTCGAGGTCTCCATTTTTGGTCCGGTTAACAGTGACTAATCCCGTTTCGACGAAGGTGCAATGTGAGATTTACTTTTTTCATTTTGTTTTGTTATGTTACAACATTTATGAATGGTTTTTGTTCAGCTGTTGCTCTTGCTTATCTTTCATTATGTAGTCCTAGTTAACTTGGTTTATTTTGCCATGGGTTGATCTACGGATTCACGCTTGAGCTGACCATTTACTGCTTGGTATGGTTACATATTGATCTGCCATCTTCCTTCTTTAGAGTTAATACATATGAATCATGTTTAATTTAAAGGAAGTTTAGGTTGGTAGTAGTTGTTTGTAATTATTCATGTCACTGTTTATTTCCTTGATTGATAGGGATGAGAACTTTAATCTTAGTTTGAGTTAATTAAGAAGGAAAATAGGGCAATAGAGGGGGAACAGTAGGCGTAAATATTTTACATAAACTTTAGATTTTCACAAGCAATCTCAAACGCATGGGAGTTAAACAACTTTGAACATTCGTAGCTTGCTTTAGGCACGTAATTAAATCACCACAACTACGGGTATGGTTCCCATGGCGTGGTTGTGATATTTAATTTCAAATTAGTTTTTAAAATGAATATCCGTAGTTCACTTAGTTGAATACTTTTTCTTTAATAAAATTGAGGTGTGTCATCCAATCACCTAGTCTATGACCCTCACATCGATATCTTAACTAGTGTAGAAAATGCCTTAAACTTTTGTAGTTTGCTTTAGGCACGTTTAATTAAATAAATTGTTATAGCTACGGGTACGGTTCCCGTGACATAGCTATGATGCCTAATTTCTAAATCCGGGGGTATATTTATGCGACCCAGCCATAATTTAATTTTTGATAAAATAAACACGTTGTGGATCGTGGGTACGGTTCCCGTGACGTGATTCGCAAACGTGTAATCAATAATTAGTTGTAAAACAATTGGATTATTAAAAGCGGTTTAAAAGGAATAAAATACACATAGGTTTTTAAATATGTACTTAATCAGAAAAATACGACAATAATAATAGTTGAGCGACCGTGCTAAAACCACGGAACCCGGGAATGCCTAACACCTTCTCCCGGGTTAATAGAATTCCTTACCCGGATTTCTGTGTTCGTGGACTGTAAAACAGAGTCAATCTTTCCTCGATTGGGGATTTTACTGGTGACTTGGGACACCATAAATTATCCCAAGTGGCGACTCTGAACAATAAATAAATAATCACGTCTAGATTGTCACTTAAATTGGAAAAAAATCCCCTATACTCCTTCTCGGGGTAAGAAAAAGGAGGTGTAACAAGCTGCATGAAAGAAGGTAGCAACAGTTACGAGATTGGAAGGATTCAGGCTACAAGTCGTGGCGTGAGAAAAAGGCCTAAAGGGGGGAATACCCTAGACTTTGGATTTATTTACAGAACAACTATCTAAATGGCAAGGAGAGTATTAAGGTATTCACAAGAGCTATAAGTTATGAAAATAATAAGAGCATCAGTCAACATTCGAGGATGAATGTTCCAAAGGGGGGAATAATGTTACGCCCCGCAATATTATGTCGATATTGCGTCCCGTAGTATTATATTACGATAATGTTACATCCTGCAGTATTATATTACGATGATGTTAAATCCTGCAGTATTATATTACGATGATGTTACGCCTTGCAGTATTACATTACGGTGATGTTACGCTTTGTAGTATTAAATTACGACGATGTTGCACCCTGTAGTATTGTACGTTGAATTTGTCGTAAAGTAATTGACATCAGTCCAAGGAAAAGATTATTTGGAGATTATAAGGATTATGCTATTTCACAAGTGATGAGTAAATTCGTAAAGATGAAAGGGGAAGCAAGTCAAAGAAAAAAAAATCGTCTAAGTTTGGCATGTTGGGATAATATACGGGCTGAGCGCTAATACCCGATATTTATGGACTAGTACCATACAAAATGCCATATGACCATGATAGTATGATATATATAAGGGAATTAAAAATAAGTAGAATTTTAAGTAATTTAAGACAATTCTTAATTATACGGGTAATTGGTTAATTACCGGGTACCAGGACTTTATCTAATTAATTGGGGATATAGTGGATAAGTATTTAACAAGTATGAGATGGCCGCCTCTCCTTCAATTTAAAATGACTCATAAGTCATTACTAATAGGTGGCATGAAAATGGGAAAGATGTCACGCCTAGGGTGACACCAATCTTCCAACGAGGGACCCACCTAAACTAAAGATAACAATCTCCACAAATTAGAATTCATTTACTACACTTCTTCTGAAAGAGTCCATGAAATTTTAGAAAAAATATGTTTCAAACTTTATAGTCCAACAAGATGTTCTTACATAGAAATCACGTTCAAACAATCTAATATGCAAATGCATAATATATAACATATAAGTTGCGCCCAAGATTTCAAATTAACGTGAGATTTTGCAATATTAATGAAGTAAGGTGTAATATTTCTCAAGAGAATCGACTCAGGTATGTTAAGGCTATCCCTTCTTTCTTTTGACATGATCCATACGATATAAACGAAACGAGCAAATGCACAACTTTCACAAATGACTCTATTTATAGAAGTATTAGAAATGACTACGTTCTTGAATTATCATGTATCTTATTATTTTATCCTTTGTTCATGGGTCTCAGAAAAATACGCAAGTTGAAAAATTTTACTTCATGATATTACTCAAAGACATAATGGTCTTATGACATTCCAAAATTTTTTATTACCGTACTTATCATGCATTGCATTCATGTACATTGACCCATGACCAGATGGAATTATATAAGCGTATATATATATATATATATATATATATATATATATATATATATATATATGGGATATGGAAAAAGGTTACGGCGTTATATACGTACCACCACCTGATCAGCTAGTATACATTAATGATTTTGCTCACAGTGGCCGAGATGATATGATGGGATGCCCTCAGAGTCTGATGATGATATGAAACATGTACCTATGCACGACATGACATTCATACGCATATGCATAACACTATAAGTATTTCATGATTTATAAAGTTTTCCAAACTTACAGGTTGAGTTATTTACTCTATATTTCTTCCATGTACTTATTTATGTGCTTTACATACTCGGTACATTATTCGTACTGACGTCTCTTTTGCCTGGGAACGCTGTGTTTCATGCCCGCAAGTCCTGGTAGACCGGTCGAGAGCCCTCCAAGTAGGCTATTAGCTCAGCGGAAGATATTGGTGCGCTCCATTTGCTTTGGAGCTTGTTTGGTTAGTATGATTTAGATGTGTATTATTTGGTTTGGTGGGTCTCTGTCCCAATCTTTATGAATATTATGTATTTTTAGAGGCTTATAGACATATGTCATGAACGTAAAAGATTGTATGGCCTTGTCGGCCTATGTTAAGTATACGTGTGGTTATTTTAGCCTTATAGGTCCATATGTCTTATGTATAAATTGGTATCATATGTTGTATTCTACTTAACTCACGACAGCCTTCCGACTCAGTTATCTATGATAGTATGCCATAAAAAGTTATGTTATGTTGGTACTTAGTTGGGTAAGGTATCGGGTACCCGTCGCGGCCCATTGGTTTGGGTCATGACACGTACCCTCAAATTTCTATGACCCATTTAGCCAATCGTCCCGAGAGCTTGGGCTTGTGCATGACATTCCTCAGTGGGTACGAGGTCATGACAAATATGGGGTGGCATTGAAAGTACAATTTTAATTTACTAGAAGCGCTTAATAAGGCGATCGCTAATTTTTCTAAGTGCGGATACCTTATTTTGGCATCGCCTAGGGTCCTACTAACATAATAAATAGGAAATTGCATACCTTTTTCCTCCCAGACCAGGACACCACTTACCGCCACCGTGGAAACCACCAAGTAGAGGTATGGTTGTTCGACCGCCATCAGAGTGTGTAGCAAGGGAGGGCTCGATAGGTATCACTTGAGTTCTTCTAAGTGTCGTTGGCACTCCGGAGTCTAAGAGAATCATTCTTCCTTTTCAATAATAAGAAAAATCGATGGCTTTTATCTGATGATCTCGAAATAAATCGGCCCAACGCAGCTATCCACATGGTCAGTCTTTGTACTGCCTTAACATTATCAACTACAATGATATCTTCTATAGATTTTATTTTGTTCGGGTTGATCTCTATTCCCTGGTTAGATAGAATAAATCCGAGGTGCCTGCCCAAGCTAACCCCAAAGGCACACTTCTCCTGGTTTAGCTTCATATTATACTTCCTCAATATGTCGAAGGTTTCTTGCAAATGTTTCAAACGGTCCTCTGCTTGCAGGGACTTAACCAACATATCATTAATATAAACCTCCATTGATTTCCCTATTTGTTCTTCGAACATCCGGTTAACTAGGTGTTGGTACGTAGCACTGGTGTTCTTTAGCCCAAGCGTCATCACGTTATAACAGTAAGTGCCAAATTTACTTATGAAAGAAGTCTTTTCTTGAGCTCTTGGGTCCATCCGAATTTGGTTGCACCCAGAATAAACATCGAGAAAACTTAGTATCTCATGTCTGGTCGTCGCATCGATCATTCGATCGATGTTAGGAAAAGGGAATGAATTCTTTGGACACACACTATATTTAGCTTCTTATAATCTACACACATTCTAAGTTTATTTCCTTTTTTAGGCACGACTACTACGTTAGCTAACTAATCCGGGTACTTAACTTCCCGAATGGAACCTATTTTCAAAAGTTTAGATACCTCGTCTTTGATGAACGCGTGTTTGATCTCAAACTGCGACCTTCTCTTTTGTTTGATAGGATGGAACTTTTGATCCAGGCTCAATTTATGATTTGTTACCTCCAATGGGATCCCAGTCATATCTGAATAGGACCAGGCGAAACAATCGGCATTAGCGTTAAGAAAATCAATAAATTTTTTCCTGATCGCGGGAGTTACGATCCGGTAAGCGCTCCATCAGTATAATATGTTCTAATTCCTCGATTGTTGACTTAGTGGCAACGGTGTCATCGAGTACTATAAAAGATCCCGGGACGATTTAATCATTCTCCTTATTCGCTATGTACTCCTCTTGTTTTTCCTGCCCGGTTGAGGTCGGGATCATTGATTGCTATTTGGTTTCCTTTTCTTCGGCCAATTCCCTGATCTTTGATGTCGAAACTGTGGGCACCGAGATTACTTCATCGATAGCAAACATCTCCCGTATGGTCGGCTGTTCCCTGTGGACTGTTTTCACTCCTCCCAGAGTGGGAAATTTCAACGCCTGATGTAAGGTTAAAGGCACCGATCTTATGTTGTGAACCCATGGTCTTCCGAACAAGGTGTTGTACCTCATATCCCCCTCGATCACGTACAACTTTGTTCCTAGGTAGTCCCGACAGTATTTACTAGTAAAGTTATCTCACCCTTCGTTGTATTGCACGCCATGTTGAATCCATTCAACATCTAGACCGCCAGTATGATTTGTTCCAACAATCATAGTTGTTATACGACCCTCCATCGGATGATGTTGGCCGAGATACCTGGATCAATCAACACACGTTTAACTCGAGATTAGTTGATAGTACGGATATTACAAGTACATCATTGTATGGCTGGATGATGCCCTCAGAGTCTTTTTCGCTGAACGAGATGGCCCCTTTCTAGATATAATCTCGGTTTTTTTCCTTGTGATAGAAACTTTGGTGCGTTTTATCATTGGCCCTTGGGGGACATCCACTCTCCCAATGATCATGTTGATCACGTGTCGGGGCTCCTCTTGTTCAACATATTTGTTGGCATCCCTGTTTCTGAAATGATTTTGGCCCGTTTTCTTAGGAATTCTCGAAGGTACCCATTGTTGAATAATCGAGCTACTTCTTCCCATAGATGTCAACGATCTTTGGTCCTATGATTGTGAGTACCGTTGTACTTACACACCAACTGTGATCCCTCTAGCGGGATCGGACTGCAGTGATCTAGGCCACTTGGTCTCTTTGATAGGTCCTATGGCCGACACTATACTTGTAGGATCCATGTTGAAATTATACTCCAATAACCTCAGCATTTCCTTGCCCTCGAGTAACCTGTCAAAACCGTTTTTGCTCATCAGGTCTTGGTTGCTCGGCCCTTGATCATTTCTCTTGTCGTTCCTAGTCGGGTGGTGCCCATATTCGTTTGCCCTCCGATCCGAGCCATATGGCTGATATCGATCTCGGACCGGCCTTGGCTCTTGGTTGATGATTCTCTTAGACCCATCATTTGCTCCGTTCGGGCAAACAAACCCCAAAGGGGCTCCCAGTTGGTCGTCTTCGACTCTGATCTTTGATTGATACCTATTATAGACGTCGACCCAAGTTACTACCGGGTACACCAACAAGTTTTTCTTTAACTGTTGAGAAGCCACGGAACTTCGGGGGTTTAACCCTTGAGTAAATGCCAGAAAGGCCCAATCATCCGTGACTGAGGGTAGGTCCATTCGTTCCATCTGGAACCTCGACATAAACTCCCTAAGCATCTCGTTATCCCTTTACTTGACTTTGAAAAGGTCCGACTTCCTCATCTCAACTTTGATGGAACCGACATGGGACTTTACAAAAGCATCCACAAGCATAGCAAATGAATCAATAGAATTTGGAGGCAAGTTGTGATACCATATCATTGCTCCTTTTGACAAGGTTTTCCCTGAATTTTTTCAACAACACTAACTCGATCTCGTCGTCTTCCAGGTCGTTTCCCTTGATTGCGCATATATAGGAGGTTACATGCTCATTTGAATCTGTGATCCTATTATACCTGGGAACATCAAGCTTCTGAATGAATTTTTTTTAAACTGGCCCATTCAATATTGGAGGTGCTCCTGGGATCTGATTGACCCTGGAATTATAAGTTTTTACCTTCTTATCATTGACGTTTATCTTTTTCTCACCAGACTCCACCCGCTCTGTCGATGCTTCGAGCATCTTCATCACCTCAAAAGTTTTCCCGGGCCCGAATTCATCCAGTTTCAAGGCAACTTGTTCATTCCTTCGAGTGTTTTCCCTGACCTGCTCGGGCTTGATCCTGTTAGGGACATGACTTTGGGTCTACAATTGCACTATTTTCGCTTCCTGAGCTTGCATCATTTCAAAAATTAACCGCAAGATAACCAATTCACCTTTCCCTCCGTGCTCTTTCCCTCCGTGCTCTTCTCGAGCCGATGGTCAGGGTGCCCCGCGAATGCTATTTTCGGGGTTAGTTGGTAGATTGATGTTGATGGTAACCTATGAGTTAGCATCGACCGGGAGACAATTGGGATCAACAGGGGGCATGTCATTGTTTGGTACCACGTTATTATTTTCACCGTGGTGGCGTGACTCGGCGTCAACATTCAAGTGATCAAACTGAGAATTTGACATCCTTAGGTTAACCTGAAATCAAACTTCAAAGAACAAGTGTAAAATAGGGTGTGTTTGGAGATTCGTATCAAATCACCACTATTATCCATAGCCCCCGGTGTGCGCCCAACTGTTTATCCTTAAAAATGAGTAACAATTAAATTTGTACGTGGACTAAAGGATACATGGTTTAATTTAATACGAATGATCTAAGAATAGTAAATAATTGAATTAAAGAGAGAATGAACGATCAAACCAATTGTGATGGAACAATCAAGCCTGGTTTTAAATTGAACACTGAAAACTGACTCTGATCGTGCCCTCAATATGAGCTCGATTGAAATTAAAGAAGAGAGTATGAGGAACACTTTGAATAATAACTAGAAGACAAAAATGAACTTTTATTGCTTTGATGTGCGTGACAACAATGATTTAAAATAAAAAGTTCTCCCCTTTATATATTAGGGAATTTCAATTATAATACAAGTCTAAATAAGGTAAAAATCTTCTTTTTTCAGTAAACGTCGATTCCCGGTTGACATCGGACGAGATTTGCGCCGTAATGTCCGATTGAGAGTGGATATTAAGACTCCCTGCTCGTCATGCTCAACCTTTCTCTTTTTCTTGATCTCAAAACTTCACTTGGTCCGGATCCGGTGTTTAGTCGTACCCAATCCCAGATGCACCGTTCGTCCCACCCGAGCTCCGAAACGAGGGATCATTCGGCTTCGCTCGAGATTGCGCCAAATCATGCCTTCTTCTCGTTCCTCTATTGGGGAATTGGGGTTAACATGATCCCCGATCTTACCCGTACACAATAGTGTTAGGGGTAAAACACAATGGTGTATTAGAAAAATACGGATTATGCACGTGGATGCAGTAGAAGATGACAAGTAGCATGGATCTTTAAGTCAGTACCTAGATGGTCATCTCCTCTCACACTTGCACCCGGACAGTTAAAAGAGATAGTGTGTTCTGGACCTACATCAATCGGGGACAAACATTTCTGACCAGAAGTAATCCATCCGGAGAGTCTGCGCGTATCCGGACACAGTCATCTCAAGGTGAACAAACTCCGGGATACTCAATGTTCAACATAGCGTAGGACTCCAGGAATTTTGGAATTGAACATTTAATTCTCGGCGGTTACAAATATATGCATTAGGCGTAACGTACGTGGCGTTCCATTAATGCACATAACAGGCAGGCGAGATTATATATGGAACATTTTCAGTAGGGTTCAGCTGTAAATAGACTCCTATTGTATCCTAGCTGAAAATAACTACAGGCATAACAGTCACTTTCTTGCAATGAAATTGTTCGCAGAATTGATATGATCATCAGCCTTTTTCATCCTCTAAATCAATTAGAATTTCTTTTCTATCTTGCTTTCATTATCAACTATATTTAATCTATGTTACTCCTGAGTCGTTTTAATCTCTCTTGGGATGGTAAAACACTCGTATTTGGCACGAGGAAAAATATTTTTCAATTTTTCATGTTTTGTTAACTTTAATATTTTGGAAAATATTTTTTTTATGAACTCATTTTCCTTAAATTGAAAGAAAATATTTTTCCAAAACTCTTTTTCAACCTTCCACGCGCTATTCTCCATTCCCACCAAACCACCCCCACCCCCACCCCTCACCCACCACCCAAACCCCTATCCTACCCCATCCCCACCCTCTCCCTAAATAGAAATATTATTAAGAGAACTTTCTTTAAATGTTATAGATTGAGTACTTTCTATTTCATTTCAGCAAAATAAATATTTTCTTTTCATGATAGAGAGAAAGTATTTTCTTTCTTCAACAAAACGAGTACTTTCTTTTCATGATGTAGAAAAAATATCTCCTTTCATTTTAACAAACTGAGTATTTTCTTTTTATGATGTAGAAATTTCATTTCAACAAAATGAGTACTTTCTTTTCATGTTGCAGAAAAGATACTTTCTTATTCAACCAAAATAAAGAATAATTTTTTTTAGTTATGGAACTCAAATTTCAATGATGTTCTTGTGTGAAAAAGTAAAACAGCACATTAGTTCCTTTAAGTTTGTGTGAATTTTTAAAAGAATAATTTAATTCTTGAAGAAAATAGAGTCCTGAACACGTTGATTTTTTTTGGAGGGGGCGGGGGAGGCCAGCACATGAAACATGGGGATTTGGGGGAGGTGGGGGGGGGGTGAGGAGAGTAGCATAAAAGTTATTTTCCTAAAAAATATTTTTATTCTCTGACCAAACACTAGAAAATATTTTCGAAAAATTTTTTCATTCACCAACCAAATAAGAAAAAATAAGTGATAAAACCACTCATTTTTCAAAAAAAATATTTTTTATTTTTCAGAAAAAATATTTTCCTTCATACCAAATATACCCTTAAATTCAGATTTTAGGTTAAACAAACTAAAATCATGAAAATAAGCTATAGCATCCTTAGCATAATACTAGGCCCTTAATCAAGAGAATGAATTGTGATGGAAAATACTGTATTTATATAGATTTCAATTTTGAAAAGGTGCGTTTAGTTCACATATTAATTTTGGTATCCATGTCCATATAAGATTGTAATAGAAAAGTGAAGTATTCAAGGTGTTAGTACTTCATTGCATCCAATATTTTATTTAATGGAAGGGAAGCCTTGGAGCAACGGTTAAGTTGTCTCAGTGTGACCTATAGGTCACGAGTTCGAGTGATATAATCAGCCATTAATGCTTGCATTAGGGTAGACAACCTACATTACACCCTCTGGGTGTGCGATAGTATAAATTTTTGAAAAAAAATAAAAATAATTCAACGGGTATATATTTGTCGAAAAGATATATTGGATTGGCCCCTGTAAATATGCATAATATCTTAATAAAAATTTACGCGACATTTATTCTAGTAGCTTGACTAAAGATGATAGCTAGCGATAGTATGACATCACTGTAAACAGCAATTTGAGTTCCTACAAAATGAGCTGTAATATCCCCATTCTCAATCACTATTTCTTTAAATATGAGAATGGGGATATTATCTAGTTGACATGCAAGTTGGTTTACTAAAGATGAGACTGAAGCAATTAAAAGTATTGTCATTATCTAGAAGACCAATTCAAGCTACAGTCTAGCCTTACAGAACACACCTTACTGGCCAAAACCAACTCACTACTACTAAATATAATAATCTTTTTAAATGTAAGTTTGTCCTTTTGTTTTCTTAATAAGTTTTTGTTAGCATACCTTTTCCATAGTAGTTGTTTTTTTTGTTATTGCCCTTCTCATCGTCAGTTCTCTATGATTACTAGTGGGGTTAGCCCGGGCAAAGTCCGGGCCCAACGTGAACAATATTATATTTTATTATATATTATGTTATTTTGTCAAACATTGAATGTATGTTTTTTCATTTTAGGTCTTGATAGTAATTTTTTTTAAGAGTAACTGTGTTAGTACTAAAGACAATTCACGTTGGTTGATCTCCAGTTATAAAGACACGATGTATGGACATACTTTTGGGTTTCTTTACAGTGGCAGGGTGCAATCAGAGATCAGTCACCAAACTTGCAGTTGGAAGTATTGTAAAAAACAACAATTCTTAATATATATGTAATTACAATCGCGTAGTCAAAAAAAAACTTTCTATCATTGACAAATATATCTTCCTGAATGGGTCTACATATAACTAAGCGCATAATTAACAACTTCACTGTCTAGGCATATGCAACCTTGTGATAGTTCTCCATGTGACAGAGATTGAATTTCGTCAACTTCAACAGTTAGAAGGTGACCAACATTCTCCAAACAATCCTCGCTCGTTGTAATCTCAGTTGAAGGTGAAGTGTCCTCAGATTCCTCGACAATGGCAATATGAGATGAGATGGCTCTAGTTCTGAACTGTCCACTACCAAACTATCATTTGACACTATTCGCATCGCGGAAACTCTTGACTCCAAATTTAGCTGTAAATCTCATCACGAGAGCTATTGTCTCTCAGATCATTTCAACTGAGTGGGAAAAACTGCAAAATAGTAAAATATCTGAGAAAACCAGGAATCTGGAGCCTACTTAAAATGCAATTTTATAGGTTCAATGAAGCAATGTGCAAGAGATTGAACATAGAAGATGTTGTTTTCAGTCACTACGATAGATATTCAAAAAATAGCAACATACATTATGATCATATAATAAGCTATTAGGAAATTTCGATCCATTTTCATTTATCTGAAGTCCTCTTATTGCTAGAATTGCTTCATGAGCATTTTTGGAAAATATTTTTTTTTGCCGAATTTACTTTGTTATCATTGAAATATGCTTTTACAAGACCATTATTGTACAAAATTACTTCTGTAACTGCATGAAATTTGACAAAATAATCTTGGTTGTGAATCGGGTTATCTAAAGAAGATTACCTGCCACTTGGAACTTTAAACGGTGTAGGCACACTCTTCCTGCATCACTGATAAAGAACAATGTCACAAAGGGTCGGAATTTCTATTTTGAATTTAGTAGTTTGAGGAGTCATGTACTAAATATGTTCTTAGCACTTCAAAAAAGTTAACATTTGAGAAGCTAATAGTTGGTCTAAAACTGAGAATGTAAAGCAAAAGGGAGATGCATGCCCCGAGCAAAAGGGACGTCAGTACATTTGAATTGTACTGGTATGTAAAGCAACTAAAAGAAAGAATTATAAATGCTGAAACTGTAACTAAACGATAACTGAGAATTTATAATTGATAACTGAAATGATATCTATTCAAACTGAAACTGAAATGATAACTGATAACTGATAACTAATATGATAGCTGATAATTGAACGGTAACTAATAATTGAATTGAAAGGAAGTAAGGATATGAATACTCCCTCTTCTGAATGATGAACAACCTGTTTATCTGAATATTAAACTGCAGCCTCATATATATATATATATATATATATATATATATATATATATATATATATATATATATATATATGTGTGTGTGTGTGTGTGTGTGTGTGTGTGTGTGTGTGTGTGTGTGTGTGTGCACAAACTGCGGCCTCGGGCCCAAGTATACGTATACATAACTGCGACCTCAGGTCCAAAATGCATAAAGCATAAACTGTGGCCTCAGGCCCAAAGATGCGTAAAGCATTAGCTGCGGCCTCAGGCCCAAATATAGGTGTTCAATATTCAGGGATTTAAAATCAGGAACTGAGAATCATACTGCAATACATAATAGTGAAATACTGAATCACGCTGAGTTATATGATACTGGAATACTGGATCAGACTGAGTTACATTATACCGGAATACTGAATCATACTGAGTTACATAATACTAGAATACTGAATCATACCGAGTTACATAATACTGAAATACTGAATAAGACTAGAATGAGACATGTATTCTTGAACTGGTTATGAATACTGAAACTTCAACTGTTTATGACATGCTGAGTAAGCTATACTGAGACTTAGGGACATCAAGCCCAAGTCAATATTGAATACGAACTGAGCTCACAACGTTCAGAATGAAATTCATGAACAAGTTACGAAGCTAGAGAATATAAGTTCTACAACTATTCAAGGAACTAGGCTTAACTATATTTCTGAGGCAATTGATACATCGTAAAAGAAACGTAATGTAGGGAGAATCATTAACATTCCCAAACATAGAAAGTTAGCCTCACATACCTTAACTTCCTATTCTTGAGTGTAATACAACATTTTCCAATCCTTTCAACTTCAATCTATATAAATACAAGTCAAAGAGATTCTATATTAGCAATAATACTCATGTTTTGGTCACTTAGACATTTTATCAAACGCTTGGTGGCATAAAGCTTCATAGCCCTTATTAATGGTGTCTCTACACCCAACAACCCATTCTCTTGCTTCTAGATAAATTCTAAAGTCTCAAATGGTTATAATCAACATCGTTCTTTATCACCCATAACGTAATCAACACCCATAACCAATAATAACCAATCAACAACCCAAACCTATCATTATTCATGCTTTTCTATCAAACCCATCAACTCATATCTCATGAACTAGAGTCTATAAAAATTAATTCAATGATAGAATCAATTAGAGGGTGAAGATATTACCTTTTTGACGTTCAATCTCCTTGAATTCGAGTTCTAGGGTTTCTTTTCTCAACAATGATGTCTCAATCGAATATCTAATGATATGGAGGGTTTACCCATGTTAATAAGATGTTGGGGAATTGAAATTAAGTTAGAATCACCATTAAAACTTACCTTGGGTGGTGGAGGGACCTTTAAGGAGTTAGGTTTTTGAGAGTTTTTCTTTCTAAGGCAAGTTTTTATGTTTTGGGGCTGTAGGGGACGAAATAAGGCTAAAACAATGACCTCCCAAGTCGTCCACCGTGTCCTGGTTGGCGTGACCGCGGTAAATCGCTGAGACACTGCCTCGCCGCGGTGAAACGCGGCAGGACCGCGGTGGTTGCACACCTCTCTGTAAAATGGGAATAACATTTTGTACAGAGCTCTGTTTGGGCTCCACAATATATCGTTAGAAAGCTATTTCAAAGGCATACAACCTCTATGCTTTTGGTTTCCCCAAATTCCGTACATGTTTTTATTAAAACCTGATGGAATACGAACCTTCTGCAAACTTAGTCGATTTTGTCAAATCTTACGCACCTCACTTTCCATCTTGATTTTGAAATAACTATTTTCACCCATAATTATCCCGATGAGACTTAAAATGATCAAAATATATCTTTACTACTCCTTAAACTCATACATACCTAAGCTGAATTGTTTCTGGGGTGTTACATTATCTCCCCCTTGGAATCATTCATCCTCGAATGAAGGTCCTGACTGCAACTTCTGCTAGCTTCGGACCTTAAACGGGTCTGGTAGAAACATGAACTTTCATTAAGACTTGCATATTAAATTGAATGAATACATGATTACTAAACTGTTGAGATATTGAACTGAATGACTACTGCATTAACTGGATATTGGTCTGCAATGAATACGTGAATACTGAACTAACATGGATATATGAATATTAAACTTGCACGAATATTTGAGTATTGAAATAACATCAATATCTGAGTACTAAGCTGGCATGAATATCTAAGTATTGGATTGACATGAGTAGCTGAGTATTGAACTGACTTGAATATCTGAGTATTGAACTGACATGAGTATCTGAGTACTGAACTAGCATGAGTATTTGAGTGCTGAACTGACATGAGTATTTGAGTACTAAAATGACATAAGTATTTGAGTGCTGGAAACTTGAATGTTATAACATGGTACGTGAAATACTAGTTGTACCACCGCTAACTCTGGTGGTAACTCCAACTCATAAGCTAATTGACTGATCCTTCACAAGATTCTATACGACCCAACATAGCAGGGACTATGCTTCCCCTTATTTTCAAATCTCATAACGCCTTTCATAGGCAAAACTTTCAGAAACAACCAATCATCAACTTGAAACTCTAGGTCTCTATGCCGCACATTCGAATAGGACTTTTGGAGGCTCTGAGTTATCTTCAAATGCTCTTGAATCAACTTAACTTTCTTTATAGTCTGATAGACCAAATTTGGTCCCATCAACTCTCTTTTACCAACTTTCGACCAACCAATTGGTGATCTACACCTTCGGCCATACAAATCATGCTTTCAAAATGAGCAAGATAATCCTATTATAAGGACCATATTTACCATCTCCACTCAAAATATGTGTATTCTGTGATAAAACACTGGGTTTTCTACTGCTCGACTTTCACTTACTAATAATTCGGATACTTGTCCATAAAGTCTGCAATGTCCTTTTTCATGTCGTTCCACCAATAAATCTCCTTAAGACCATGATACATATTTGTGGTACCTGAGTAAATAGAATACCTGAAATTCTGGGCTTCTAGCATGATCTTCCCTCTTTAAGTCCATCTATGTCTGGAACACACAATCTATCGTGGTACCTCAAAGCACTATCATTTCCCCCTTATTCCAAAACTATCATTTAATGCCAGTGAATCCCCTCTTTCAGCTACAACAAGTAGGGATCATCAACTATTTCTTCTTCACTTCGCCTACTAAGAGGGGGACAAGTCATATTCTAGACAACAACTCTACTCTCTTTGGAGTACGCAAATTGAACTTCTAGCTAGGCTAAGTGGTGAACTTCTTTCACCAGAGTTGTCTTATCTACCTCGATCATGAGTTATACTTCCCACAGTTGATTATCTTCTTAAGCACTTCCTGAAAACACTTATAGAATTATTGTGAACTAAGTCTTTGACCAGTACTCCGAAGACTAGAGTCTCGTGCAATGGCACTACCCTCGTGACACATAAATGCATGATTTTACAACTTTTCTGTGATCACTTTATCATCAATAGCTAAGCCCGGTGATCATTCTAATCACTTTGTGTTTCTTACATATGATAAACATAATCCTTGTGGTAATTATACAATTTTCCCTCATTACCGAAGTGATTTTCTTTTTTCATATCCCATGCTAACTACAGGTTTCAAATCTCCATCTAGACTTACTGATGGTCTTCACATCACCCCTTAGACCAAAGGTCTTATACTTGCGGATCCTTACCTTTTTTTTGTTGGGGCTCAAATAACTTTCCTTGTTTTCTGTAATTCTTTGCACTCTACGTCAATGACGACTCATCTTCCAACTAACTTCTAAGAAATTTTCTTACTATGAAAACTATATTACCTACATAAATGAACAGCTAATGTGTTCACAACTGTCATACACGATCTTAATGATTTAACTCTGCTCACACTGTCAATCTTGGGAAGACCCCTTTTGGATAATTCTTAAAGGCAATTCTTCCTTAGTTTGCTCTCTCACTACCTAGTTGATTTCCCTTTCTTCTACTATACTTCGAGTTTAACTTAAACTCTTTCGGTTCTAACACATGTTCGATATTTCAAACTGTCATCCACTCACTAGAGTTAACCTGGCTAAGTGAATCAAATTGTACCTCTACTAGCTCTGCTGAAAGTGCTAATTCACTATATCCACTCAATCATACTCACTATTTTGGTACTAACTACCTGCTAACATCATGTGTTCATGTTCTACTTTGAATAACTAAAGTGAAACATAAGGTTACTCCTAACTTCCCTCATCATCTGACCATATTCTTTTGCTGTGCACTATCATTCTTTTTGAACTATGTACATGGATCGCACTTAGGGAAAGTTCATCTGTCTTAAACAAAGTTGGAATATCTAACCCCAAACTTTCTATACACTTCAAAATCATATCAAATTATAGACCTCCAACCTAAACACATAGTCATATCAAGGGGAACTGTCATACCTTTTATCTCACAATAATAGCCACTTTGTATATAAATTCACTAACATGGTACTTTCTAGTTCTGATTTGAATAAATATGAACAACTTAAAATCATTCCCTGAAATTTACTATTGGCTGCTCTTGGTTCTCATTTCATACATCATATTTTCTAGTCATTTGCATGAATTGTATGAATCACATCTTTGGTAATAACAAACATTTCTGACTCCTAGGTATTTTACCCTTAGGCTCTTTTCTGTCCAAAGCTATAGTGATCAATTCTATGCCCGTTGTATTTGAATCCTTATCCAGATACACCGTGGGGTCTGAAATATGGATACACTGCCATATATATCTGATAAATCACTTTATGCACCATCCCGTGAGTCTTGGGTCTTAATCCCTAAAACATGCAAAGATTTTGCTATAATCACTGTTACTTACATTCTCCTTGAGCATCCATATGCATCACTGTATACTCACAAGTCTATAGAAATTTTGATACACTGAAAATTGGATATCTGGTAAACATATAACTGAATACTGGCATACTGAATAACCATAAGACATGATAACTGCTTTTGTACTTTCTGATAAGGTTATGCTCTAATCTATAACACTATCCATTGCATCCCACTTTTACATCCTCTAAAATCTCGTATTTATCAACTCGTACTCCATACTCATACCTCAATGGGCAATTATCCTCTCTAGGACTTTAGGTTTCTCCTGCACGTCGCTTGGGAATCCAATACGTTAGGAATTCGATAGGAAGAAAAGGTTACCTATTACTCTAAGATTCATGGCACGATCTAGAGTAGAAAGAAATGAGACAATCCTGGATGTCTTGGTAGTTAACCATTTATATGAGTGGCCGGCACACATATAAAAAGGAAACTCTACTGGACACGGCTTCATAGACTCCCTAGGACTCTTGAACCTGGCTCTGATACCAAGCTTTGTCACGCCCCGAACCTGGGCCTGGACGTAACACAACACTCGGTACCTGACTACATGTGACCGAGCGAACCAACTGGATGGCTGAATCAACATGTGGTATCATAACATACTGAATGCGGAAGATAAACTAACACATGCTAATATACTGAAAGTCTGGATGATATAAATCAAAGTGCGGAAATTCTACTACAATTCTGAAACATATTTGTAGCCAACATAGCTTAATATGAAAAGTCTGAGACTCTGTCTAAATGTTACTCTAGTCTATGAAGCCTCTAATGAAGTACTCAAAACACTGACTATCTAAAAAAAATACTGAAGACTGTAAGGTAATGATAATGCCCCGAAAGAAATGGGATCACCAAATAGCTAGTACGAGAATCCTAGCGCTTGGAATCATCAACCTATAATTCATTGCCTGCATTGTGAGATGCAGGCCCCGGGAAAAAGGGACGTGAATACATTTGAATTGTACTGGTATGTAAAGCAACAAAAAGAAATAATTATAAATGTTGAAACTGTAACTAAGTTGATAACTGAGAATTTATAATTGATAACTGAAATGATAACTATTCAAACTGAAACTGAAATGATAACTGATAACTGAACTGATAACTGGTAACTGATATGATAGCTGATAATTGAACGATAACTAATAATTGAACTGAAAGGAAGTAAGGATATGAATACTCCCTCTTCTAAATGATGAACAACCTGTTTATCTGAATATTAAACTGCGGCCTCAGAACCAATATATATATATATATATGCACAAACTGCGGCCTCGATCCCAAGTATACGCATACATAACTGCGACCTCAGGTCCAAAATGCATAAAGCATAAACTGTGGCCTCAGGCCCAAAGATGCATAAAGCATAAACTGCGGCCTCAGGCCCAAAGATGCATAAAGCATTAGCTGCGGCCTCAGGCCCAAATATAGGTGTTCAACATTTAGGGATTTAAAATCAAGAACTAAGAATCATACTGCAAAACATAATAGTGAATAATAAATCACGCTGAGTTATATGATACTGGAATATTGGATCACACTAAGTTACATTATATTGGAATATTGAATCATACTGAGTTACATAATACTGGAATACTGAATCATACTGAGTTACATAATACTGGAATGCTAAATAGGACTAGAATGATACATGTATTCTTGAACTGGTTATGAACACTAAAACTTCAACTGTTTATGACATGCTGAGTAAGCTATACTATGACTTAGGGACATCAACCCCAAGTCTATATTGAATACGAACTGGGATCACAACGTTCAGAATGAAAGTCATGAACGAGTTATGAAGTTAGAGAATATAAGTTCTACAACTATTCAAGGAACTAGGCTTAACTATATTTCTGAGGCAATTGATACGTCGTAAAAGAAACGTAATGTAGGGAGAATCATTAACATTCCCAAACATAGAGAGTTAGTCTCACATACCTTAACTTCCTGTTCTTGAGCGTAATACAACATTTGCCAACCCTTTCAACTTCAATCTATATAAATACACGTCAAAGGGATTCCATATTAGCAATAATACTTATGTTTTGGTCACTTAGGCATTTTATCAAATACTTGGTGGCATAAAGCTTCATAGACCTTATTAATGGTGTCTCTACACCCAATAACCCATTCTCTTGCTTCTAGATAAATTCAAGTCTCAAATGGTTATAATCAACATCATTCTTTATCACCCATAACGTAATCAACACCCATAACCAATAATAACCAATCAAAAACCCAAACCTATCACCGTTCATGCTTTTCTATCAAACTCATCAACTCATATCTCATGAACTAGAGTCTATAATCATTAATTCAATGATAAAATAAATTAGAGGGTGAAGATATTACCTTTTTGACGTTCAATCTCCTTGAATTCGAGTTCTAGGGTTTCTTTTCTCAACAATGATGTCCCAATCGAATATCTAATGATATGGAGGGTTTGCCTATGTTAATAAGATGTTGGGGAATTGAAACTAAGTTAGAATCACCATTAGAACTTACCTTGGGTGGTGGAGAGACCTTTAAGGAGTTAGGTTTTTGGGGTTGTAGAGGACGAAATAAGGCTAAACAAATGACCTCCCAAGTCGTCCACCATGTCCCGGTTGGACCGCGGTAAATTGCTGAGACACTGCCTCGCCACCACAGCCGCGATGAAACGCGGCAGGACCGCGGTGGTTGCACAGAGTTCCATTTGGGATCCACAATATAACGTTGGAAAGATATTTCAAAGGCCTACAAGTTTCATGCTTTGAGTTTTCCCAAATTCCTTACAAGTTTTCACTAAAACCTGCTGGAATATGAACTTTCTGCAAACTTAGTCGATTTTGTCAAATCTTATGCACCTCACTTTCCATCTTGATTTTGAAATAACTATTTTCACCCATAATCATCTTGATGAGACTTCATATGATCAAAATATATCCTTACTACTCCTTTAACTCATTCATACCTAAGCGGAATTTTTTTTGGGGTGTTACACAAGTCTAATTCTACCACGGACCTCCAAATTACATTTCGGATATGCTCCCCTGTCCAAAATCACCTAACGGATCTAACCGAATCATTAAAAATCACATCCAAGATTGTTTACACATAAGTCAATATCCAGTTAACTTTTTCAACTTAAACTTCCAAATAGGAGACTAAGCGTCTCATTCTACACCGAAACTACTCCGGACCCGAACCAACTAACACGATAAGATAAAATATAGTTGAGGAACACATAAGGAAGCATAAATGGGGGAAACAGGGCTATAACTCATGAAACAACCGGTCGGGTCGTTACATTGTATACTTCTTTACATCCGACGTCCGCAAGAAGTTAGTAACATCCTATGTATGCGTGTTAACGATATCACTTCTTTTTCTTGTGGAAAATACATAAGTTACTACCTTAACTATAGACCAAATCCCTGTTACACACTTTTTGCAGACAAAAATCACCTTACACACTCAACATTTTCAGAGTGTGTCTAAAGCACACCACTTTTTTCTTGACCAGTTTTTCAAAAAATGTGTAATATCACGCACCAATAGGATTGTGACACGTGTTATTAAATTTTCTTAAAATAAAACACTTGAAATTTACGATTATACCCTTTAGAAATTCTTATTTCTTTCTCTTTTGCAAGGCATCTCGTCTAAGGAAAAAAAAATCAGAAACCGGCGTCTTGAGATTCGATAAAAAATTTAGGAGCTCAAGCTATTTTTTTTAATCAAATGGCTCATTTTACGATACTCAAACAGATTTATTTACTCCAATCCCACCTAATAACCTATTTCTAATTCATTTGAAGACCCACTTAAATCTCACAAAAACTACTTAAAAACAAAAATAGGAGAAAACCATGATAAAAAATCAAGATAAAAACTTTGCAAATTCTTGAACTTCACGTTGTAATTCACAGTGAAAATTTGACTGGAAACTTGACCCGAGCTTTGATAGGTGGTTGTTCATGGTGGTATTGGATAAGGAGAAGATGGGTGGAAAATAAAAAAGAGAATCTATGTGTTGTGTTGGTGTGTGCCGAAAAGAAGTCAACGAGGCTTTGTAGTTTTCCTCGATCGTTTAGCTTTCTTCATCAGTTTCTGAAACTTGTGAACAGAGACAATGTGGTTAAGAAGAAAAAAATAAATCTTAAAACAAACTGGAAAAAAAGTAAATGGGAAAAATCAGAAGTTAAAGAACCAAAAAACTAGGGATCTATGAGAGAAATAGTTCAAATTAATTTTAACAAATTGAATGGGAAATAATAAAAGGCAATAATTTTTCAAGAGAAGAAAATGGTGTGAGCTGAGGAAGGAGACGAGATGGTTGTTGGGTGGGGGTGGGGGTGTAACAAACCGACCGGTCTTTTTGAGCAATTGCACTTTGCTCGATAGTTTGCGGGTATGAGCAGCTCCGAATGATGTATTTTGACTTATGTGAATCGTCGGTTTTGGTTTTCAGGTTATTCGGAACAGATTTGAAAGAATGATTCTCAGCTAGAAGCTTTAAATTTGAAAGGCTTGACCAAGTTTGACTTTTTGATATTTGACCTCGGATTGGATTTTTTATGGTTTCGTTAGCTCCATTAGGTGATTTTGGACTTATGAGCGCGTACGGATTTTTATTTGGAGGTCTGTAGTAGAATTTGTCTTGAAATGGCGAAGTTGAAATTTTGGAATGTTTGATGGGGAGTGGACTTTTTGATATCGGGGTCGAATTTCAATTTCTGAAAGTTGAAACAGGTTCGTAATGTCAAATGTGACTTGTGTGCAAAATTTAGGTCAATCGAACGTGATTTGATAGGTTTCGGCATCGGTTGTGAAACTTTGAAGTTTCAAAGTTCATTGATTTCGAATTGAGGTGTGATTCGTTATTTCGATGTTTTTATGTGTATTTTAAGGCCTCGAGTAGGTCCGTGTTATGTTATGGGACTTGTTGGTATGTTTGGACGGGGTCCCGAGGGCCTCAAGTGTGTTTCGGATCGATTTCGAACCATTTTCCTTCATGTTGTTGTTGCTGAGGAGCTGCTGGTTCTGGTGTTCTGCACTTACGATTGATATTGCTTAGGTGAGATGGCCGCATATGCCAGACTTCATTGAGGGCTGAAGGTCTGCAGGTGCAGAGGTATTTGTGCAGAAGAGCGACCACAGATGCGGTCATGGCCATCACAGAAGCGGCCTGTCTCGCAAATGCGAGCCCTTTTTCCGCAAAAGCGAAGGTAGCAGATGCAGCCACTTATTCGCAGATGCGAAAATGCTGGGCATAGTTATAAAAATCAAGGTTTTGGTTCTTTTTTCATATTTTAAGATGTGGGACTCGGATTGAGGCGATATTTGGAGCAAATTTCATCACAAGGATTGGGATAAGTGTTCTCTACTCACTTTTGATTACATTTCATGAATCTATCTTCATTTTTGGCAAATTTTTGATAAATTTTAAAGTGAAATTGGGGGTCTTGGACTAGAGTTTCACAATATGAATTTTTGAGTTTTGAACATCGAATTGGAGTCGAAATTGAGTGAAACTAGTATGGTTGGACTTGTAATTGAATGGGTTGTCAGATTTTGTGATTTTTGTCAATCTTTATCATTTGTAATTATTTCCTTGGGCTTTATCTGATGTATTTGAGTTGATTTTGGCTAGTTGTGAGCCATTCCGAGGTCGCTACGCATCTGATGGCATTCTTGGAGCATTGTTTGGCTTGCTCGACGATTGGAATTGGCTTGTTTTAGATAAGTAACTCTTCTAAACTTAATGTTGAGGGTATGAAACCCCAAATTACGTGTTGTGTGATTGGTATTGAGGTGACGCACATGCTAGGTGACGGGCGTGTGGGCGTGCACCTTGTGAATTGTTACTCTGTTGTCTTCATGGCACTGTATACTGGCCCTACTTTGTTGATATCTGCATTTTCATCATGTGATAAATTAATTGAGATGTACATCATGCTAGATATCATGTTTAGGCTTTATGCTGATATTGTTGGGACCCGTAGTGCTCGTTTCTTGCTGTCATCTCATTGATTTTATTGATATTTTGTACTCAGTCATATTTATGGATTCATATCATATCTCAGTCTCAGTTACTACTTATTTATAAATGATACCATTGTTCCAGGTCAATTTTTCATGACATTGTGAGCCCGTGGGTGAGACTGGAGAGATTGATGACTGAGTGAGACTGAAAGCCTAATTATGAGTGACAATTATGGGATCGGGCTGCACGCCGCAGCCGTTATTCTGACTTATGATAGCGCTTGGGCTGAAGGAGCCCCTCCGGAGTCTATAACACACCCCTAGTGAGTGCGGATGATATTATCGAGGGATGGATTTCCTTGGACATGGATTTGTACGCAGTACTTGATATCTAGAGATGGATTTCTCCGGTTGATGTGAGGACTGTGGTGCGATACCCCAATAGAGCGAATGATAACTTCCCGTGCCACTGTTTATGCTTCTTTATCATTTTCCTCAATATCTTCTTGATATTCTTATTAGCGGCTTTTAAGCTCCATTAATTTGAGGCATGTAGGCTGTGAAATTCTTGTGTTTGACTTGTAGGTTTCACACATAGCTTTCATCAAGTCAGTATTGAGGTTGGAGCCATTAACAGTAATGATCGACTCTGGAATCCCGAATCGACAAACAACGCGATCGCGGACAAAGTCTGCCAAGACTTTCTTAGTTACTGCTTTGTAAGATGCTGCTTCGACCCATTTGGTGAAATAGTCGATTGCTACTAGGATAAATCTGGGCTCGTTTGAAGCGGCAGGCTCGATTGGTCAGATAACATCTATTCCTCAGGCGGCGAACGACCATGTCGCGCTCGTTGCATT
Organism: Nicotiana sylvestris; assembly: GCF_000393655.2. Lineage (NCBI taxonomy): Eukaryota > Viridiplantae > Streptophyta > Magnoliopsida > Solanales > Solanaceae > Nicotiana > Nicotiana sylvestris. The sequence continues at coordinate 132,470,183 of NC_091063.1, forward strand.
GAGCTCATTTGGAGGTACCTTTATCATGTCTGCATGTATCTGACAGCGGTGACATTTTTGGACATACTGGATGTAGTCCGTCTCCATAGTTATCCAAAAGTTACCGGCTCAGAGTATCTTCTTTGCTAAGACAAAACCGTTTATATGTGGACCGCAGGTCCCAACATGAATTTCCTCTAGTAGCCTGGATGCTTCTTTTGCGTCGATGCACCTTAGTAATCCTAAATCAGGAGTCCTCCTATACAAGATTCCTCCGCTGTGAAAGAAGTTGTTGGCCAATCTCCGAACTGTGCATTTCTGAGTAGGATTTGCAAGCTCTGGGTATTCTCCTTTTTCCAAATATTCATTGATATCATGAAACCAAGGCTTCCTGTTTGCTTGTTCTTCAACATGGGCACAGTAAGCTGGCTGATAATGCATCTTTACTGGAATGGGATCAATAAAATTTGTCTGGATGTTGTATCATAGATGACAGGGTAGCCAATGCATCGGCGAACTCATTCTGGACTATGGGAATATGTTGGAACTCCGTCTTCGCAAACCTTTTCCTCAGCTCCTGTGCATGATGCTGATAGAGGAGTATCTTGGAGTTCTTGGTTGCCCATTCTTCACGCACCTGATGTATGAGTAGGTCTGAATCTCCAATCACCAGCAACTCTTGAACGTTCATGTCAATGGCCATTTTGAGTCCTAAGATGTAAGCTTCATACTCGACCATATTATTAGTGCACAGAAACCTGAGTTTTGCGGACACCGGATAATGCTGACCGGTTTTTGATACTAGGACTGCTCCTATGCCAACTCCTTTGAATTTTGCTGCTCCATCGAAAAACATTCTCTAACCTTAATAGGATTCTACAATGTCTTCTCCTATGAATGATACCTTTTCATCAGGAAAATATGTTTTCAGGGGTTCGTATTCTCCATCCACGGGATTCTTAACAAGGTGTTCTGCCATTGTTTGTCCCTTGACTGCTTTTTGAGTTACATAAACAATGTCGAACTCACTCAACAGGATTTGCCACTTGGCTAGCTTGCCAGTGGGCATGGGCTTCTGAAAGATGTACTTCAAAGGATCTATCCTTGATATGAGATATGTAGTATAGGCACAGAAATAATGCCTCAGCTTCTGAGCTACCCAAGTCAAAGCACAACAGGTGCACTCTAACAGAGAACACCAGGCCTCATACGAGGTGAACTTCTTACTGAGATAATAGATGGCCTGCTCTTTCCTCCCCATTTCATCATGTTGGCCCAGAATGCAACCGAAAGCTCCATCCAATACTACAAGGTAGAGTAATAAGGGTTTACCTGGCTCGGGCGGGACCAAGACTGGTAGTGTTGACAGGTACTCTTTGATTCTGTCGAAGGCCTTTTGGCAGTCATCGGTCCATTTGGTGGCGGCGTCCTTCTTCAATATCTCAAAGATTGGCTCAGAGATAACTGTAGACCATGCTATGAACCGGTTGATGTAGTTAAGTCTTCCCATGAAATTCATCACATCCTTCTTATTCCTTGGCAGTGGCAATTCTTGAATAGCTTTGACTTTTGATGGATCCAGTTATATTCCTCAGCGACTCACAATACACCCAAGCAATTTTCCAGTAGGAACCCCAAATGCGCACTTCGCGAGATTCAGTTTCAAGTTGTACCTTCGCAATCTATTGAAGAACTTCCTCAAATCTTCCATGTGATCGGTGGCCTTCTTGGACTTGATGATGACATCATCTACGTATACCTCAATCTCCTTATGTATCATATCATGAAAAATGGTGGTCATGGCCCTTATGTAGGTGGCCCCTGCATTCTTTTGGCCGAACAACATCATCTTATAACAGTACATCCCCCACGGTGTAATGAAAGCCATTTTCTTAGCATCTTCTTCGTCCATCCAGATCTGATGATAACCTGCAAAACAATCTACAAATGACTGCAACTCATGCTTGGCGCAATTGTCAATCAGGATGTGTATATTCGACAAAGGGAAGTCATCTTTCGGACTGGCCCGGTTGAGATTCCGGTAGTAGACACAGATTCTGACCTTCCCGTTTTTCTTTGGCACTAGCACGATATTGGCTAACAATGTCGGGTATTCTACTGCCCTGAGAACCTTAGCTTTGACCTGCTTAGTGACTTCTTCCTTGATTTTCAAACTCATATCAGGCTTGAACTTCCTCAGCTTTTGCTATACCGGCGGACATGTAGGATCGGTTAGCAGTTTATGAGCCACAATAGACGTACTCAGACCAGTCATGTCATCATACGACCAGGCGAATATGTCCTCGTATTCCATTAGAAATTTTGTGTATTCTCCCTTTTCTAATGGCGATAAGTGAACGTTGATTCGTGTTTCCTTGACGTTTTCTGCCTCTCCCAGGTTAACAATTTATGTCTCGTCCAGGTTGAACTTAGGTCTGTTCTCAAAGTTCTTAACTTCTTTGACAATCTTATCAGGTGTGTCGTCTTCCTCTGAATCAAGGTCTGTTTGTTGCGTTGTCTCGTTGCATGTCATAGTCATTGGTTCATCAAGATAAGTAATAGTAATGCTATATAAATAAAGTAATGAGAGAAAATGATAATGAGTGTTGATTCATAAGAAAAGTCAGAATGGCTTGATGAATTGCATAACTGTTTTGAACGTTGAAGATCTTATTATGGGAATTAAAATGCGAGAAGAAAATCATTTAATAAAAGAAATAGTGCATGATGCTTGTTTTAGCCCTGCAACCCCGGGGCTTGTCAGGCTCTGGTTGTCCTGATGGTCCAATTATTGAGGCGTGCCCCTCTGCTCACAGCCTGTATGGAAGGGCCTTCCTCCCCCTCCTCCTCAAGAACAACAGAACAGTCCATGTCATTGTCTTCTAGGAATAAATTCTTCACCGCTGCAAGTGTTTCTTCTTCATTTGTCTTATAAACAATGTCGGCCTATTGGAAAGTCTGCTCCAGACGCAGTATAGGCTGCTCCAGGGGATAAGAAGGACCGTGCCATGGTGGCGACCAATTATTGAATTCTTCCCAGGTGTAGTCATATCCCAAACCGAAGGTAGTGCCATGCTTCTTGAGTTTTATGGGTTTAGAGATTCCCTGGAGGTTCTTGTCGAGTCCTTTGCCGGGTTCATACCTACTCCAATTCAGTATACTCTCGATTTTGTTATCCCACCATTTATCTTTGTCAACAGCATTTACCCATTCAACGTGGTGGAAAGTATCTCTACCTAGTTTCCTGCTTCCTTCGATTGCTGGAATGGTCTGGCGATTGTATATAGGGTTGCTACCATCGCCGTGAATGATTACCTTTTGGTAATTCCATTCTAACTTTACTGCCTGATGTAGCGTTGATGCTACGGCCCCAACAGCATGAATCCATGGCTGTCCCAGCAGCAAGTTGGATGATGCTGGCATGTCTATCACCTGGAAATCGACATCGAACCATGTTGGTCCTATGTGCAGGCATAGGCTATTCTCACCAACGGTGGACCTTTGAGAACCATCAAAAGCTTTTACATTGATCGCTCCATCCTTTATCTCATGCAATCCTTTACCCAACTTCTTGAGTGTTACTAGTGGACAAATGTTGAGACTGGAACCTCCATCGATCAGGATTCTGGTGATAAAATAATCCTCGTATTGCACGGTGATGTGCAGTGCCTTGTTATGCCCCAGCCCTTCAGGTGGCAGCTCGTCTTCATGAAAGGTGATCTTATGGTTTTCCAGAACTTGTCCTACCATGTTAGCCATTTCCCCGCCAGTGATGTTACTTGGCACGTATGCTTCACTTAGTACCTTTAATAGAATATTCTTGTGTGCCTCAAAATTTTTTAGTAAAGCAAGAATGGAGATTTGCGCTGGTGGTTTGTTCAACTGGTCGATGACCGAGAATTCCTTGGCCTGTATCTTTCTCCAAAGATCGTCTAGACCCGTCTCGATAAGGGGTGACCGATTGGAGGCCTACTTTCTTGACTCAGGTATATGTTCAGAGGTATACACTCTATCAGTTCTTATCATACCCTATGCTGCAATAGTCTCTTCGAACCTGACCTTGCCCTTTCTCCTTGCCTCGGCTGTATAGTCCCAAGGTACAACCTTTGTATGGCATGGTGTCATGGTTGACATTGCCACTGGGATCGGCGTGGATATCCTTACTCCAAACGGAGCACGTGCCTTAAGTGGTAAAATTGCAACTTCAAACGGTACGGGTGCATTTGACGGAGACACGAATTCGACTTCAATTGGTGCCAGTGTCTTTGCGGATGATGTTGCTTCAAATTCAAGTGGTACAGACAAATTCACCTCAGCATCCTCAAATGGCTGAATCTGGACTATGATTGGATTGAGAGTAACTATTGGCTTCTTTTGGTCATCACCTTCTGCAATTAACCCGATTGATCCCTCGGGATCCCAATCATCCTCTATTTCAATCATGTGGATACCTCCACCCTTATGGTCTGGCAGGGGGTTGTTGCGGACATTTGGAATGGGTTCCTTTGCCACAATAATCTTGTTATCAATTAAAGTTTGGATCTTGTCTTTCAAGGAACGACATTCATCGATAGTGTGCCCTTTTATGCCGGAGTGGTATGCATAGGATTTATTTGGGTTAATCCATTGAGAAGGGTTCTGAAGGGTTGCAACAGGGATAGGGGTGACATAACCAGCAGCTTTGAGTCTCTCGTACAATTGGTCAATAAGTTCGGCGATGACTGTATATTGTTTTGGAGGTCTGCAGTCAAAATTAGGTCGGGGCCTAGGGAAGCTTTGGCGTGCGCGAGGTGATTGATAGTGGGATGGTTGAGCATTATAGGTTTGGTAGACATGAGCGGGTTGGGAATATCTAGGCAAAGTAGGTTGATATGTGGGAGGTGTAGGTGATTGATAAGTGGGTGGTGGAGCTTGGTATGAGGGTGAAAGTGCTTGGTAATTTGGGGTTGGCTGATTTATGAGTGGAGGTGTTGGGTAAGTTTGGTATTTGATGGGAGATTTGGTCCTTTGTGTAACCATCACGGCCTCTACGTCCCTTTTCTTGGACACACCACCAGACTGTAAAGCCTTATTTATAGCTTGCAAGGCTTTGAAGTTCGTAACCATACCACTTTTGACAACCTTTTCAATTCTTTCACCTAGTTTGATAATGTCAGAGAATTTGTGGTTCTCGATCATCATCAATCGTTCGTAGTACTGCGGGTCCTGAGCCCGGACAAAGAATTTATTCATCTGTTCCTCCTCTAATGCAGGTCTGACCTTAGCAGCTTCAGACCTCCAGCGAGTAGCATACTCGCGAAACAGTTTTGTAGGCTTTTTCTTTAGATTCTGAATATAGAACACATTCGGTGCATTCTCTGTGTTAAACCTGAACCTATCCATAAAGTCAGACGCCATGCTTACCCAACTTAACCACTTCTTTGGATCTTGGCTGATTTACCAAGACAACGCATCTCCTTTCAAACTTCTCATGAATAGCTTTATGCGAATTCTCTCGTCTTTTCCTACTCCAACCAGCTTGTCATAGTACATTCTCAAATGGACCCTTGGATCCCCTGTACCATCAAACATTTCGAACTTCGGAGGTTTGTACCCCTCAGGTAGTTTGACATTGGGCTATATGCAAAGATCTTCATAGTTCAGCCCCTCGATTCCTTTGCTTCCCTCAACGCCCTGAATCCGGCTAGTCAATTTCTTAAGTTCCTCAGCCAGGTTTTTGATAAGCAAATCCTTTTCATCAGACTCAGGTGTGCTTGAAATGGGTTTGGTGGAGTGTGGCATGGTCTCCATGTAGATATGGGTGTTATGGTGGGTGTGAGAGTGGTCCTTTGTGAAGTTTCTGAGTTCTAGAATGAGTAGTGGAGTGTTGTTTGGGTTATGGTAGGTGCTGCATTGGGTCTTTGGTGGAATAGTGTGCGGGGCGGTATGATTCTATTGTTTTGGGATGTTTTGAGGCGGTGTAGGGTTTTGAGTATTGGGAAAGGTGATATCTGGGGTGCTGAGGGAAAATGACAGGCTTGTCAGATTTCGAACCTGATCGAGCTCTTCTTGGAATTTCAGCAATTTCTGTTCAAGTTGGGATACATTTTCCTTAGGAACTTGAGCACCATGGCCATTGGTGGCCTCTACCCGTTCAGTTGGATTCTCCTTTCTGATATTGTTTAAATCTTCCATCTTGCCTTTGTTCTTGTTTTTGACAGGACTAAGAGGAGGAGTGGGTGGAGGGCCCCTGGATCTCGTGAAATAGGATGATGTTTCCAGAGTGCACGAACTAACCTTCGGGAAAGGGAATAATAAAGACAAAAACAAAGAATAAAACAAAAAGGTAACCAAGTTAGTGAGGAATATAAAAAGTATTGCAGTATTTAAACACATAGTGCGAGAATGTTAAGTGCATCCTAATTGGGGGACCTCTTTATGCCTGAGGTGGGCCTAGCGACAAATTGATTTGGAGAACTTAGGATGCTAAATGCCTCATTTTATTGATAAAAAGTAGATGAATCCCAAATTGACACTAAATAAACAGGAAATAAAAAAAGTCACTAATGGCCCTTGGCCTTATTACATTTTATAAAGCGAAAAGATAAACTCCTATCTATTTGGTCCCAGAAGGACCTTCCCCAGATTCAGCATCCTTGGCTCCGTCGAACAGTTTCCCCAAATCGCGAAGTCCCAACAACAGGTATGCTCTGGCTAGATGTCCTCCTTCGCTTCCTTCAGCATTTTGACAATCTTCGACCCTTTTGAAAAACTTTCTCTCCAATTCCACTATACCTCGCTCCAAGTATCCTAGTCGTTTGTTGGCACTGACAGCCATGTCCTTCCATTCCTCAATCAGCTTCTGGTTGGACTCTTGTATCTCGCATTGTTTGCTTTCGCATTCTCGGATCCTTTTGCGTAATTGGTTGTTTTTGACCTGTGCCTCGGCCCTTTCATCTATAATCTTGTGACCTCGAACAAACCCTAGTTAGCCCAGACCATCAAGATTGTCTTCCAACCAACCGGAGTAGAAAGGAGCGCAACCAGCATGATACTTGTCTGGCTTGATGGTTTCTCTCCCATTTATGATCTTGCAGTACCACATATGCTGAGTTTGGCACTTGTAAGGACTATCATCATTCTGGAAGTCAACCCGGAAATGACTCATCTTGTCGACCCTGGGTGTAACCTGCTTCCTACTAGCTTGCCTCATAACTCGGAAAGGGACGTAAGGGTATGTTGCTCTCAGACCGATTAGTATCAGGAAAGGTGCATCTCTGGATCAGGCGATGAACTCTGCGGTCTGAAACCACTCGAACATCCATTGGACCCGTTCCTCAGTCAGATTATCAAATAGCTCAACCCACCCTTTGGCATCCTCCGACCGAGTGAACATATTGGGGATATAATTCATTCGCTTAGGATGATGGAGAGCAATGTGATCATCCCAATCCCTTCGCTGAATCTCTTATCGGTATTCGCCCCTTTGGAGGTGTTCCATGAGCGAGAGTTGAAGTAATAAATTGCAGCCTTCGAAGTGTTTTGCTCCTCATTGACACTTCTTCAAGGATTGATATATGTCTGCAATGATCATAGGCACGATACTGAATGAATGCCCAGCAATTCCTTCCATTAGGGTCTTAGTTACCATAGCCTGCCTGGTGTGGATTCTTGATTTCTTCATCGGAAACATAATTAGCCCCAAGAAACAAAACATGAAGACGAAAACCCTACGGTGAATGTTCCCCAAGGGATGTGATGGAAAACTCGTCAGGGTAGGTACGGTAGGATTTGTTGTGACCGTACCTTTCATACAAATAGTCAAAAGGGATGTGGGATTCCTTCAGACATGTCAATTTTGGATTTTTCTTCAAACCCATCATTTTGAGGAAACCCCTGCCTTTGCGGTTCTCATGCATCAGCAGACCTGGATTTTCCCACACTAGACCGGCCAATCCTCATATCTCCTCTAGCAAGGGTGTCATTTCAATATCCCTAAAGCGGAATACAGCCCTTTCACAATCCTAAAACAGTGTGGCAGCTTTTATGAACTTGTTGTTAGGTTGGATCTCTATAAGGGATGGTACATTTCCCAGATATTTTTGGACGAGAGTTTGATCACTAGAGTGAAGATCTTTCCACCAACTTAGCAGTCTTGGGTGGATGTTGGTGATCATGTCGAATCTAGGGACTTCGTGTCTCATATTTCTGCAAAACAAATAGGGTTAGGCCATTACCCCTACCAGACTCGACTATTTAATACCAACAATTAGCATGAAGCATTTAGTTCTCCAAATAAATGCACAGAATGTGGTGGTGTCCGTTTGGGTTCGGGGAAACCTGGTGGACTTTGGACAAGGTTATCTTAAAGGATCATTATGTGGACAACATAACTGACCCGACTAAGTTTGACCATGATGCATGAACAATTTGAACAGAGTAAGGTTTCTATGGGATTTTAGACTGGTACTCTTAAGCGGACAACTCAAGGGGGAAAGAATGGAACCGTCAACTGCACCGCTGATCGGCTGGTTTTACCGCAAATATGCCTTTTCGAATTTAGGGGGTAATGATATAGGAAGAGCGCAACCACTCATTATAAGCGTTGCTATGGTATTTGTTTGGCACGAGTGGAGTATGATGTTGAGCATGATTATGCAATAATTAAAACATGTTGGCACGTATTTGCACGTTAAGAAAGCGATAAATACAACAGTTTCATAATTTAAAACAACAATAAAGGAAAGAAACAAGAAGACATATCAGTTCTGCAGTTGAAAAAGATATTAAATGCTTAAAGTAATTAAATAGGTAATTGCACATAAAGAGGTACAAATTCACAAGAACAATCTGAAGTGGTAAAAGCCTAAGATCCCAAACGGAGTCACAATGCTGTCGCGCCCCCTTTTTCCCTCTTCGCATCAGAAAATTGGGTTTATGACATTTTGGGTATGGGACAACTCATTCCTTTTGGGAACTGGATTTGCATTTGAAGAGTCGTCACCTAATGATTTAAGGTGTATTAGGATACCTATATGGTTCATTTCTAAGTTCGTCTGATAACCAGAGATAGGGTAAGGGCTTGAAATTATCCCAAGGGGAAGGTGTTAGGCACCCCTCAGGATCCACTAGTGTGGTTCCCGACCATACAGCTTTGTGAATTTTATACAATTAGCAGATAGACAAGCATAGGCTCAAGTAGTAGGGGCTTTGAGTTTGAACACATAAGAGCTTGAAAACAATTAAAAGGCGAGTTTTGAAAATGAGTTATAGTTCTACAAATACTTGAGAATATAAAATGAGGGGGATCCTAGGTTTATTTATAATATGGATCACTTCAATGCGATACCCGGTATGACACTCCTCAGAAGAGGGGATACACGTGGTGTTATTGCACCGGTCATCATATCCATATCTACCCTTCCCACCCCATTAAGGTATTAAAGCGCGGATTGGTCTCGACCTCTATTATATGCTATTACCCGTCCCATTCCTATCAGTCCTGGAGGTATTTAGGACTACTATTCCTATAAACGGGAAGATTTTAGGCTGACTCTTGAGTTTTTAAAGGTAAAAAAACTAAGGCGACAACCAAAACACATAGGACTGCATATTAGGGAAAACATATAAACAACTAAGAGGCTCATATATACCTCCTTAAGTAAAGCATATAAATAGCATGACTTAAACACATTTAAGGTCAGAATTTAAAGTACTAAGGTAGGGGTGTTTTAATTGTTGAAGTAGACCAATTTATTACATAAGTCAGATGAGAAGTTCGAATCAGGCCTGCCTACTGGTTGTAGCAGTTGCTAATTAAACAAAGGCAGATTCAGTTTTATCATTGTTACCTAAGGCTTGCCTGAGTGTGTATTGGTGATGTCCTATAAGTATGATGTATATTACTAATTAGGAATACAACAAAGCAGTGGTTAATTTTAAACAGGCGATTTGGATCCTATAGGCATGATATCTAAACCGTATTAATAAGCGAGTAGGTTGCTTAAATTGATTCAGAACAGTACGAGTCAACTGATTTTTTAACTAAATTGGTTTAAGATCCTATAGACATGATATCTATTGTTGATTTTAATTCCTACAGATATGGTATCTACTATAGGCATGGTATCTAAGTGTGGAAGTGAAACATACAGAATTTAAAAACAGATCCTATAGGCATGTTATCTAAGTGTAGAATTAAAACATGTAGAATTTAAAACAAATCCTATAGGCATGTTCTCTACCCTTCTAACATATAAAACATGCATAATTACCCCATCCCTTTTTACTAGCCAACCCCAATATTTGTTACAAAATTACAGACCAAATACAGAATTACATCAGAAAAATGTAAAAATAAGGAGTTACAACCATAGGAAGCCTGATTCTGACTTCTTCTCTGAGTTATGGAATAAACCACCTCAAATGCCACTTGTTTCAAATCCTTTCTCAGACTTGGGTGTGTCAAAGTTCCCTAAGAGTCTCAAGGGACCTCGGGCAGTGCTTACACTTAGGTTTGCATAACCAAATAGAGATTAGTGCAGTGTAGAAGGGCTAGCCCTTATGTGTCCAAGTTCAGAGGGAGCTCAAGGGTCCCAAAGCAAGGCTCACACAAGAGGGGCAGAACCTAAGTCCTAAGAGTATATTGGAAGTGCAAAAACAGAGATATATTTAAAACTGGGTTGAGAATAGTAAGGGTTATTTGAAAATAGTAGTAATACTCAAACTACACAGAATCAACAGTTACACAAAGAGGTCAGGGGTTTTGGGATTACATTGCATGAAGCATATGACCCCAGAAAGGGTTAGGTTTGGTCATGCACAGTAATAGATGATGCTGGCATGCCCACAAACCAACCAAAGAATGCAAACATACAGAGAGATATGGGGTTTGGGATTCATACACATAAGAGGACATTAATTTAAAAGGGGCATGCAACATATTTCACACACTAGTAATTTAACTTGATTACAGAAACATAAGCAAAAGTAGACAAGATGAGAGAAGTTGGAACAATTACAAAAATATGTTGTTGTTGATGCTTGAAAATTAACTAGGACATACCAGTAGAGAAGCAAAGTGTAGAAAGGAAAAGTAAGCAAATTTCCACAGCCTAGCCTTGGCTTTAAGCTGACTAGACAAAGCAATAGCACAAGTAGTAGTAGAGAAAAGAGAGAGTTTTGAGTGAAGTGTGTGTTCTGAACTCAGATGGTTCGTGTCTTTGAAAGAAAAGAGGATGGGTATTTATAGTTTTGAAAATAGGTGAAGAATAAGGTAACAAGTAAAGTCTTAATACAAACATGGAAACAATCATGATCAGAATCAATTAACACAAGTGATTACCTTTAATTAATGGATCACTGTTTAACAGGTAGTAGCAGGCTCAATTAAGGAAAGAAATCAGTTTGGGGACAGATTAATTATTGCAATATAAGAGGCAGTAAAAGCATGAAGCAAACAATCAAGTCTAAGTACAAAAATATGCTTATTTTGGGAAAGGATTCAGCAAGGTAAAAAATCACAGTAAAAGGAAAGGAATCAATTAATTTTAAACAGGCGAGTGAAATTAGGGGTCATAAAAGAAAATCTTTTGCAATTAGCCACAAGACTAAGATCAATCAAGGAAGAAACATGATTCTGCACTTCAGTATATAAATAGAGTGAACAGAAGCATCAGACATGCAAGGCCAAGCACATTGGCAAAAGAAACAACATACAATAGTAGCAGAAATAAGCATAGGATTCAGTAATGAACAAAGTAAGATAGTTAGGGCCCACACGTATATCCAAAGTGAAGAAGAGAGTCAAAACAAGTAAAGGTCTCACAGTAACAAGTGAGGAAACCTTTCGAGAAGTTAGGGTTTCAACAATAGTCGAGTTAAAAGATAGTGAAACTCAGAATTAGATAAGTCATATAAAAGAAAAGAGAGTCTGAAACAAGGAACCTTTAATCGAGTCAAGTATACATTCAAACAAGCAGTCTCAGACCAAAAGACCTAGGGCTTCCACAATAATCGAGTTTAAAAGATGGTAAAACTCAGAATCAAATAAGTCAAGCAAGAACGAAGAACTTAATCGAACAAGTACACATTTAAACATGCAATTTCAGAATTCGGATGAGACAAAAAGGGAACTAGGGTTTTAACATGCTGACTCAGATAGAAGAACAACATGAGCAAAACATAGCAAAGTCATAAACAACAGTAAAATCGGAGAAGAGATCTTTTGAAAACACTTAAAGGAAAACCCTAATGAAGAGTCGTTTTGAAAGAAAAGTTGAAGAACTTTCGAGAAAACACTCAAGACATTCATGGTAAGCACGGATCTGTTGTAGATCTGAAAGAAAAATTAAAATATCTTAAAGATTAGGGTTTCGGAAAACCCAAAAAAAGTGACAAAGACCTTGAAAGTTTCCGATCTAAACAGGAAAGTCAAGGATCTGCCTTGAAAGGCTATGAATGGCCGGAGAAAGGCCATAAACTGAAGTCGAGCAAGGACTGGACCAGATCCCTTCGAGGTCTGGTCATGAAACCACAGAAACAAACACGTAGGATCCATATGATGCCACTACACATCTCCAATGGCCATGGGAGGCCATGTATTAGGCAGGTTTAGGGTGGATTAGGGTGGGATAGATGGCGAAGGCTAAGGTTCATGAGGGATTCAGAGAGAATTGAGAGGGAAAGGGAATTCAAGGGCGGCGTTTGGTGAAGAATGAGGTAGGGTAAGGGGTCGTTTAAGGTTAAAAAAGGTAAGAGGAACGGTAGCCGTTGATCTAAATGATCAACGGCCTAGATTTAAAAGGGTAGGTGGGGAATCCGGATTTGGGTTGGTTTAACTGAAATTGCGCGGGGAAATTGGGTTTAAATTGGGGTCAGATTTAGGCTATAATTGAAATATAATTGGGCTATTATTTAAATAGCCAATTTTCCCTTTTAAATTCATAAAAATAGTAAATAAATTTTTGAAAACAAATTGAAAGTACTAAACTGATTTATAACATATAATTATCAATTTAAAAATATAGGACTTAATATTTATGAATATAAACACAATTAAATCTTAAAAGAGGCTAATATTGCAATTATATGCAATTTAGTTTAAAAATACTAAATAAATTTGTAAAAATATGAAAAAATTACCTTAGCTATATTTTAGCATAAATATAAAAGTCCAACAAATAAATTACCAAAATAATTATTTTGAAAATAATTATTGGGGTGTTTTATGGATAAAGGGGGAAATAAATTGATTTAAAAACCTTTAAAAATTATGAAAAAATAATAAAACATTTGGACATGCTTATATATGCATATATATGCTATTTTAAAAGTATTTTGTATATTAAAAAAATATATAGGGAAAAATTGGGTATCAACAATATGTAGTGTTCATATTTAAATCCTAACTAATTTAGATTCACGTCGTATAACACCATTAAAGAAAAAATCTCTTTGTATTAAGTTCTTTTTCATTTCTAGGGCTCAAACTCAAGACCTCTAATTAAGAGCCTGTTTGGCCAAGTTTTTGGGAGAATTTTTTAAAAAATTTACGTTGTTTTGCCAATGCAAAGAAGTACTTTTGGCCAGCAACAAAAGCAGTTTTTCTACTTTTGGGAAGAAGCAGAAAATTCCAGCCTCTTCCAAGAAGCAGCAGCAGAAGTAGAAAATTAATTTATTCAAGACAAAACTATCCTCACCATAAATTTATATTTTTCAAATTATCATTTACTAATTTAGTTTTTTTTTTGTTTTTGTTTCTAGTTTTTATTATTCTTTTAAAATTAAAGATATAATATACATGAATCATATTGTAACTTTCCAAAAAATTATTGATTTTTCTTGTTTTAGATTTTTTTCTTAGTGCAATGTCTTGTAACTTTCCAAATTATCTTCTTCTTTTTTCACACTAAAGCAAATTATTTTCATCCTTCTTTGAATTATCAATTCTCTTTCTACAAATAATCATTTATAATTTCTTCTGTTATATGCTATTAGTTCCTGAATCTTTAAAACAGTTATCAAATCTAATTTATAAAAATTATCTACAAATAGGTAATAAATTTATAATTGCATCGCAAAATCTATCTATATATTATTAAAAGAAGAAAAAGCATCCACATTAAGCCAAGTGGAAGCCTCGTTAATAGGTCACTTAGCAATTTAAGACAAAGTTAGTAAGGTTAGGTAATAATTAGTTTTTTTTTAATTTAAATTTAAAAAAATTTAAATTATACATTATGTGTTGTTACTAATTTGTTACTCTTTTTGAATTTGAATTTAAACATATTTAACTATTTTTTTTACAATTTTTTTATATATTTAAAATTATTTTTTTACGCTCAGTGTCATCTTTCATGTTTGATACTCAGAATCATCTAGTTATAACTACCATGGCTATACGTAATTTTATCCGACGATATTCTTCTACCAATGAGGAATTCAATTGTTATGCTAACGACGACATTACTACAAAGATTGATGAAGGAGATGAGCCTTTTGATATTCCTTTAGAAATACAAGAAAAATCTTCTACTAATATGGAGGCGTTGTGTGATTGAAGTAGAGATGAAATTATAGAGAAATATTATCTTGTGTGAGTAATTTTAGTTATTATTTCATGGTAGATTATCAATATATAGTAATTAGTGGAATAGACTTCTAATTTATATCGAATGATCTTGTAACGACCAGATCGGTCGTTTTGAGTATTTACACTTCGTTCAGTAGTTTGAGGGCACGAATATCTCCGTATGATGTATTATGACTTATGTGAATCGTCGGTTTTGATTTTCGGGTGATCTGGAATTTCTTTGGAAGAATGAACTTCATGATTAAAGCTTTAAGTTGGAAGAGTTGACCAAGTTTTATTTTTTAGTATTTGACCTCGGATTGGAGTTTTGATGGTTCCTTTAGGTCCGGATGGTGATTTTGGGCTCGGACGTATGCCCGGTTTTGCATTTGAATATTTTTAGAAAGTTTTGACACAAATTGGCGAAAGTTGAAAATTTGAAGGTTTGAAAGGTTCATAAGTTTGACCGAGAGTTGACTTTGAGGATATCGGATTTAGATTGTGGTTCCAAAAATTGTAATAGCTTCTTTATACCATTTGGAACTTGTGTGCAAAATTTGGGTTCATTCCGGGTTGATTTGATATGCTTCGGCGCGCGTTTTGGAAATTAAAAGTTCAAAGTTCATTTAAGTTTGATTCAAGGTGTGATTGGTCATTTTGATATTGTTATGCGTGATTTGAAGCCTCAAGTAGGTCCCTGTTATGTTATGAGACTTGTGGGAATGTTCGGACGTGGTCCCGAGGGTTTTGGGCATGTTTTGGATTGAATTCGGATCATTTTCCTTCATTTTGGCATTGTTTGTTCTGCTGAGCATTTGGTTTCCTTATTTGCAATCGCATAGAGTTAATCGCGATCATGTATAGTTGTTTGGAGACTGGGAGAATTTGTTCATCGCGTTTGCGAGTCCTCAGACGCGTTCGCGTAGGTTGCTGCAGTCTTAGCAACGTTTTCGAGTAAGTTTGCACGTGTTCGCTTATTGATTTTGGGCTGAGCTAGGAAGAGGCTGTTTCTCTTTCCATTCGCGGTCTTGTTTTAGCGATCGCATAGTTTGTGAGATTTGTGTACCACGTCAGCGCGACTTTATACGCGATCGCATAGTGTATTTCTGGGGCAGTACATTTTCCTTCTTTATGATCGCGAGGGTGTTTGCGTTATCGCGATTCATTAATTTGCCTAGTGGTTATAAAGTACTCTAGTTCGATGGTTTCAGCCATTTTTGCATGTTTGGAGCTATGGATCTCGGATTAAAGTAATTTTTTAGGCAATTTTTACCACGTGGATTGGAGTAAGTGTTCTTTACTCGGTTTTTTTATATTTCATGAATATATCCTAGTTTTTGGCAACTGATTGATAATTTCAAAAGAGAAAATTGGGGGTTTTTTATTAAAGTTTCATAGATTGAATTCTTGAGTTCTGAACATCGATTCGAAGTTGGATTTGAGTGAAATTAGTATGGTTGGACTCGTAACTGAATGGGTTGTCGGATTTCGTGAGTTTTGTCGGGTCCCGAGGTGCGAGCTCGGGTTTGACTTTTGGGTTGATTTTGGACTTTTGATTAAAGATTCGACCTTAGTCATTTGGATTTGTTTCCTTAGCCATTATTTGATGTGTTTAAGTTTCTTTTGGCTAGTTCTGAGCCGTTTAAAAGTTGATGCGCGCGGAATGGAATTTCTAGAGTATTGGTTGTCTTGCTCGGTATTGAATTTGGCTTGTTTGAGTTAAGAATCCTATCTAAGCTTAGTTGAGACACTAGTTGCCTGAATTATTTGTGATAGACACGCGCTATGGGTGCGCATATGCGAGGGGCTTGAGCCCTAATGCTAGCACAAGGGTATTTATCCATGCTCGGGATAGTGCTTAGGTTATGATATGCCTAGAGTTGACTGTTAAGCTTTAAGCTATAATGTTTTACATATTTCTGTCACTGTTGTGAACTATTTGAGCCATGTTTGAGGTTACGAAGAGGATAATTCCCTGAATAAAACTTGGTAATTGCTAGTTCTATGATAAATTGCCGATTTGAGCTACGATAGCACACATTGCACATGCCTACACTTTAGCATCTAATTATACCAGTCCAAGAGCATGAAATTTGATATTTTATCGATCATATATATATATGTGTTCTTGTATACTTGCTTTTGTGCAATATGATTAGGACTGTTATGCCTGTGACCACACCGGGCGGACTAATACTATAGCCCGTGAGTTGTACGTGCATCACGTGAGTTGTCTATGCGGATCCAGATATTGATACTATGGCACGTGAGTTGTCCGTGTAGTATGTGAGTTGTCCGTGTGGATCCAGATATTAATACTATGGCACATGAGTTGTCCGTGCGAATCCAGATATTGGTACTATAGCACATGAGTTGTCTATGCAGCACGTGAGTTATCCGTGCAGCACGTGAGTTGTTCATACGGTTTGATATTGATGTGAGATCTGGGAGAGCTAGTTACATTTCATGATTTCATACTTAATTATATTATTAAATTAGTTAATTATATGGAAGAAAATGAGAAATATTTGTAAAGACCTTTCAAAATGTAAAATAAGAATTTGAGAAGCAATTCTTTGTCGGAAAACTTTCATCTTTACTTGCCAATCCCTTAACTGATTACCTGATTTACTTTTACATCTTTCTTATATGCTGGATTGTTTGACTGAGCAGAACACTTTAAGACCAAGAATTGTGAGCATCAAAATGATTTTACTTGAGATTGTCCCTGATTTGATCATATACCTGTTATATACTTGTTGGAAAGTGCACAGGTGTTAGTCAGTATCATCCATAGTTCTTGCTTATTTATCTCGCCGATGTTAGTTAGGATTTTTATTGAGTATATGGAGTCGGTTGTACTCATACTATTCTTCTGCACCTTGCGTGCAAATACTTCTATTAATGCTGTTGTGTACGATGAGGGCTGGCATTGAAGATGTACCTGCATTCCAGTTATGGTTATCACTAGTCCTTGGTAGCATTATATTCGAATTTTGTTCATTGTATTTCAAAGAGATGTCGTAACTATTTCAATTTAGTTTTGTAAAGAAATCTAAATCTTAGACGCTCATAATTTATACTACCAGTTCTTGGGAAGTTATATAAAATTCAGTTATCTCATCTTTGACTCGCGTGAGTATTATTATATTGTGTTTTATTGTTAATTGGCTTACCTAGCAGTTTGTGTTAGGTGCCATCACGACGATTTGGATTTTGGATCGTGATAGATGCATTTTGATATTCAAATCATCATGTAACAATAAGTAATTACACTAGATAATATTATATGCTTTGGTATAACTATATATGTAAAATTAATTTAAATCTTTAAAAATTTTATTTACTTTATATTTTATATTTTACTTAATAAATAAAAAATAATAAAAGTCTCTTATGATAAATATTTAAGTTCATTTTTCCCTTTAAAAGAACTATAAGACCATGATACTATCCTTTTTGGTAATTTGACACTCAAAAGCACTTTTTAGAAAGATTGGCCAAACACAATTTGTTTACCAAATATTGCAAAAATACTTCTTAAATAAATTGACGAAATACAAACAGTTTCTGTTCAAAAGTATTTTTAAAAAAAGTACTTCCAAAAAAAGTACTTTTTAAAATAAGCAGATTCTGGCAACTTGGCCAAACGCACTCTAAATGTGAAGGATCATGTCCACCCACCACAACCTTCTAAGATCTCTATTTAAAAATGAAGGGAAAATCTCACTCTATACTCATTAATCCCAAACTATTTACCCTTTAATACTCAAGCCTAAACTATTTATATTTCCTACCTATGCAGCCCACACTATTTAACCGGACCACCCATTAACTATTTGCCTTCTCATTTGAAGTACAGAATGTTAAAAACATTCGGCTTCATTTTTGCAACTTACCTGGTAGTGAACTTGAGGGCATGAGTAGCTCCATATGATGAACTTTGAATGGATCTATGTAACGACCCGACCGGTCATCTTGAGCACTTGAACTTCACTCGGTTGTTTAAGGGCATGAGTAGCTCCATATGATGTATTATGACTTATGTGAATCGTCGACTTTGGTTTTCAAGTTAATTGAAATTGATTTGGAAGAATGATTCTCAGCTAGAAGCTTTAAATTTGAAAGGGTTGACCAAGTATGACATTTTAGTATTTGACCTTAGATTAGATTTTTGATGGTTCTGTTAGCTCCGTTGTGTTCTGCTGGTTTTCTGGTATCTCAGACCTTCATCGCGTTCGCGTGGCAAGAGTCACGAACGCGTAGTGTATTTTGATGGCAGTGGCATTTTATTCATTGCATTGGCAAATATTGGTCCGCATTTGTGAAGAGTTAGGGCTAGTCTTCTTCGCATTCGCGTATGAGAGATCGCGTTCGCAAGAGTTGAGCTGGGAGCTGGATGATCTTTCTTCATCGCATACATGAGGCTCGTGCCACATTCGCGTAGTTCTATCTCCCGTGTGTATCGTGTTCACGAGACTTGTGCCGGGAACGCGTAGAGCATTTTGGCGGCTGATAATTTTTGTTTATCGCGAACACAATGGTTATCTCGCATTCGTGAAAGAGGATGTCTGGGCAGAAGTATAAAGTACTCTATTTCGAGGGTTTCAGCCTTTTTTGCATTTTGGGAGCTATGGAGCTCGGATTGAGACGATTCTTGAAGCAATTCTCACTATATGAATTGGGAGTGTTGTTTACTTGGTTTTGGTTATATTTCATGAATCTATCTTCAATTTAGCCTTTGGTTGATGGATTTTAAAGAGGAAATTGGGGGTTTTGGCGTAAAGTTTCATAATATGAATTTTTGAGTGTTGAACATCGATTTGGAATCGGAATTGAGTGAAACTAGTATGGTTGAACTCGTAATTGAATGAATTATCGGATTTTGTGAGTTTTGTCGGTTTTCGAGGTGCGGGACTAGATGTGATTTTTGGCCAGATTTGGGATTTGATTTAGGATTCGATCATTGTCATTTGTAATTGTTTACTTGGGATTTATCTGATGTATTTGAGTTGCTTTTGGCTAGTTTTGAGTCGTTCGGAGGCCGGTACACGTGTGATGGCATTTTTGGAGGATCGCTTGGTTTTTCCGGTGTTGGAATTGTCTTGTTCAAGCTAAGTAACTATACTAAACTTAGTGCTGAGGGTATGAAACCCCGAAATTACGTGCTATGTGATTGGTTTTGAGGTGACACACATGCTAGGTGACCGGCGTATGGGTGTGCACCTTGTGAATTGTGACTCTGTTGTCTTTAGGGCACTGTATAGTGGCCCTACTTTGTTGATATCTGTGTTTTTCACCAATTGATAAAGTAATTGAGCTGTACATCATGCTAGATATCCTGTTTAGGCTTTATGTTGATATTGTTGGGACCCGTAGTGGTTGTTTCTTGCGGTCATCTCATCGATTTCAATGATATTTTGTACTCAGTAACATTCATGCATTCATATCATATCTCAGTCTCAATTGTTACTTATTGATACAACATATCATTATTCCGAGCAGTTTTCATGACATTGTGAGTCAGTGGGTGAGACTGGAGAGACTGATGACTGAGTGAGGTCGAGAGCCTGATTATGAGTGACAGTTATGGGATCGAGCTGCATACCGCAGCGGTTATATTAATGGTTATGAGAGCGTTTGGGCTGTAGGAGCCCCTCAAGATTCTGTAACACACCCATAGTGAGCGCGGATAATATTATTGAGAGATAGATTTCCCTAGACATGGATTTGTTCGAAGTATTTGATACCTGGAGATGGATTTCTCTATAGGGTTAGATTGCCCTTTTTCCTCTGTATTGGGTGACTTATAGTCAGTGTTGTATATGTTTCGAGATGGATTTCCCTAGGCTGAATGGTCCATATACAGTGCCGATAGGTTGAGCATTATATGTACTTGGAGATGGATCTTCTCCACCGGGCTGGACTGGCCTTTCCTCGGTACTGAGTGACTGATGATCAGTGATTTTTATATTCCAGGATGGATCTTTCCTGGGTCGTAGGAGCCATATACAGTGCCGAGTGGTTGAGCATTTATGAGTGGAGAGTGTTAGTACATGTTTAATATTTGGGATACATGGCATTTGGCATGCATACATGACATACATCTATAAAGATGTATTTTTCCTTATGTTGTACGGTATCACGTCATTCATGATTTTCTTCACACATTGATATGTGGACACAAAGAGGTATTTTCCCACTTGCTATTTGGATAGAAAATAAAATATTTTATTTTTTATGGAAAGGATTTTTCAGGAAAATTACAGTTTTCAAACTACCTTATATTTTTCGACAATTTTGGTAAAGGATTTGGGTCTTTATTGATATTCTTGAAAAGCGAAACTATTCTCGAAAATACTGTGAAAAAGCTGAGCATTTTATCTATGAGTTACTTCCTTATTTATATGCTTAACGTTGTTATGAATTGTTGCTGGTTATTGGTGTTGTACCCGACCTTGTTCCAGATCGTCACTACTTTCAACCTAAGGTTAGGTTTGTTACTTATTGAGTATATGGGGTCGGTTGTAGTCATACTACACTTCCTGCGCATTGCATGTAGATTTCGAATAGAGATGTTACTGTGCATGGAGAGATCTAGCATTGAAGATGTACCTGCATTCCTGCTATAGCTACCTCTTGTTCATGGTAGTCTTAGATTTTGTAAACTCTATTTATGTACTTTTCAAACAGAAGATGTATTCACTTCATATCAGCTTTGTAAATTCTACTCTTAGAAGTTCATAATCTGTACTACCAGTCCTTGAAACAAATATAATAAATCTAGATATTTTCTCTTGTTTAATTGCCTTATTAATGTTATTGGAATTCAATAGTTATTAGTTGGCTTATGTAGCGGGTAAGGTTAGGTGCCATCACGACTAGTAGATTTTGGGTTGTGACAGATTGGTATCGTAGCTCTAGTTTCATGGGTTCTACAAGTCATGAGCAAGAGTCTAGTAGAGTTTTGCGGATCGGTATGATGACGTCCATACCAATCTTCGAGAGGCTACAGGGCATTTAGGATGTCAATGTTGTTGTGCATGGCGGGAGTTAGCATTGAAGATGTACCTGCGTTCCTGCTATAGCTGCCTCTTGTTCAGGTAGCCTTAGATTTATAAACTCTGTTTATATACTTTTCAAACAGAAGATGTACTTACTTCATATCAGCTTTGTAAATTTTACTCTTAGAAGCTCATGATTTGTAATACCAGTTCTTGGGAAAAATGTAATAGATCCAGATATTTTCTTTTGTTTAATTTCCTTATTAATATTATTGGAATTGGATAGTTATTAGTTGGCTTACCTAGCGGGTTAGGTTAGGTGCCATCACGACTTGTGGATTTTGGGTCGTGACAGATTGGTATCAGAGCTCTAGGTTCATAGGTTCTACAAGTTATGAGCAAGTGTCTAGTAGAGTCTTGCGGATCGGTATGATGATATCCATACCGATTTTAGAGAGGCTACAAGGCATTTAGGACATATTTCCTATCTTTCTTTTCTTATCTTGCGGCACCGATTCAGCTTGAAGCGTAATCCTTTGAATCCCTTCCACGCATTCGTATGCACACATGAACGTTCGGTATCAGGTATGTATCGACAGCTTGTGAACCCATGGATGGGGTGCGAGACATGATTTTTGTATGCTGATGATGGGCCAGTTTGGAAGATTTGAGGTCGGGTTTTGACTGTAGCTTGAGTATGGAGATTTTGATTGTGTGAGCATGTGCTTTTGGATTTATATGTTCGGTAGTGTCCCTATTAGTGGATTTGTGGCTGGATGGCTACGTGAGGAATATGATGTGAGTACGAGAAATGTTCATATGGTTTGAATGTAATGAGGAGGGTTTGCTTGAGGTGTAGAAAGGACTATCGGGTGCTTGATTTTTGTCTTGACGTGACATATAGTCTCGAGTTATGACTGTGTTGGAGGATCTTTTCATGTTGTTTAGTTGAGGAGAAAAATAGATTTTTATGTCGTGATATGAGTTCAGACTTAAGAAGATTAAGTGATTGCATAATAGTTATGACCGTGGAAGGGTATAAAGACATGTTTGTTTGAGGCGAAGCAAGTGGGTTTTCCCTGCAGGGTGTCCAGAGGTTGTGTGATCCCTATTTGTTTTGTAGCGAGTTCTCTTTTACCAGTGAATTATATGTGTTGCAATTTGAGTTTGGATCATATATGAGAGTTGGCTTGACCGTTACAAGGGTGAATGCGAGAATTTGTGGATGATCGGAGATATTAGATGGTTTGTGTTACATGAACTTATGAAGGATTTAGTTGAATTTCAGTGCGGGATTTTGGCAGCAACAAAGTATGGGTATTGTAAGTTATCAAATGCTTTATTCCTTGGCTTTATGCCAAGTGGAGAAGTGTATTAGCGACGGGTTGATTACACGATTATGTGTTGTATTGGGTTCAGTTTGAGGTATACTGATGAATTAGTTATGACTTACACAGGTTGAGATTGAGGATGACTCAAGTAAGGGAATTTCTGGATACGGGTTGTATTACACTCGATGGGTATATAGAAATCATATAATGATTGAATAGTTATTCATGAAGGATATTGTGTTCATGGAGTAGAAATTTGCTCGGTTGCTTAGAGATGTGTTACTTCTTAGGGTATTGGGGTGCAGATGGGGCATATGTTGTTCGGTCTGTTTGGGTAGTGCTATTGAGATTCGAGTAGAGTGGATGACTCTCGAGAATGGTTCTAATGAATTCAAGATTTATACATGGAAATTGAGAATGTTGCAGATTTGTATATGGCTAGAAGCTGAGAGTTACATGGGATGGTGTTGAGACTCGCAATATTTCTATATAATTATATATTCTACATTCAATATCAGGAAGGTAAGATGAACAGCTTTAAATTTATAGAAGGTCTCCTCAGAGTGCGTATCTCGGTTGTGGTACTTTTGGAGTGCTTAAGAGAGCATTCAATGACTTATGATCCTTAGGGCGGTGTGATTTTGTGCTAATGTCTCATGCGATGAGTTTTGGTTGAGGATTATGGCATTTTGGCGAGGAGAAGTATCAATTTGGAGGCAATTAGGAAGGAAATCGGAGAATTAGGATAGCTTGGTAACGGGTTGGATCAGCATGGTAACGAATGTGATTGGCTCTTTTGGTTCTTATGATATAGTGAGTTTCTACAAGTGTTTTGTGGCGATACTCTCAGATTTTGATGGCTTCTGTAGCTTGGTTAAATTAGAGGGATTCAGTCATGACGATTTGGTTAAGTGCAAATGGGTTTCAGAGAGTTCTTGATGGTTTCTACCATGGTTTGAGATGTATATTTCCTATTGGTGTGTGGGAGCATGTGGTGTATACTGATTTTCTCCTAGATGAAATAAAATGGATGGTCCTTGGCTAATTGAGTATGTAGTTGCTTGTGACTCGGAATGGATTACGAAGTTCTCGTATTTTTCATATGATGGCATGGTATATGCGGTGTGTTGAAAATGATTAAGATTTGCATATGTAAGGTCATGGTTTGGTTTTGAAGGGAAAGTTAAGAGTCCTTAGGCAGCATAGACAGTTTCAGATGACTAGGTTAATGATATTACTATCTGGTATGGCTTGATGAGAGTATACATTTCAAAAGGGGCAATGTGCTTTGATTTATGGATACTTTATTGGTATTGCGACACTCTCCTAGTTGATCGACTGCTGATGTTCAAATTTTTCTTTATGGCACAGAAGAATTTTAGAAGTATTCCTCGTGGGATGATCATGTATTGGAGAAGTGTTAAATATTCAGGTGGGGGAGATGGGATCAGATACGATGATTCGTGTGGGCTATAGATCTCGAGACTGGATTTCTCATGAGCAGATTGTCTCATGGTGGTGGACTGTGAAAATGTGGCCAAGTTAGTCAGATGATGAAATGTTTTATGGGAGGTCATTGTGGAATTTCGAAGGATTATGTATCTATTTGTGGGTGACCAGAGTAGATTTGGGGTTCGTTGGCAGGCTCAATTGGGATGTGTATTCTACACCGAGCCGAATTGGTTGGCTCTATACTACTATTATTGAGGGATGTGCCATTAGATCATTGTTGAGCTTATTCGTATTCTGAGATGATCTGTGAGTTACGCTCTTATGCTACGAGGGGTTGTGATGCGTTGGTTATATGAACACATGGTATGGTTCTATTTGGGATTTATAGCGGAATTTGAGCGAGATGAATATTTGGGTATTACATGGTTGATTGCGCGATGGCTATGTTATTTCCAGATTGTGGTATGGTGTTATTTTCTCTTTGTGTTGATGGTAATGCACTTTGGGTACTTGATGTCGAATTTCACATGGTTATTGATTTTGAGCAAGGCGGCTTGAGGTATATAATATGGACCAGTGTTTGGAGGGGGTCACGCATCGTAGCGGAGTTATATGAGGTATGATCCTTTGTGTTAGATTCGTGTGTTTTGGTTCTGCAGTGTGTGATGGGTTCTTAGCATTGCGTTGTGGTGGTACCCGTTGAGCTTGCAGGACAATTCCCTCATTTGAGTCATTTTCATGATTGAGGGCATTAGGAATGCTGCTATCTGGTGCACGGATTGCACGGGTTGTGGCTTTAGATTGTATTGATATGACATGTCACTAGAGGGATTATGTTAGATGAGATGAGGTCATAGGACCTAGAATGGGTGCTATCGGATCTGATTGTGGTATATTTGGAAGGATAATATCAGAAGTTGGCTTAGAAAATTTCTATAGTCCTTGTTGAAGGAGAGGGAGCTCCATGACTTATTGATCTGACGAATGGTTATGACTTTCTGTGTGTTTCTTTTATCATTGGCAGTATACAAAGGTTTTAGGGCGAAGCTTTGTTTGATATAAGCTTTATTACCGGCATTGGGTTATTTTGAGCAGCTACTGTGATTAGAAATTATCGCTATGAGTATTTGAATTTTGACTAGGGTTGCGGATATGGCTTGATACAGCTTGTTTATACTGATACAGTATGTGGATGCGAGATTCTGATCTTATGGGAAAATTTCGAATGTTGGAAATTTGGTTCTAAAGTTTATGGGCTAGGTTGAATTATGAAATTTCAGTTATGTTGTGTAATCAGACCTATATGGGATAGTGTGATGTGGGATCACCCCCAGGGTATGTGCATGGTAAGGTTATACAGCGATTTGTTGGCTTTTGGAACGACTCTAGGTTATTTCGAGGATATACGTATTTTTAAGTAGGAGATGATGTAACCGACCTGTTGTTTTGAGCACTTGCACTTCACTCAGTTTTTTGAGGGCATGAGTAGCTCCGTATGATGTATTATGACTTATGTGAATCATCGATTTTGGTTTTCAGGTTAATCAGAATTGATTTGGAAGAATAATTCTTAGCTAGAAGCTTTAAATTTGAAAGGATTGACCAAATTTGAATTTTTAGTATTTGACATCGGATCAGATTTTTTATGGTTCCGTTAGCTCCGTTGGGTGATTTTGGACTTGGGAACGCGTCCGGATTGTGACTTGGAAGTCCGTAGTAGAATTTGGCTTGAAATGGAAAAAAGTTAGAATTTTGGAAAGTTTGACCGGGATTAGACTTTTTGATATCGGGGTTAGATTTTGATTCTAGAAGTTGAAACATGTCCGTAATGTTAAATGTGACTTTTGTGCAAAATTTGAGTTCAATCGGACGAGATTTGATAGGTTTCGGCATCGGTTGTCGAAGTTCGAAGTTTCAAGTTCATTGATTTTGGATTGAAGTGTGATTCGTCATTTCAATGTTGTTATATGTATTTTGAGGCCTCGAGTAAGTATGTGTTATGTTATGGGACTTGTTGGTATGGTTGGACGGGGTCCCAAGGGGCTCGAGCGTGTTTCGGATTGATTTCGGATCATTTTCATTCATGTTTCCACTACTGTATTCTGCTAGTTTTCTGGTGTCTCAAATCTTCATCGCGAACGCATAGTGTATGTTGATGGTAGTGGCATTTTCTTCATCGCGTTCGTAAATATTGGTCTGCATTCGCGTAGAGTTGAGCTGGGAGCTGTAGCCGGAGGATCTTTCTTCATCGCGTTCGTGAGCCTCGTGCCACGTTCATGTAGCTCTGTCTCCAGTGTGTATCGCGTTTGTGAGGCTTGTGCCACAGACGCGTAGAGAATTTTGGTGGCTGATAATTTTTGTTCATAGCGAATGCGATGGTTATCCCGCGTTCGCGAAAGAGGATGTCTGGACAGAAGTATAAAGTACTATATTTCGAGGGTTTTCGCCATTTTTGCATTTTGGGAGCTATGGAGTTCGAATTGAGGCAATTCTTGAAGCAATTTTCATCATATTAATTGGGGTAGTGTTATTTATTCGGTTTTGGTTATATTCCATGAATCTATCTTCGATTTAGCCTTTGGTTGATGAATTTTAAAGATGTAATTGGGGTTTTAGCCTAAAGTTTCATAACATTAATTTTTGAGCGTTGAACATCGATTTGGTGTCGGAATTGAGTGAAAGTAGTATGGTTGGACTCGTAATTGAATGGGTTGTCAGATTTTGTGAGTTTTGTCGGTTTCTGAGGTGCGGGCCCTGGTGTGATTTTTGGCCGGATTTGGGATTTGATTTATGATTCGATCTTTATCATTTGTAATTATTTCCTTGGCTTTATCTGATGTATTTGTGTCACGACCCCGGTTCGCCCTCCGTGAACCATCATGATGACACCTAGTCTCTACGACTAGGTAAGCCTAAAATGCGGAAGATAAACCAATTTGCGAAAGAATACAATTTAAAACAGAAATAATGTAATAAAACAACGTTTTAAAAGTTCCGCTCGGCATACAAAATATAACTCTTAAATCCAATATATATATATATATATATATCTCCCAAAACCCGGAAACCCATGAATCACAAGCTAAGGATATTACATAGTACTCTAACTCCAGAATAGTCTAAAACAAGCAAATATAGAAGGGCTGTAACTACAAGAGAGAATAGAGAGAGACTCCTAGTTCTGCAGATGTGGCTGATATACCTCGAAGTCTCTGAAGGGTCGCCTCGCCTCAAGGATGGTAAGTCTGAGTCAAGGTACCTGGATCTGCACATGAAAAACATGCGCAGAAAGGGCATGAGTACACCACAGTGGTACTTAGTAAGTGTTAAACCTAACCTCAGTCGAGTAGTGACGAGGAAGGTCAGGGCCCTACTGAGAAAAAATATAAATATAAGATATGACAGTATAAGATAAGCAGTACAGTCGAAAACTAGCACTAATAATTTAATACAGGAAAACAAGGAATTCAATAACTAAAATAGAGGCAAAAACAATCACAAGGAAATAATTAGGGATATCTCAGTATCCCGAGGATCTCTTAGTACCCTCAATATATGCCAGGGATCTCTTGGTATCCCGAGGATCTCTCGGTATCCTCAACATATGCTAGGGATCTCTTAGTATCCTCAATATACGTGCTAGGGATCTATCGGTATCCCGCACCTCAGTTCAAATCATAAATACTTACAGGGGATCTCCCGAGATGCCGTCCCGTAGTCCCAAAGTAAAACACACAGCAACAACACAAGAATACTCAATTAAGCTCAATTTCGTATCAAGTAAACAGGTACTTCTAATCTAACATGCTTCACATAATTCAATTAAGTCAGTTTAAGCAAATAACCAGTTAAGTCAATTAGACATGCTTTTTCTAAGTTAACAGCAGGTTTAAATTGCAAGTAAAATGAAACAGGAAAAGGAACACAATTGAAATTACTTAAAGAAAATCGGATTTTCAACAATTAGCTCAAGTACGCACTCGTCACCTCACGTACAAGGCATACCAAACATCAAATATACCATATTTTCAGAATCCTCATACTCTCAAGAGTTCATGCATACCAAAATTATCCAAATCTAAGGTCAAATTACCAATCAAAAGTTAAATTCTATGTCTAAGAACTTTCTTCCAACGTTTCCCCAATTTTCATCTCCAATCCGAAATTAAATGATGAAACTAACTATAGATTGATGGAATATAACTAGAAAAGGTTAAAGAATTGTTACCCACTAATCTCCTCTTCAATTTCCTCCCGAAAACTCCCTCTTCCGAGCTCCAAATCGAATTTCCAACTTTTGAAACTAAACCCTCGAAATTTCATATTTCTGCCCAGCTGTTACCGCATCTGCGGTCCCTCTTTTGCGGAACACTAATTGCATCTGCGACTCCTCACTTAAAGCTAGATTCCGCATCTGCGACTCACTATCCACAGATGCGGTACCGCTTCTGCGGCTCCTGCTGAACCTCCCCATTTCCGCTTCTACGATTGATCTGACGCTTCTACGGCTCCGCACCTGCGGTCCCACACTCGCAGGTGCGGTTATGACAGTAAAACAATTGAAGCTGCAACTCCAAATCCCAAAAATCTTTCCGTCAACCATCCGAAATCATCCCGAGGCCCCGGGGGATCTCAACCAAACCTATCAACATATCCCATAATTTCATTCAAACTTTTTCCAACCTTCGGAACGCTCAAAATAACATGAAAACATCTATTTTCATCGGATTCAAGCCTAAGAATCCTAAAAACTCTAAAAATACGCTTTCGATCAAAAAGTTTATCAAACCTCGTTCGAATGACCTGAAATTTTGCGCACATATCACATTCAACAGTACGGAGCTACTCCAACTTCCGGAATTCCATTCTGACCCTCGGATACAAATCTCACTATCGAACCGGAAATTTCAAAATTCGACCTTTCGGCATTTCAAGCCTAAATTAGCTACGGACCTCCGAAACACAATCTGAACACGCCTCTAAGCCCGAACTTACCCAACTGACATAACGGAACCATCAGATTTCTATTCCAAGGCCGTCTTCACACTATTTCGACTACGGTCAACTTTCCAACACTTAAGCTCTCATTTAGGGACTAAGTGTCTTAAAACTCTCCGAAATTCAAAACCGAACATCCCGACAAACCAAAATAGTAGAAATAAACTCGGGGAAAGTAGTTAACTGGGGATCGGGGCGCAAATTCTTAAGACGATCGGTCGTGTCGTCACAATTTGAGTTGCTTTTGGCTAGTTTTGAGCCGTTCGGAGGTCGTTATGCGCGTGATGACATTTTTGGAGCATCACTTGGCTTGCTCGGTGTTGAAATTGGCTTGTTCAAGATAAGTAACTCTTCTAAACTTAGTATTGAGGGTATGAAACCCCAAAATTATGTGCTATGTTATTATTATTGAGGTGACACACATGCTAGTTGACGGACGTGTGGGAGTGCACCCTGTGAATTGTGACTCCGTTGTCTTTAGGGCATTGTATAGTGGCCCTACTTTGTTGATATCTGTGTTTTTCACCATGTGATAAAGTAATTGAGCTATACATCACTCTAGATATCCTGTTTAGGCTTTTATGTTGATATTGTTGGGACCCATAGTGGTTGTTTCTTGTTGTCATCTCATCGATTTCATTGATATTTCTTACTCAGTCACATTCATTCATTCACTATCATATCTCAGTCTCAGTTGTTACTTATTGATACATCATATCATTATTCCGGGCAGTTTTCATGACATTGTGAGTTTGTGGGTGAGACTGGAGATATTGATGACTGAGTGAGTTTGAGATCCTGATTATGAGTGACAATTATGGGATCGAGTTGCATACCGTAGAGGTTATATTGATGGTTGTGATAGCGTTTGGGCTGTAGAAGCCCTCCGGAGTCTGTAACACACCCCCGGTGAGCGCAGATGATATTATTGAGGGATGAATTTTCCTGGACATGGATTTGTCCGAAGTATTTGATATCTGGAGATGAATTTCTCCACGGGGTTAGATTTTCCTTTTTCCTTGGTACTGGGTGACTTATAGTCAGTGTTGTATATGTTCCGAGATGGATTTTCCTAGGCCGAATAGGCCATACACAGTGTTGAGTGGTTGAGCATTATATGTACCTGGAGATGGATCTTCTCCACAGGGCCGGTCTGGCCTTTCCTCAGTACTGAGTGACTGATGATCAGTAATGTATATGTTCTGGGATTGATCTTCCTTGGGCCATAGGAGCTATATACAATGCTGAGTGGTTGAGCATTTATGAGTGGAGAGTGTGAGTACATGTTTCATCTTTGGGATACATGCCATTTGGCATGCATACATGACATACATGCATTGAGATGCATTTTTTCTCATGTTGTATGGTATCACGTCGCTCATGATTTTTTTTCACACATTGATATGTGGGCACAGAGAGGTATTTTCGCATTTGCTATTTGGAAAGAAAAGGAAATACTTTTATTATTATGGAAAGGATTTTCAGGAAAATTACAGTTTTCAAACTACCTCATATTTTTCGACAATTTTGGTAAAGTATTTGGATTTTCATTGATATTCTTGAAAACCGAAACTATTTTCAGAAAAACTGTGAAAAAGCTGAGCATTTTATCTCTATGTTGCTTCCTTATTTATATGCTTTACGTTGTTATGAATTGTTGTTGGTTATTGGTGTTGGACCTAACCTTGTTCTAACTTGTCACCTAAGGTTAGGTTTGTTACTTATTGAGTACATAGGGTTGGCTATACTCATACTACACTTCTTGCACATTGCATGCAGATTTCGGATGCTGATGGTGCTGAGCATGGCAGGAGCTAGAATTGAAGATGTACCTGCGTTGCTGCTATAACTGCTTCTTGTTCATGGTAGCCTTAGATTTATAAACTCTGTTTATGTACTTTTCAAACATAAGATATATTTACTTCATATCATCTTTGTAAATTCTACTCTTAAAAGCTCATGATTTGTACTACCATTCCTTGAGAAAAATATAATAGATCCAGATATTTTCTATTGTTTAATTACCTTATTAATGTTATTGAAATTGGATAGTTATTAGTTGACTTACCTAGCGGGTTAGGTTAGGTTCTATCACGACTAGTGAATTTTGGGTCGGGAAAATCTACTTCTTCTCTGCCTCCTTTCCTTATGATTTTTGTGTGTGTATGAAGACCCACCATTGTTGAGCTTGAAGCTCCTGAATTTAAAATTTTATTTTGAAGATTTATTGTTTGATTCGATGTGGGTGCTATAAAATATTATTTATAGTACTTTCGAGCAAACTTCCAAAATCTGAATTTTTATGTGTGTTTGAATATCCATCATCGTTGGCTTGAAGCTCAATTTTTATTTTTGAAGATTTCTTGTTTGATTCAAAGTGGGTGTTATTAAATGTTTCTTATAGTACCTTCTAGAAGTTCATATTGAAATTTGATCACATTTGAAGTTGTTTTAAGGTGATTGAGATCGAATATTTCAATCGAAAATTGAAAAAGAATAAAGTTACCTAATAGTATACTGCTACGGTATAAAATATAATGTAGGAGTATATAGCTATATTGCAACAATATACCATTATAGTATATAGTATACTGCAACGGTATACTGTAATAATCGAAGAAGAACACAGTTACCTAACAATATACCATTACAGTATACAATATGTTGTAGGAGCATATAACTATAATGCAACTGTATACTATTATAATATATAATATACTGTAACAGATATTATAATAATGTGTAATATGCTACAACAGTATGTTGTAATAGTTTACAATATACCATATTAATATACTATTTTAATGTAATAGTATAATGTT
This sequence comes from Nicotiana sylvestris, assembly GCF_000393655.2. NCBI lineage: Eukaryota > Viridiplantae > Streptophyta > Magnoliopsida > Solanales > Solanaceae > Nicotiana > Nicotiana sylvestris. The sequence goes on from NC_091063.1 coordinate 132,502,320, forward strand.
GAACGAAGAACATAAAATATTATTTTCATATATTGTATGCTATTTTGGTATATAATATATAATTCAATGGTATATAGTTTACTACATAATATATTGTTCTAATATACAATATGATGTTATACTTGTGTCATTTTTTAATTTTTAAAATTTTTTAACTGGATCCTTTGTAAATATTTTAAGAAAGTTCTCATGCTTTTTACATTTTTTTTCTTAAAAAATGTGTTAGATGGAATTCCATGGAAATGTTATTTCTTATATTAGAAGTAGATGATAAAAATAATAATTATTTCTCTTTGCTCGATACTTAATTTTTATGGGCAGCCTACGATTTCACCTCTTGTTGTATTTCTCAGGTTCTCGCTTCTCTTCTCCTTATGTAATGTGTCAAGAATAAATTACGAACACAATTTAGTCTCACGGTTTAACAATAGCCTCTTATGACTTTCTATTTAACTTTAAGAAAGCATAGCCACAATCACGATTCCCCAATCTCCTTTAACTAATAAATATTACCCACAAAAACTGCAATGGGTAGGAAGGGTAATTGGTTTGGTAGGTAAAAAAATTAATGAGTAGGTATAAGGGTAATTAGTTTAGTTTTTGTGGGTAAAGTTATAAATCTCTCAAAAATAAAAGGATCTTGTTCATTCCATCACAACCTCATACTCCCCCCCCCCCCCGCCTCCAAAAAAAAAAATATAAACATATTGGGCCACTGCCACATCTATTTAATTTGCAATAAGCATTTAAACTATAATTGCTGACAATATAATAGTTTACCCTATCATTGTAATTTAATATCCTGTAGAAGGTAAATTATCTTACCTTTTTAATTAGTAATTTATTTTATTATAAATAGGTACTTATAATTATTACCTCTGTAAACTGTTTTTTTTTTTCTTGATACGTTGTGCGCGTGGATTTATCACTGTGGAGGCAAGGAATAATTGTTGAACAAATACCACGTAGATATTTGAACTGCCAAAGGAACTTGAGTAGTGAGAATGTTGGCTTTATAACTCAAGCACCTGAGGTGCGTGTTAAACCAAGATTTCTCTACCTAAAGTTTAAAGGCGAAACAACAGATGATTAGATGAACAGACTCCCTGGATATAAAAATGACTCCATTTTTTTCACTTTGTAATGGCAAAGAACTGTAAGGAGCTGATCATTCATCTATCAACATTAATTAAATACTCTTCATTTTAATCATTACTTTTTCTATGGTCCATTTGGATGCAGCTATTGTCTGTTCCTTATTTTACAGATTAATTAAAGGATGCTAAAATTTGAATAAAGACCGCAAAAAAAAAAAAAATTAAACAAGAGAATATTTAAAATTCACGTCATACATTTAAAATTAAAAATATATGTGATCTCAAACATTGGATTAAAATGTATATCAGAACTGGAACATAAGAGAATACAACGTATTGTCATAATTTCACTACACAAAAATAGAACAATATTATCACTCTATTAAAGTAAACAAAAAAATAATCCAAAACTCTATGTTTTCATATAGCCCGAACACCTTCAATCAACAACTTGATTTCTGCAAATGTACCGCACACGCATCTGAAGTAGCCGTCAACATTCCAATGCTGGAACCTTGCGAGAACTTAATTTCTTAACCCTCACAAGAGACTTGCAATTTTCCAGAATTACGTTGTGCCTCCTCGTGGTGGCTTATTTGAACTTTTCCATTCAAATTTACTGAAAATTGTGTGGAAAGACCAGAAGCAACATCATTCATAACAGTGTTAAGTCATCCATTCATTGTAACTATCGGGCAAAGCACCAAAAGTTGCATCGACGAAGTTTTGAGCGCTTTCGCCTTGATAAAATCTAGCAGAATTATTAGCTTGCCAAAGAACTCTATCCTTGTAGGTAATCTTGGCATCAAATTCATCATATAAGAAATTATAATCATTAGTTGGGTTCTCGACTAAGAAAGTGAGTTTCCAACTGTCAGGATTGTCTAAGACCGAAGGTGGCGCATTGCATATCACGGTAAGGAGTGAAGAGGAGGCATATATTAGACGAAAATTAGGGTATTTGACTTCTTTTGTAAGCTTAGCTGGGAAGAACAAATAAAAAGATACGAGAACACCCAATGCTATAGCCAGTACAATTAATATTATTCCCAAGGCCAAATTATAGTGATTAGGATCGTCATTGGTTTGATCATCAATTTTAGTGTTTGTGGCTGATTTCTCCATCGATACTAAGTTAAGAAAGCTTTGGAAAGGAAGATAGAACACTATAATTCTAAGAAGATGGATTTTGAAATGAGAAGAAATGCAAAAGTGTTATACGTACTTGATGTGAATTACACGAGTTTATATAGATAATTATGACATAACCAATTCCAACTAAAGAAGGGATTAGTATATTAAAAACCTATTTGTACTGGGAAAACCTTACGGCTTGTAAGAAAGATTTAACATAAAAGTTGATCCACGTTGAGATGGGAAAAGATATTAAACTTGCTCGTAAAGTCTAACAAGTTTTTATTTCAAATTTTATGACCTAAAACTTACGGGTAATTACTTGTTCCCTATGCAATAATTCAATATAACTTAGGGTTATTCAATAAGTTAAGAAGAATTTCATTGTCAAAAACTTTTCTGAAAACAGTACAGAATTTCTCAAAAACAAGTATTCAAACATTTTATTTTGCCAGATTTTTCTTGAAAAGAATTTTAATAAAATCATGAAGTCTCTAAAGTTTCATTTTTAATTAAGTAATCCGATTTGGAAAGCAAACGGAAATACCAATAAGCCCTATCCTCTTCAGAAATGGAGTTTAACTTGCATACAATTGACAACGTAAATAATTCTTGCACTACTACGTGACCTTTACAATATGATAATAACATTATTAATGAGTATATCAGTATTTTTTTGTCAGATATTCAAATTAAGTTAGCGTCATGACCCGACACATAACACTAGTGGGAGTCAAAAATTCTTGATACCCACTAGAATGGTATGGAGCTTTTACCATTCTTAAGAATTTTGAATTTCTTTTTTTTGTTTTCCATTTTCAATATTTTTATTAGGATCCCCATAAATTCGAACCCATTCCGCATAAGGTTCATTAAAAAAAGTACTTTTTATTATGATTTTTTATATTCCCGAGATTCAAACCCAAATCGTTGATTAAAAAAGGATGGTTCATATCATCTCACCACAATTTGATAGAATTTGGAATTAATAACATGATAAAGTTGCTCTATTGAGTTGCTTTACAAGAAGATTTTATGAACTTTTCACATTTTCGAGAAGGTGAAGGGCTACACTATTTCTCAATCTTAAAAGATCAAGAAGGTTAACTTAAATTTATTCGAGTAATTGTTCTTTTAATTATACATATGATATAGCTACAAGATAGTCTTAATTCTTTCACATCAATTATTCAACCTCACATGCTCAAATCTCAAACGTTAAGATGAGTTTAGGTTGCATCGCATTACATAAGCTTTTGATCCTAAAAAGTACATTTTGAATTGATCAAATTACAATTTCAAAATTGTATACAATTTTCACAATGAAATCATAAGAATATAGTGAGATGGATAAGATCACTTGATTCACAATCAGAAATTTTGAATTTGAGCTGAAATAAAGTAACTCGTGTGGACGTTGATCCCTTCTAATTGGTCCTAGGCGATAAGAATTTGAATTAATTGTGGGCCATTTTTTTTAAAATTCATACACCAGATGGTTATACCAAAAAAATAAAAAAGAAAAAAGAAAAGAAAAAAGGAGTTCGTGTGGACGTTGATCCCTTCTAATTGGTCCTAGGCGATAAGAATTTGAATTAATTGGGCTAGTGTTTTAATTTCATACACCAGATGGTTATACCAAAAAATTTTAAAAAAATAAAGGAGTTCGTATCTGGGAAAGGGAGCAACAGTAGCAGCTAATTATGAGATGAGTCGAACATTCTTGTCCTCATTTCATACAATTTTTCTCTTTTAATAGGAGTTTTTTTTAGACGGATAGAAACTCTCATCCATCACTAAAAAGAAACTAATGGAAAACCCACCCAAAATACCAAACATACCATCGGAACCACCGGACGACACTATCATGGAAGAGGACACCCCCCAAGCCCCAAGCCTATTCATACAAGGAAATGCTCCTAGATAAGCAAGATACCACACAAGCTGACTACTTTGCTTTCGAGCTAGAATCCACAATAATGCAACAAAAAGAAAAGGAAACAACAGGCCCAATCCTACTATCTCAAGAGGATAAAAACAGGTTATATGAACCATGGCGTTAGTCAGTCATCATCAAGCTTTTTGGAAGGCGTATTCCACACTATCTCCTCCGATCTAAATTAATTGAATTATGGATCCCATCCGAACAATTAATCTTGATTGACTTAGGATGGGATTTTTTCATAGTCAAATTTGGTAAGGAGGAAAATCTAGTGAAGGCCATCCAAAATGAGTCGTGGTTCATCTCTGGCAGCTTCCTCTCAGTAAAAAGGTGGGAACCTAAATTCGTCCCACAAGAAGCGACTCTATCCTTCACTGCAATTTGGGTACGTCTCCCACAACTACCCACTGAATTCTACGACAAAGAGGTCCTAGAAAAAGTAGGCAGAAAACTTGGGAAGCTCCTAAAAATTGATACGTGCACCTCCGCCACACTGAGAGGTAGATACGCAAAAATATGTATCCAGGTACCCTTGGAAACACCAGTTGCTACCTCTGTTACAATAAGGGACCATAAACAATTTGTGGTCTATGAAGGAAAAAAACGTACCGTGCACTGGGTGTGGAAGGATTGGGCACACTATAAGAGGATGCTCACACAGGCAAAAACAACATCAAACAACAAATATTCAAGACAGCCCAGAGTGCTCAAATACAAAGCCAGACAGTGATTCATGTCAAAAACAAAATAATGAGGAAGAAGAGGAATGGAAAGTTGTTTCTTTTCCAAGAAGGCAGAAAAAGGAGAACATCACGCAGCAAAGTACAACAACGGACTAGAGTACAAAGAGCAAACCAACAACAAAATCAGATGGCACCAAAGTCAAAATGTTCGATGCTATATCTGGTAAGTTTCTTGACACTCAGATATTCCGATTCACCTCTAAATCTAACCCTCTATAGGAAATGGACCAAGCCCAACCCATAAACACAAAAAGGCAACAACTAGAAAAGCAAGCTACAACCGGGAAGCCCACGAAAGAAAGTCCCAATATAAGTGTGAAGAGGAAAGCGGACCCAGGGCCTGCAGAGCAACACCCAAATACTGAAAATGGGCCTAAACCACTAGCAAAAACCAAATCGAACTCCACACACAACAACGCAAATCCAATGGACACTACCCCACATCCAAAGTCAACTAAGCCCAAAAGCCAAGGGGAAAGTTAGAAAATTCAGACTGGGCCCTCCCCCACATCTGAACAACTAGACTCCATGGTAGACCCCAATCATGATTCCTACAACACTGTGTCTCCTCTACCAACACCAACTGGAAAAATTCCCTCCATGAAAACTCAAGAGCCAAAGCTGAGCAATCAAAAATCTTAAGTGATTTGACAAAATCCATCAACTCAACCGGATATCAGAATAATCCCACAATCTATGTATCAGACACAGACTCCAAAACATCAAACATGACTGTCGATTCAATTCCACAACCCCCAAAGATGGTTGATTACCCCAAAACCTACCCCTTATTACTAACCCAAAAAAGGTCAGAGAAAAGAAACTCAAAAATGGAATCCAGTACCAACTCCCCAATCTTCCTAACCTCCACCCCACCACCGCCGGACCACATACCAGCGTCGTGGTTGGAACTAGCCCTCCATGGCCAAGCCCTATGTTATAATTTTTAGTTGGGCGATCAACCAATCTCTCTAATCATCCAGAATCCAGCTCATCTAGCAAGGGTAACTGTAGAAGCCCTAAACAGGGGTTTGCGGATGTTTGGAGCATAGCTATGGCAGACAGGCATGACATAGAGCTACCTAAGTCACATGCACTAGAACATCAATTCATCGGTCCTCAATAAGATGCAACAAATCTTCAACATCATGCCTTTCTTACCAGATCCATCAGTAGAGGACCCCTATGCGACCCCATAGTTCCAGATCCTTTCAGCAGGAATCACCCCAAAAAACTTCGTCTTCAGTGCAAGAGAATCAACAACAACCACCTCAGGAGAAACAACAGCAATCACCTCTAGGGAATATCTTGAAAGGAATATCAACAGCCCTGGAGTTACTGAAGAATCACGAGGTGCCAATAGAACAGGAAACAACCCCAATAGACAACCTAGTGAGGGTGGATTCACTATGGCTAGAAGCAGTTCGAGCGGTGGAGTGTAACATGGACCACAACAAGACATTGATACTCCTATGCCCCAAGAACCTAGTCTGGTGTGTAATGGACTTTTCCTCTCACCAGAGCCAAGGTACACTCAAACCTCTCCTGAACTTAACCCAAATGATGAGATCCCAACAATGTCAACACAAGAGAAGAGAAACGATGCAACCCTAGGGCAGGGACAAGGCATCAACGAGCAACAGCCCTCCAACCCTGAACCCTCTAATGAATTTCATAATATGGAATGTTAGAGGGGAAAATAGTGTGGAGTTTAGGAGGCATTGCTCGGACATGGTCAAAATGCTCAAGTCTGCGATGTTGGTTCTCCTGGAGACCAAAATGGCTAATCATAAAAGGCTAACTGAAGAGCTTCAATAAGATATGCATATCCAGTTCCCTGTTGTAGGCCATTCTGTAGGTATAATGATAATGTGGAAGGAATCTCTCGTCCAAGTTGATGAAGTGGCTATAAATTCCCAGGGTATCCATGCCATGGTTAAGGTATTATCCTTAAACCCCCTTGGCAATTTTCTGTGATTTATGCTAGCAACTACATTGAGGATAGAAAGGCCCTCTGGGATAACTTAATTGATATCTCAAATAACCACAGAGGGAGTTGGTTTGTGGATAGAGACTTCAATGAAGTCTTGAAAGCAAGAGACAAGTTTGGGGGAAACACTATCAACACCCGCAGGAGTAACTCATTTTGGAATTGTATTAATAGTTGTCACCTAGTAGACCTAGGGTTTAAAGGTAGCAAATATACTTGATCAAATAAGCGATATAAGAATAGGTCATGTCTAATTCTAGAAAGGATTGACATGTGTTTGCTAATAACCAATGGGTAAATGAATACCCTGAAGCTAACATTACACACCTCCTCAGGACCCACTCTGACCACTACCTCATGCTTGTCAATCTAAGCAATACCAATCACACCCCTCTCAATAAACCCTTTAGGTTTGAATCAATGTGATACAACCACCCTCTGTTTCAAAACTTAATTAGGAAGTCTTTTCAGCCTGATTCTTCCCTAATCCCATCCACCATTTTGTTCAAGGAAAATGCACTCAAATGGAATAAAAATACCTTTGGTAATATCTTCCACAAGAAGTAGAGGTTGCTTGCCAGGATAGCAGGGATTCAAAAATCCCCCCCATTATCCCTTTAACACCTCCATGCAAACCCTTGAGAATACCCTCATTGAGGAGCTTAACTCAATCCTAAGGAATGAAGAGGATTTCTAGAAAATGAAGTCTAGAATAACTTGGCTCTCAGATGGGGATGCCAACACAAAAGTCTTCCACACTTCTACCCTCAATAGAAGGAGGAGGAACAAAATCCTATCTCTCAAAGATGGATCAGGATAGTGGATGTTTGAGCATGGGGAAATCAAGGAATCAATTTCAAAATTCTTCCAAGAGCTTTACACAACATCCCTTCCCCAGTCCCAGAATTGCATGTCCCTTTCTGAAATTCAGGGGCAATGCCTCTCTCAAATCCAACAAACAATAATTGGGATGCCTCTTAGGGATAGTAAAATTAAATGTGTCATGTTCTCTTTCAAACCTTTCAAATCCCCCGGCCCTGATGGCTTTCACCCTTTCTTCTATCAAAAATACTGGGACATAGTAGGAAAGGATGTCATCCAATTCTGAAAAAGTTGTTTCTCCACATCAAAAATGAATCCATCCATGAATGAAACCCTCCTGTGCATCATCCCCAAATTCCCCAAGCCTCAATGATCAAGAACTATAGGCCCATAGGCTTATGCAATACAGTCTACAAGACAATGACCAAAATTATTGTTAATAGAATCAAGCCTTACCTCCTTCACATCATTGGCCCTAGTTAGTCTAACTTCCTCTCCAATAAGAAAGCCTCAGATAATGCGATCATAGTCCAAGAATACATCACCCACTTTGGGAAAATGAAAGGCAAATCCTCTAACATGATTCTAAATATTGATCTGGAAAAGGCTTTTGACAGATTAGAATGACCTTTCATTATGCAAATCCTCCATGCTTTCAAATTCCCAAATACCGTCACCAATCTCATCCTGTCATGTGTCAGTTCCTCCACCATCTCTGTCATTGTTAATGAAGAGCAAACAAACCCTTTTATGCCTAATAAGGGCATCATATAGGGTGACCCTCTTTCCCCATATCTGTTTATCTTATGTATGGAAAGACTCTCCAGAGACATTGTGAAAAATGTCCTTCAGGGAGAGTGGCACCCCATTAGCATTAGCAGAAGTGGCCTTAAGATATCTCATCTATTCTTTGTTGATGATCTAACCCTTTTTGCAACAACTAACCAAGCTAATTTTAACACAATCATGAGTATTCTCAACTCTTTAACTTGGCATCTGGGCAAAAGATCAACCTTACCAAGTCTAAAGTCTGTTTCAGTGCAAATTGCAAACCTCAACAAATAGAATTCATCTCAAACACTCTTGCCATTAAAGCTTCAGCAAACTTTGAAAAATACCTGGGCTTTCTAATCTTTCACAAAAACCAACTCACAGTGATTTCCAGTTCATCATTGACAATCTCCATTCTAAAATGGCTGGATGGAAAACAAGCATGTTGAACCTGACTGGAAGAACTACTTTGGCAAAAGCATCCCTGAACTCCATCCCAAATCATATAATGCAATACATTAAGCTCCCTACAAAAACAACCAAAGAGATTGATAAAATACAAAGAAATTTCATCTAGGGTACTACTTCTATTAAAAGAAAGATGCACCTTGTCTCCTGGGAAACAGTCATTATGACTAAGACTAGGGGGCTGGGAATTCAGAAAGCTGAATTGAAAAACAGAGCCTTTCACTCAGGGCTTGCTTGGAGGCTATATCAGAATCCCTCAGCCTTCTGGGCAAAAACACCGATCGCAAAACACTACAACTGGAGGAATCCCCCTAAAAAAAGCTAAGTCCAACACCTGGCAATGCATTCTAAATGGATGGGAAACTTGCATGAAAGCAAAAAGATGGGTAGTGCATTCAGGGAACAGGGTCAGCTTTTTTAATGACCCTTGGATAAATAACCTCCCAGCAATAAGGTCTTTAATAGAAGGACCCTTGACAAGAGAAGATATGGCCAAAACTGTAGCTTCTGCTCATAATAATGGAACTTGGGATCTTTCTACCATCGCTCTTACTATCCCTCAAAACATCAAAAACTCCATTCAAAACATCTTCATCTCACCCAAACCAATTAAGGAAGATAGAATGATCTGGGGAGCCACCTCAAATGGAATCTATTCCACAAAATTAGCTTACTCCCTCCTGGATAGCCTTCAACACCAAAGAGATGAAATTATAAGCAACAATTACTTATGGATCTGGAAACTAAAAGTTCCCAAGAAGATTCAATCATTCTTTTGGCTACTCTTCCATGATAGGCTCCCCACTGGAGCTTTTCTCCATCATGTTGGGATACAACCAGATCCCACAGGCAGCCTGTGCAATCAAGATAATGAGACATCAACACACATCTTTTTTTGAATGTGCAAACTCCAAACTTTTTTGGTGAGTAATCCTCTCACAAAGCACAAACAACAACACTACTCCTATACCATCATTCACAACCGGGGATTGGCCAAACACATGGGCATCCCTTAAGAAAGAATACTACAACAACATCATCACCTGGGAAGAGCTCCTGCCATTCAGCTTCTGGTAAATCTGGCTCACAAGGAACAACAATCTATTCAATAACAGAAAGGAAAGAGTGGACACCAAAAGTGCTATAGCTAAGGCAACTGAATTTGTAAACATTATGTTGAATAAAGCACCCAAAATTAAAAAAAAAATATCTGGGTCAAATGGGAGCCACCAAAAATCAACACTTACAAGCTCAACACTGATGGAGCTACAACAGGAAATACTGGAAGGGGACAACTAGGAGGAGTCTTCAGAAATGCAAGTGGAAACTGGGTACTGGGCTACATGGGATCAATCCAGCACGCCACTAACACTTAGGAAGAATTGCTAGCTATTCTGAAAGGGCTGAAAATTGCAGAAGAAAGACAGTTAACACCGTTGGAAATAAACACTGATTCAACTGAGGTAATTAAAATGCTAATCAATGGGAACCTCTTTTTGGCTCACTTATTCATGAATGCAGGTCAATCGTCCAAAGACTAGGCGCCGTGGTGGTGAAGCACAACTACAGGGAGACCAACAGAGTTGCTGAGCTATTGGCAAAGGAGGGCACTAACAAGAACTTTTTTGAAAATATTTTTGTAACAGCAGCTCCTCCGGTGTTTGTCACACATGTCTTTTGGGCAGACATTGCAGGAACTGCTTTCCAAAGATAAATTATGGATTGTAATATTTTTAACGATGACCAGGTAGTGGGGGATTTGATATATCCACCCACAAACAATCCGTCTGTAACCCCTAACGGGTAGTTTAGTATGCTTATTATAAAATGCATCCAGTTTAACCAAAAAAAAAATTTAGATGTGTTTGAGATGAATTTAACGGGAAATCTACGTAGTATAGTTGCTGCAAAAAATAATAGCCCATAAAATATAGAAGTTTATATATTAATAAATAATAGTATACATATAATATATTGTTATAAATAGAATTTTATTTATGGCGAATGTTTATATTTTACAGAAATTTTAGAGATTTTACTTGGTGGCTAAGTCACTCTTTCCCTATAAATAGAGAGGTCATATTCCATTGTAATTCATCCTAGATCAATAAGAATTCTCTCTCTCTTTCTCTGCAATATTATTCTTCTTCTTTTATTGTTCATAACTGTGATGACTCAAAACGTCATCTTTAAATTAAATAATTATCCCGGTGCTTTAAGACCTTAAAAAGTGCTATTAGTTATTTTTCGACTTGCGTGTGCATTCCGTATAATTTTCCGGAAGGTTTTTATGTGAAAAATGGATTAAAATGAGAATTAAAGCTTTAATTTGAGTTGACTTCGGTCAACATTTTGAGCAAACGAATCTGGATCCGAGTTTTGACCATTCCGATAGTTTCGTATAGTAATATGGGACTTGGTCATACGCTCGAAATCGAATTCGGAGATCCCTGGCTCAAATTATCGTCATTTAGCGGAATCTAGAAAACTGCTAAAGATTTCTTAAATTTGAACGGAGATTTGACTTTTGAGCATATGACCCTGGAATGGAATTTTGATGATTCTAATAGTTTTGTATGATGATTTTGGACTTAGGCGCATGTTCGAATTTGGATTTGGAAGTCCGTAGGATAATTCGGCGCATCTTTGCGAAAGTTGGAAAATAGAAGATTTTTGGAAAGGTTGACCGAGAGTTGACTTTTTGATATCGGGGTCGGAATCCGATTCTGAAAATTGGAACAACTCCATTATGTCATTTATAACTTGTGTGGAAAATAAGTCATTCCGGATTGATTTGATATGTTTCGGCGCAAAATATAGAAGTTGGAAGATTTGAAAACTCATAAGTCGATTCGATGCGTGATTCGTAATTTCACCGTTCTTTGACGTAGTTTGAAGCCTCAATTAAGTTTTATTGCATTTTGGAACATATTGGTATAATTGCTTAAGATCTCGAGAGTCTCGGGTGGATTACGGAAAGTTAACGGAATGGGTTTCGGATAAAAGAAACTGTTGTTTTTTATTCTGCTGCAGCTGCTGTTTTGGACAACAATAATACAATCGTGGAGCCTATTTTGGAAGCTTATATCTCAAAATCTACAATGGAATCTGAAAATTTTCAAAACATGAAAGTTATAGCTCTTTGATTCTAGGTTCTAGATAGTTAAACCGTTAATTATTTCGATAATTGTACAAAAAGTTATGATCGATTGAATAAGGGCTAGTAAAGCTGTTTTGAAATTTTTCCAAAAATTTCTGATGCGAGGAGGCTACTTTAGAAGCTTATATCTCAAAATCTATAAAGAATCTGAAAATTTACAAAACATAAAAGTTGTAGAACTTTGATTTTAGTTTCCAGAAAGTTAAATCATTTGTCATTCGGACGTAGGTACAGAAAGTTATGGTCGATTAACTAAAGGCTAGTAGCAGGTTTTGTTTGCCTGGAAATATGAGACGAAGTCGCATTTGATACAAGCGACTTGCCTAGGAAGAATACTTAAAAACGGGAGTTAGCCATTTTTGCTCATTTTTGAGTTTTGAGTCTCGGATATGGGCTATTCCAAAGGGATTTTTCACGAATTCGACTTGAATTTGAAGATTTTAGAGACAAATTCAAAAGAAAAAGCTGTGGTCGAGTAATTGATCGAAGGTGCAAAGCAAGGTAAGTGTCGTGGTTAATCTTGACTTGAGGAAATAAAACTTTTGAATTATTTGTTATGTGAATTCCATGTGTACAACGTATAAGTAAGGTGACGAGTGCCTATAACTCGTCAAATTAATTGTTTGTATAATTTTTCTAAAAATCATAAATTGTTTTAAATCATGAATTAATTGTTACTTGATATTTTGTAATTATTGTTTTCATTGATAATATTATTTATATTTAGACTAGTATTGTTACATTGATCGCTTTTATCATGTTTACGGATATTTTGGTGATAATTGAGTATTGAATTTAGAGTTGAGCTTGATATTGTAGAACCATATATTGAGGTAAGGCTTGTTGTTGATATTTCTATCTCTCTGTTGATACTGCACATTGTTTGGGTGAGACAGAGTGTTAAATCACGAAGGGTGATGCCGTGCCATATTATGAGAGTTAAAGCACGAAGGGTGATGCAATGTCATATTATGAGAGTTAATGCACGAAGGGTGATTCCGTGCCATTTTATATTCATTATCATGTGAGGAAGAGTGTAAAGCATGAAGGGTGATGTCGTACCATTTCTTATTAATTATATGGTGAGATTGAGAGTAAAAGCACGAAGGGTAATGCCGTGCATTTTTGTTACACCCCATATTTTCGTACATGAAAATATGCCATAAATAAATTGATGGAATCTCGGAAATGAGATGATGCATCCCACATTTTTCATACAATAAAGTTTCGTCTTAAGTTATCGACGTAAGTTCGGGAATGAGATTATTTTGAGATTATAAGCATTATGCTATTTTAAACACGTGATGATTAAATTTGTTAAGGAGAAAGGGTAAGCAAATCAAAGGAAATGAATCTCGTCGAAGTTTAACATTTTGGGATAAAATACGGCCCGAACTAAAATATCCGGTATTTATGAACTAGTATCATACAAGGTACCACATGGCCATGATAGTGAGGTGTATAAAGTGTGTTAAAAGTGAGTAGTATTATAAATAATTTGAGATAATTCTTAATTATATGGGTAATAAACTAATTATTAAATTAGTGGGGGATTTAAGTTGATTAAGGAAAAGGGGTAAAAATTTGGATAAGGTTTAGTACAGTAACGTGGCAGCAAAGGAATTAAAGAGTGTGACTCAAAGATAACTATGATATGTGGCAATTCTTAAAGAAAGTGAGTCATTTCCTAATCTCTTAAAAGGCTCCAGCAAAGGAATATATTAACATCATGGACAAAAACTTTCATCTAAGAAAGTGATAACGTTATTGGCAAAGACATATAAAAGAAATTGGATAGCATTCTTATTCTTCTTCTGGGCCGACGTTAGTTTGTATTCTCTTGGAATGATTTTCGATGTGATTTGGACGTTGGCTTTTAAAAAGATTGCACGAGCTGAATTTTTTTTAAAATTTTGGAGGATATATTAACGCTATTGACAGATAGTTTCCGCCAAGGAACATAGCAACATTATTGAGAAAGAGTTTTAGCCAAGTTCTTTTCATAGCAAAGTTATGCTTCGAGCATTTCATACATATTTTTTCCTACTCCGGTCTTGCCGTCACGTGTTTTGTCGTAATTAACGAGTATTAAAGGGATTGTCAAGAAAATCTACTCAGATATGTTAAGGTTATCCCTTCTTTATTTTTGGCATGATCTATATGACACGAACGAAACGAGCAAATACACAGTTTCTATAAATGACTCTATTCATAGAAATACTAGAGATGCTTATGTTCTTGATTCCGCATGTGTCATATTATTTTATCATTTGTTCATGGGTCTCAGAAAATACGTAAGTTGATAAAGTTTATTTTATGATATTACTCGAAGGCATAATGGTCTTATGACATTCCAAGAGATTTTATTGACGTACTTCTCATGCATTACATTCATGTACATTGACCCACGACCAGATGGCGGTATATACGGGTATATATATATGTATATGGGATATGGAAAAAGGTTATGGTATTATATACGCATCACCACCTGATCAGCTGGTATACGTTGATGATTTGCCCACAGTGGTCGAGATGATATGATGGGATGCCCTTAGAGGCTTGATGATGTTATAAACGCATATACCCATGCATTGTATGACATTTATACGCATATGCACGATATTATAATATTAAATGATTCATGGATTTATTCAAATATACATGTTGAGTCTTTTACTCCATGTTTCTCTCATGTCTACTAGTTACTGATTTTCATTTCTTACATATTCGGTACATTATTTGTACTCACGTCCCTTTTGCTTGGGGACGCTGCGTTTCATGCCCACAGGTCCTGATAGACAGGTCGAGAGTCCTTCAAGTAAGCTATCAGCTCAGTGGAAGGTGTTGGTGTGCTTCATTTGCTCCGGAGTTGCTTCTTTGGTCAGTATGATTAGTGCATGTATTGTTTGGTATGGTGGGATCCTATTCTGACCTTTATGATATTATGTATTCTTAGAGGCTTGTAGACAGATATCATGTACGTAAAAGATTGTATGGCCTTGTCGGCCTATATTTAGTGTACGAGCGATTATTTTGGTCTTATAGGCCCGTATGTATAAGTTGGTATTACATGTTGTATTCCACTTATCTTACGATAGTCTTCCTGCTCAGTTATCTATGATAGTATGACACGAAAGAATACATTATGTTGTTACTCGATTGAGTAAGTTAACGGGTGCCCGTCGCGCCCTATCGGTTTGGGTCGTGACAAAAATGAGCAGTTCTGCCCTAGGGAGTCTACAAGTCGTGTCTAGTAGAGTCTTGTTTTATGGGTGTGTTATGCACCACACTTATGAGCAGGAGGCTACAGGGCATCTAGGACTGTAACTTTTTTTTCTTACTCTAGATCATGTGTTAGAGCTCAGTCGTAGGAATTCGAATATATTATGGGATCGGGTTGCACACCGCAACGGAATTTGTTTGAAATATTAAACGGTTATGACTATCGAGTTGGCCTCTACTGTTGAAATGGTGCATCTGTTTAAATTATATTCCTGTTTTTCCTATTATTGTTATTATTATTATTATCGCGTGCAGGTTATTGTAAGTGACCCGCCTTAGCCTCGTCACTACTTCGTCGAGGTTAGG
Organism: Nicotiana sylvestris; assembly: GCF_000393655.2. Taxonomy (NCBI): domain Eukaryota; kingdom Viridiplantae; phylum Streptophyta; class Magnoliopsida; order Solanales; family Solanaceae; genus Nicotiana; species Nicotiana sylvestris. The sequence goes on from NC_091063.1 coordinate 132,518,038, forward strand.
CTCGACACTTACTAGTACATGGGGTCGGTTGTACTGATACTACACACTGCACTTTATTGTGCAGATAGGAGTTGATCCTAGCGGCGCACATTAGACTTGCTCGGATTCAGCTATTCACTGGAGACTTGAGGTATAGCTGCAAGGCGTTCGCAGTTCTGAAGTCCCCTTCCACTTTATCATAGCTGTGTATTTCTTTCAGCCAGCTTTATTTTCATTCAGACCTTTATTTGTATTATTCTCGTAGCTCGTGCACTTGTGACACCAGTTCTGGAATAGTTTTTAGACATCGCTAGTATTATGGATTAATTGTTTTATATCAGAATTACTTTCGCATTTTTTCTTTGATATTAAATTGAATTTAAAATTGTTAAAAATGGTTAATATTATTCTAACGTTGGATTGCCTACAAGTGAAATGTTAGGCGCCATCACGGTCCCAAAGGTCCCAAAGGTGGGAATTTTGAGTAGTGACAATAACACGTTATCAACACGAGACTCTAACCAATTGAGTAGAAGCTTTGGGATTGAGCATAATGATTGTCAATTGTTCTATGAACTTCCTTCATGATTAAATTCTGGATTTAAGGTAAATGTTTTACCATGTTTTTCTCTTTTATTCTATAATTTGATTTTAAATACAAGCAAAGACAATAAATTTGGATTATAACTCCAATAGAGTTTGTAAGAAATTATAATCACATGAAGTGGTAAAATTTCTACGACCCGCCATGATCAAATTTATGTATGATTGTGGGCACAAGAAGTGGAAACCCGTCTCATTGAATTTACTTCATTCTCATTCCCGTAAGAGAATATGATAACAATATGTGATAAGTCTGAAAGAAGACAAAATTATTACCGTAAAGGTACCAATGGATGTAGACGTGGCAATAGACGAATTTATAATCGTCATCATCGTGATAATGAGAACAATAAGTATTCTCAAAATAATCCTTCACTCTGTGAAAGTAATGTTTGTCATCGATTTGACATGAGATTTTGTAAAGCACATATGGATGATTATGGTCCATTCATGATGTGAATGTTGTCACACCTCCTTTTTCTATCCGAGAGGGTATAGGGGAGTTTTTTTCAATTAAAGTAATAATAATCAAAACGGGATTAGTTATTCAAATTCAAAGTCGCCACTTGGGATAATTTATGGTGTCCCAAGTCACAGATTTATAATCCTTAATCGAGGAAGTTTGACTCTGTTTTACAGTCCGCGAAATACAGAAATCTGGGTAAGGAATTATGTTAACCCGGGAGAAAGTGTTAGACATTCTCGGGTTCCGTGGTTTTAACACGTTCTCTTAACTATTATTATTTGGCCTAATTATCTGATTAATACATATTTAAAACCTATGTGCTTTTTATTCCTTTTAACCGCCTTTAACATTATTTATGGAATTATTTTTGGAACAAGTTACGATTGTCTTACACTTGTTTGTTTTGTACACATTGCGAATTGTGTTACGGGAACCATACCCACGATCTATAACATGTTTAATTTATTAACATTATTAGAAGTTGTGGTCGAGTCACATGAAATGTGAACCCGAATTCGGAAATTAGGTACCACGATCATATCACGGGAACCGTACCCATAGCCGTGATGATTTAATTATAGCGTGCCTAAAGCAAACTACAATGTTTGTAAGTCAATTATTCCTAAGATTTGAGATAAGTGTGAAGTCATGAATATGGGTACGGATTTGGAAACGAGCGTAAATTTACTAAGGGAAATGTGTGATGTTAACCATATCTAAATTGTTTGTAGAGGTTTGACACTGGTTAACCCCTCCGCTGAAATTTGGATTCAGCAGCGTATATCTACTAAGGTTGGCTTGAAAAGGGCTCTTATCGTTTTGGCCAAAACATGCTTCAGATATCAGCCTTTGCTCACTTAAGGTCACACTCTGACCCCATATGAACACAATCCATAGTCTATGATTTAACTGAGTAAGTGCGTAAGAAAACAATTGTATGAATTCAAAGACATTGAGATTTGTACACTGATAATGAAATGAAATAAGAGAGAGAGAAAAATAGTAAATGAAAATGCAAATAAGCAAACATATTTATTGCTGACAATGGTATACATTTCATGAAGGCATAGGGCCCAGAAATTAACAATCAGTACTGTCATTAAGTTTGCGATTCGAATTACAAATTTCAACCAAATCTAACGCTAGTTCCATGCATTCCAAGATTCCATCTCAATACTTTGCATGATCACAGCTGTTTTTGAATCACACGCTTCTCGTTCCTTCGGCAGATCTCTGATTTATAAGAAAATAGCCACTGGGCTAATCTTATGAATCAACTCTGTCAGGCACAACAACTAAATGGCTAGGCAATAAGTTTGATTAACCTATTAGTATAGACATCACTTTGAGCAAGAGTCACTAATTTCACAGAACCAGCCGTCATACACTGAACAGTAAACTAAATATGAGACAGATTTCAACATATAAGTTGGTGAACCAAAACAATGATGAATCTGTGACATTAAACCTCCACAATGACATTGAGTAATTGTGTAATTTGTAAACAGTTAAAAGACAACTTCAATCAACACATTTAGTCCAAATGGAGCTGTCAAAACCAGAAATTTGCAATGGAAAGCAGGTACAGATGAACACAGCGCAGGAAATAAACACAAACATAGCATCAGACAGTTTAAATTTCAATTCATGGAAGCAATGGAGTTATACATATGAGACTGACCATACCTGGAAACAGGAAAACAACACTTAAACGACCCAAGTGAAGGTCAGAAAACCAAAGAAATTCAGCAGCAATGAAGCAACAGGAACATCTCAGAATCAAAAGGAAAACAGCAAATTCCCACCGAAATCAGAAATCCCAGCAGATATGGAAAGAAACCATCAAGTTAAGTAAAACAACACCAGCTGGAACATTTCTTTTTTGTTTTTCTTTTGGTTTGAGCTTAAAGAGGAGAAAATATCAGAAAAACCAAAAAAGTAAATCCATTTTTTGAAGGTTTTTTTTTTATAAAAAAATCTGTCTTAAAATTGATCCTTTGAAAGATGATGGAAAAGGAGCTGGATTTTTCAGAAAGGTTTTCAGGTCTGATCCGTGTGTGCTGAGTGAGGCGAGGGTCCTATATATGCATGGAATGAAATATCACATGTGCTCCTAAAGATAAGGGAATTATTCCCTCAAAACAAACCTAATTTTCAGGAAAAGAGCATCTTTTCTTAAAAGAAAATGGACTGGTGTCCACAATCTAGAAGCTTCCTAATGCCTTATCTGAAATTCTTATTTTTCACTTTCAAATTGTCCCCCTAAGGTTCCGTTTTTTATCAGCAACCCCCTCCCTTACTTCTAATAAGCATTCAAGCCTTCTCAACCACACAATGAAGACAAGCATCAGAACGAATAAATACAGAAACAAACTATTAGCCTAAACACAAACCTTGCTGAATTACTGCATTAATAAAGAAAACTGATTTGATTACCTTAAACACCTAAGATTAACTAATAAATAAGTGATTAACAATTAAACTAACTACACTACCAATTAACCTAAGATTAAACACATAATATTTCAAGATTAAGAAAGAAAAAAAAATAGCAACAACAAGCATGGAAAATACAAAAAAAAAAGATAGGAAGAAAATCAAACCCAAAAGGCTCCCCACGAGGCTGGCCGGAATCCGGTGAGTCGATCAAAATTCGATGACCTCGGAATAAACTAAAACTAATATCAATCGATTTCTCTCATTAAGAGCAATCGATTAACGTAAGCTTTAGGTCAAAACGAGTTGGAATTGAACGAAAATCAGAAAAGAAAAAATTAGGATTTTTGGAACTCCTAGATTTGAAATTGGAGGAAATATGTTGGGATTTTTGCAAAATTAATGGTGGATTGGTGATGAATTTAATGTGAGGAGTATGGGGTATGTATTTGGAGGTCGTTTGGTGGTGTTAGGGTGGCGTCCGCGGTTGAGAGAGTTGGGGGATTTTAGGGGGCAGCTAGGTTAGAGGTGTTGAGAGAGATGGGGGGAACGAAAGGTTCTGAGGGATTTGGGAGGGAGGGTGGTTCAGACACTTATATGGGAGGGACAGGCTAGTTCCAGTCCATTAAGATCATCGGGAATGAAGGGCTGGGATTAAACGTCGCAAAACGGCGTCATTTTGGTTAATTAAGGGTGCTGGACCGGGCAGGGGTTAGGCTGGTTGGTTTTTGGGGGAGGGGGGGATTAGGCTTCGAACATTTTTGGCCCAATTCGAGTCCAAACAGACCTTCCTTCTTCTCTTTTCCTTGAATTGATTTAATTTTCTTTTTAATTTCCCATTTTAAATACTAATAAAACTTAAATAAACCTAAATTTTAAATAAACCTAAATTAAGTCCTAAAAAACCTAGCAATGTAAAATTATCTATTTCTAATAGTAAAATAATTAATTGACTTAAATCTAATAAAAGAAAGGTACTAATTTATAAAACTAAAGCTAAAATGTAGAATAATATATATATATATATATATATATATATATATATATATATATGTCTATTAATGAAATTAATTAATAACTTAAACATAAAAATGCAAATATCAACCTGAAAATGCAATGCATGAAATATTTTTGTGTTTTTCATGATTTTAAAATATTAAACATGCAATTAAATGCAACCAACAATTATCAAGATATTCCTAAAAATTCTATAAAAATTAAAATAAATTGGGAAAATCTATTTTGACTTTGTAGGAATATTTTTTTGTCAGGTAAAAATCACGTACTCACAGCTGCCCCTCTTTGCTCGAAAACACGAATAGTTTTCGGGCAAAGATAAAGGGAGCGAATACGAGTGTTTTTTGCCCGTTTGGATACTCCATGGAAAGCATTTTTGAAAAATCTGACCGAACCTTGCTTCCGAGGTTGCCTACATATCATTGGCTATAAAGGAATCAGATCAGTGTAGTGGTGAAATTTTGGTAGCTGGGACTATCGGAAAGCTGTGATTTCACTGCTGCTGCTGTTACTACTTGCTGAACTCCTTATTACACCGAAAAAAAATGAAAAGAACCAAGGCAAATCTATGATCTATGAGTTACAAGATTTCTATCTATATGTCTTCAAACTTGATCTTCAAACTTCTGCAGTTTTGCCGCGCATTTGAACTGTTGACTTGCACTCTCGAGGCAAACTTCCGTTATTTCTAACTTGAATTGACCCCATACTTCAGGTGGGTTCCTGCTGTTGTCTTGGACTTAACTCTGAAATGTATTCCCTCGTTCTCCAGGTTGGTGCCTGCTACTTGAATTGGTACTCGAAATGAATTCTCTTATTCTCCAGGTGGGTGCCTGTTACTTGACCTAATATTTGAATGGATTCCCTTGTTCTCCAGGTGAGCGCCTGCAACTGATGCTGACTTAAAATTTAAAATAAATTCTCTTGTTCTCCAGGTGGGCGCCTGCAACTTAAACTTGAAATGGATTCCCTTGTTCTCCAGGTGGGCGCCTGATGCTGACTTAAAATTTGAAATAAATTCCCTTGTTTTCCAGGTGGGCGCCTGCAACTTAAACTTGAAATGAATTCTCTTGTTCTTCAGGTGGGTGCCTGATGCTGACATAAAATTTGAAATAAATTCCCGTGTTTTCCAGGTGGACGCCTGCAACTGATGCTTACTTAAAATTTGAAATAAATTCCCTTGTTCTCCATCTGGGCGCCTGCAATTTAACCTTGAAATGGATTCCCTTATTCTCCAGGTGGGCGCCTGATGCTGACTTAAAATTTTAAATAAATTCCCTTATTTTCCAGGCGGGCGTCTGCAACTTAAACTTGATATAAATTCCCTTGTTCTCTAGGTGGGCACCTGATGCTAACTTAAAATTTAAAATAAATTCCCTTGTTTTCCAGGTGGGCGCCTGATGCTGACTTATAATTTGAAATAAATTCTCTTATTTTCCAGGTGGGCGCCTGCAACTTAAACTTGAAATGAATTCCTTATTCTCTAGTTTGGTGCCTGATGCTTACTTAAAATTTGAACCCATGTTCTCCAAGTGGGCGTCTGATGCTGACTTAAAATTTGAAATAAATTCCCTTGTTTTTCCGGTGGGCGCCTACAACTTAAACTTGAAATGAATTCCCTTGATTTTTAGTTGGGCGCCTGATGCTGACTCAAAATTTTAAATAAGTTTCTTTGTTTTCCAGGTGGGTGCCTGCAACTTATATTTGAAATGAATTCCTTGTTCTCCATGTGGCGCCTGATGCCGACTTAAAATTTGAAATAAATTCCCTTGTTTAACAGGTAGGCGCCAACACTATAAACTTGGACTGAATTCCTTTATTCTCCAGATGGGCGACTGATGCTGACTTAAAATTTGAAATGAATTCCCTTTTTTTCCAGGTGGGCACCTCCAACTTAAACTTAAAATGAATTCCTTTGTTCTCCAGGTGGGTGCCTGATGTTGACCAAAAATTAGAAATAAATTCACTTGTTTTCCAGATGGGCACCTGCAACTTAAACTTGAAATGAATTCCTTGTTCTCCAGGTGGGCACCTGATGCTTACTTAAAATTTGAAATAAATTCCCTTGTTTTCTAGGTGGGCGTCTGCTTCTTACTTAAAATTTGAAATAAATTTCCTTATTTTCCAGGTGAGCGCCTGCAACTTAAACGTTAAATGAATTCCATTGTTCTCCAGGTGGGCGCCTGATGCTAACTTAAAATTTGAAATAACTTCCCTTGTTTTCCAGGTGGGCGCCTGCAACTTAAACTTAAAATGAATTCCTTGTTCTCCAGGTGGGCGTCTGATGCTGACTTAAAATTTGAAATAAATTCCCTTGTTCTCCATGTGGGCGCCTCCAACTTAAACTGGAAATGGATTCCCTTGTTCTCTAGGTGGGCACCTGATGATGACTTAAAATTTGAAATAAATTCCCTTGTTTTCCAGGTGGGCGCCTGCAACTTAAACTTGAAATGAATTCTCTTGTTCTCCAGATGGGCGCCTGTTGCTCACATAAAATTTGAAATAAATTCTAGTGTTTTCCAGGTGGACGCCGGCAACTGATACATAAAATTTGAAATAAATTCCCTTGTTCTCCATGTGGGCGCCTTCAACTCAAACTTGATATGGATTCCCTTATTCTCCAGGTGGGCGCCTGATGCTGACTTAAAATTTGAAATAAATTCCCTTATTTTCCAGGTGGGCGCCTGCAACTTAAACTTTAAATGAATTCCATTGTTCTCCAGTGAGCGTCTAATGCTAACTTAAAATTTGAAATAACTTCCCTTTTTTTCGAGGTGGGCGCCTGCAACTTAAACTTGAAATAAATTCCTTGTTCTCCAGGTGGGCACCTGATGCAGACTTAAAATTTGAAATAAATTCTCTTGTTTTCCAGGTGGGCACCTGATGCTGACTTAAAATTTAAAATAAATTCCCTTGTTTTATCCAGGTGGGCGCCTGCAACTTAAACTTGAAATGAATTCCCTTGATATCCAGGTAGGCGCCTGATGCTGAATTAAAATTTGAAATAAATTTCCTTGTTTTCCAAGTGAGCGCTTGCAAATTAAACTTGAAATGAATTCCTTTATTCTCCAGGTGGGTGCCTGATGCTGACCTAAAATTTGAAATGAATTCCCTTGTTTTTCTGGTGGACGCCTTTGACTGATTCTGACTTAAAATTTGAAATACATTCCCTTGTTTTTCTGGTGGTCGCCTTTAACCGATACTGACTTAAAATTTGAAATACATTTTCTTGTTCTCCAGCTGTGCGCCTGCAACTTATACTTGAAATTGATCCCCTTATTCTCCAGGTGGGCGCCTGATGCTGACTTAAAACTTGAAATAAATCCCCTTCTTTTTCAGTGGGCGCTTGCAACTTAAACTTTAAATGAATTCCATTGTTCTCCAGGTGGGCGCCCGATGTTAACTTAAAATTTGAAATAAATTCCCTTGTTTTCTAGGAGGGCGCTTGCAACTTAAACTTGAAATGAATTCCTTGTTCTCCAAGTGGGCGCCTGATGCTGACGTAAAATTTGAAATAAATGATCTTATTTTCCAGGTGGGCGCCTGCAACATAAGCTGGAAATGAATTACCTTCTTCTCCAGGTGGGCGCCTGATGCTGACTTAAAATTTGAAATGAATTCCCTTGTTTTCCAGGTGGGCACCTCCAACTTAAACTTGAAATGAATTCTCTTGTGCTCCAGGTGGGCGCCTGATGCTAACCTAAAATTTGAAATAAATTCACTTGTTTTCCAGGTGAGCGTCTGCAACTTAAACTTAAAATGAATTCCATTGTTCTCTAGGTGGACGCCTAATGCTGACCTAACATTTGAAATAAATTCACTTGTTTTCCAGATGGGCGCTTTCAACTTAAACTTGAAATGAATTTCTTGTTCTCCAGGTGGGCGCCTCATGCTGACTTAAAATTTGAAATAAATTCCCTTGTTTTCTAGGTGGGCGTCTGCTGCTTACTTAAAATTTGAAATAAATTTCCTTATTTTCCAGGTGGGCGCCTGCAACTTAAACTTTAAATGAATTCCATTGTTCTCCAGGTGGGCGTCTAATGCTAACTTAAAATTTGAAATAACTTCCCTTTTTTCGAGGTGGGCGCCTGCAACTTAAACTTGAAATAAATTCCTTGTTCTCCAGGTGGGCGCCTGATGCAGACTTAAAATTTGAAATAAATTCTCTTGTTTTCCAGGTGGGCACCTGATGCTGACTTAAAATTTAAAATAAATTCCCTTGTTTTATCCAGGTGGGCGCCTGCAACTTTAACTTGAAATGAATTCCCTTGATATCCAGGTAGGCGCCTGATGCTGAATTAAAATTTGAAATAAATTTCCTTGTTTTCCAAGTGAGCGCTTGCAAATTAAACTTGAAATGAATTCCTTTATTCTCCAGGTGGGTGCCTGATGCTGACCTAAAATTTGAAATGAATTCCATTGTTTTTATGGTGGACGCCTTTGACTGATTCTGACTTAAAATTTGAAATACATTCCCTTGTTTTTCTGGTGGTCGCCTTTAACCGATACTGACTTAAAATATGAAATACATTTTCTTGTTCTCCAGTTGTGCGCCTGCAACTTATACTTGAAATTGATCCCCTTATTCTCCAGGTGGGCGCCTGATGCTGACTTAAAACTTGAAATAAATCCCCTTCTTTTTCAGTGGGCGCTTGCAACTTAAACTTTAAATGAATTCCATTGTTCTCCAGGTGGGCGCCCGATGTTAACTTAAAATTTGAAATAAATTCCCTTGTTTTCTAGGAGGGCGCTTGCAACTTAAACTTGAAATGAATTCCTTGTTCTCCAAGTGGGCGCCTGATGCTGACGTAAAATTTGAAATAAATGATCTTATTTTCCAGGTGGGCGCCTGCAACATAAGCTGGAAATGAATTCCCTTCTTCTCCAGGTGGGCGCCTGATGCTGACTTAAAATTTGAAATGAATTCCCTTGTTTTCCAGGTGGGCACCTCCAACTTAAACTTGAAATGAATTCTCTTGTGCTCCAGGTGGGCGCCTGATGCTAACCTAAAATTTGAAATAAATTCACTTGTTTTCTAGGTGAGCGTCTGCAACTTAAACTTAAAATGAATTCCATTGTTCTCTAGGTGGACGCCTAATGCTGACCTAACATTTGAAATAAATTCACTTGTTTTCCAGATGGGCGCTTTCAACTTAAACTTGAAATGAATTTCTTGTTCTCCAGGTGGGCGCCTCATGCTGACTTAAAATTTGAAATAAATTCCCTTGTTTTCTAGGTGGGCGTCTGCTGCTTACTTAAAATTTGAAATAAATTTCCTTATTTTCCAGGTGGGCGCCTGCAACTTAAACTTTAAATGAATTCCATTGTTCTCCAGGTGGGCGCCTGATGCTAACTTAAAATTTGAAATAACTTCCCTTGTTTTCTAGGTGGGCGACTGCAACTTAAACTTAAAATGAATTCCTTGTTCTCCAGGTGGGCGCCTGATGCTGACTTAAAATTTGAAATAAATCCCTTGTTCTCCATGTGGGCGCCTCCAACTTAAACTTGAAATGGATTCCCTTGTTCTCTAGGTGGGCAACTGATGCTGACTTAAAATTTGAAACAAATTCCCTTGTTTTCCAGGTGGGCGCCTACAACTTAAACTTGAAATGAATTCTCTTGTTCTCCAGATGGGCGCCTGTTGCTCACATAAAATTTTAAATAAATTCCCGTATTTTCCAGGTGGACGCCGGCAACTGATACTTAAAATTTGAAATAAATTCCCTTGTTCTCCATGTGGGCGCCTTCAACTTAAACTTGATATGGATTCCCTTATTCTCCAGGTGGGCGCCTGATGCTAACTTAAAATTTGAAATAAATTCCCTTATTTTCCAGGTGGGCGCCTGCAACTTAAACTTTAAATGAATTCCATTGTTCTCCAGGTGAGCGTCTAATGCTAACTTAAAATTTGAAATAACTTCCCTTTTTTCGAGGTGGGCGCCTGCAACTTAAACTTGAAATGAATTCCTTGTTCTCCAGGTGGGCGGCTGATGCTGACTTAAAATTTGAAATAAATTCTCTTGTTTTCCAGGTGGGCGCCTGATGCTGACTTAAAATTTAAATTAAATTCCCTTGTTTTATCCAGGTGGGCGCCTGCAACTTAAACTTGAAATGAATTCCCTTGATCTCTAGGTAGGCGCCTGATGCTGAATTAAAATTTGAAATAAATTTCCTTGTTTTCCAAGTGAGCGCTTGCAAATTAAACTTGAAATGAATTTCCTTATTCTCCAGGTGGGTGCCTGATGCTGACCTAAAATTTGAAATGAAGTCCCTTGTTTTTCTAGTGGACGACTTTTACTGATGCTGACTTAAAATTTGAAATACATTTCCTTGTTTTTCTGGTGGTCGCCTTTAACCGATGATTACTTAAAATTTGAAATACATTTTCTTGTTCTCCAGCTGTGCGCCTGCAACTTATACTTGAAATGGATTCCCTTGTTCTCCAGGTGGGCGCCTGATGCTGACTTAAAATTTGAAATAAATCCCCTTCTTTTTCAGTGGGCGCTTGCAACTTAAACTTGAAATGAGTTCCTTGTTCTCCAAGTGGGCGCCTGATGCTGACGTAAAATTTGAAATAAATTCTCTTATTTTCCAGGTGGGCGCCTGCAACATAAGCTGGAAATGAATTCCCTTCTTCTCCAGGTGGGCGCCTGATGCTGACTTAAAATTTGAAATGAATTCCCTTTTTTTCCAGGTGGGCACCTCCAACTTAAACTTGAAATGAATTCTCTTGTGCTCCAGGTGGGTGCCTGATGCTAACCTAAAATTTGAAATAAATTCACTTGTTTTCCAGGTGAGCATCTGCAACTTAAACTTGAAATGAATTCCATTGTTCTCTAGGTGGACGCCTGATGCTGACCTAACATTTGAAATAAATTCACTTGTTTTCCAGATGGGCGCTTTCAACTTAAACTTGAAATGAATTTCTTGTTCTCCAGGTGGGCGCCTGATGCTGACTTAAAATTTGAAATAAATTCCCTTGTTTTCTAGGTGGGCGTCTGCTGCTTACTTAAAATTTGAAATAAATTTTCTTATTTTCCAGGTGGGCGCCTGCAACTTAAACTTTTAATGAATTCCATTGTTCTCCAGGTGGGCGCCTGATTCTAACTTAAAATTTGAAATAACTTCCCTTGTTTTCTAGGTGGGCGCCTGCAACTTAAACTTAAAATGAATTCCTTGTTCTCCAGGTTGGCGCCTGATGCTGACTTAAAATTTGAAATAAACCCCTTGTTCTCCATGTGGGCGCCTCCAACTTAAACTTGAAATGGATTCCCTTGTTCTCTAGGTGGGCAACTGATGCTGACTTAAAATTTGAAATAAATTCCCTTGTTTTCCAGGTGGGCGCCTACAACGTAAACTTGAAATGAATTCTCTTGTTCTACAGATGGGCGCCTGTTGCTCACATAAAATTTGAAATAAATTCCCGTATTTTCCAGGTGGACGCCGGCAACTGATACTTAAAATTTGAAATAAATTCCCATGTTCTCCATGTGGGCGCCTTCAACTTAAACTTGATATGGATTCCCTCATTCTCCAGGTGGGCGCCTGATGCTAACTTAAAATTTGAAATAAATTCCCTTATTTTCCAGGTGGGCGCCTGCAACTTAAACTTTAAATGAATTCCATTGTTCTCCAGGTGAGCGTCTAATGCTAACTTAAAATTTGAAATAACTTCCCTTTTTTCGAGGTGGGCGCCTGCAACTTATACTTGAAATGAATTCCTTGTTCTCCAGGTGGGCGGCTGATGCTGACTTAAAATTTGAAATAAATTCTCTTGTTTTCCAGGTGGGCGCCTGATGCTGACTTAAAATTTAAAATAAATTCCCTTGTTTTATCCAGGTGGGCGCCTGCAACTTAAACTTGAAATGAATTCCCTTGATCTCTAGGTAGGCGCCTTATGCTGAATTAAAATTTGAAATAAATTTTCTTGTTTTCCAAGTGAGTGCTTGCAAATTAAACTTGAAATAAATTTCCTTATTCTCCAGGTGGGTGCCTGATGCTGACCTAAAATTTGAAATGAAGTCCCTTGTTTTTCTAGTGGACGACTTTGAATGATGCTGACTTAAAATTTGAAATACATTCCCTTGTTTTTCTGGTGGTCGCCTTTAACCGATGATTACTTAAAATTTGAAATACATTTTCTTGTTCTCCAGCTGTGCGCCTGCAACTTATACTTAAAATGGATTCCCTTATTCTCCAGGTGGGCGCCTGATGCTGACTTAAAATTTGAAATAAATCCCCTTCTTTTTCAGTGGGCGCTTGCAACTTAAACTTTAAATGAATTCCATTGTTCTCCAGGTGGGCACCCGATGCTAACTTAAAATTTGAAATAACTTCCCTTGTTTTCTAGGAGGGCGCTTGCAACTTAAACTTGAAATGAATTCTTTGTTCTCCAGGTGGGCGCCTGATGCTGACATAAAATTTGAAATAAATTCTCTTATTTTCCAGGTGAGCGCCTGCAACATAAGCTGGAAATGAATTCCCTTCTTCTCCAGGTGGATGCCTGATGCTGACTTAAAATTTGAAATGAATTTCCTTGTTTTCCAGGTGGGCACCTCCAACTTAAACTTGAAATGAATTCTCTTGTGCTCCAGGTGGGCGCCTGATGCTAACCTAAAATTTGAAATAAATTCACTTGTTTTCCAGGTGAGCGTCTGCAACTTAAACTTGATATGAATTCCCTTGTTGTCTAGGTGGACGCCTGATGCTGACCTAACATTTGAAATAAATTCACTTGTTTTCAGATGGGCGCTTTCAACTTAAACTTGAAATGAATTCCTTGTTCTCCAGGTGGGCGCCTGATGCTGACTTAAAATTTGAAATGAATCCCTTGTTTTCCAGGTAGACACCTCCAACTTAAACTTGAAATGAATTCCCTTGTTCTCCAGGTGGGCGCCTGATGCTGACCTAAAATTTGAAATAAATTCACTTGTATTTTAGGTGAGCGCCTGCAACTTAAACATGAAATAAATTCCTTGTTCTTCAGGTTGGCGCCTAATGCTGGCTTAAAATTTGAAATAAATTCCCATGTTCTCCAGGTGGGCGCCTGCAACTTAAACATGAATGAATTCCCTTGTTTTCCAGGTGGGTGCTTGATGCTGACTTAAAATTTTAAATAAATTTCCTTGTTTTCCAGGTGGGCGCCTGCAACTTATATTTGAAATGAATTCCTTATTCTCCAGATGGCGCCTGATGCTGACTTAAATTTTTAAATAAATTTCCTTGTTCTCCAGGTGGGCGCCTGCAACTTAAATTTGAAATGGATTCCTTATTCTCCAGGTGGGCGCCTGATGCTGACTTAAAATTTGAAATGAATTCCCTTATTTTCCAGGTGGACGCCTGCAACATAAACTTTAAATGAATTCCATTGTTCTCCAGGTGGGCGCCTGATGCTAACTTAAAATTTGAAATAACTTCCCTTGTTTTCTAGGTGAGCGCCTGTAACTTAAACTTGAAATGAATTCCTTGTTCTCCAGCTTGGCGCCTGATGCTGACTTAAAATTTGAAATAAATTCCCTTGTTTTTCAGGTGGGCGCCTGCAACATAAACTTGAAATGAATTCCCTTGTTCTTCAGGTGGGCGCCTGATGCTGACTTAAAATTTGAAATGAATTCCCTTGTTTTCCAGGTGGGCACCTCCAACTTAAACTTGAAATGAATTCTCTTGTTCTCCAGGTGGGCGCCTGATGCTGACCTAAAATTTGAAATAAAGTCACTTGTTTTCCAGGTGAGCGCCTGCAACTTAAACTTTAAATGAATTCCTTGTTCTCCAGGTTGACGCCTGATGCTGACTTAAAATTTGTAATAAATTCTCATGTTCTCCAGGTGGGCGCCTGCAACTTAAACTTGAAATGAATTCCCTTGTTTATCAGGTGGGCGCCTGATGCTGACTTCAAATTTTAAATAAATTTCCTTGTTTTCCAGGTGGGCGCCTGCATCTTATATTTGAAATGAATTCCTTGTTCTCTAGGTGGGCGCCTGATGCTGACTTAAAATTTGAAATAAATTCCCTTATTTTCTAGGTGGGCGCCAGCGACATAAACTTAAAATGAATTCCCTTGTTCTCCAGATGGGCGACTGATGCTGACTTAAAATTTGAAATGAATTCCCTTATTTTTCAGGTGGGCACCTCCAACTTAAACTTGAAATGAATTCCCTTGTTCTCCAGGTGGGTGCCTGATGCTGATTTAAAATTTGGAATGAATTCCCTTGTTTTCCAGGTGGGCACCTCCAACTTAAACTTGAAATAAATTTCCTTGTTCTCCAGGTGGGCGCCTGATGCTGACCTAAAATTTGAAATAAATTCACTTGTTTTCCAGGTCACGCCTGCAACTTAAACTTGAAATGAATTCCTTGTTCTCCAGGTTGGCGCCTACTGCTGACTTAAAATTTGAAATAAATTCCCATGTTCTCCAGGTGGGCGCCTGCCATTTAAACTTGAAATGAATTCTCTTGTTTTCCAGGTGGGCGCTTGAGGCTGACTAAAAATTTTAGATAAATTTCCTTGTTTTTCAAGTGGGCGCCTGCAACTTATATTTCAAATGTATTCCTTGTTCTCCAGGTGAATGCCTGATGCTGACTTAAAATTTGAAATAAATTCCCTTGTTTTTCAGGTGGGCGCCAGCAACATAAACTAGAAATGAATTCCCTTGTTCTCCTGATGGACGACTGATGCTGACTTAAAATTTGAAATGAATTCCCTTATTTTCCAGGTGTGCACCTCCAAGTTAAACTTGAAATGAATTCCCTTGTTCTCCAGGTGGGCTTCTGATGCTGACCTAAAATTTGAAATAAATTCACTTGTTTTCCAGATGGACGCCTGCAACTTAAACTTGAAATGAATTCCTTGTTCTCCAGGTGGGCGCTTGATGCTGACTTAAAATTTGAAATAAATTCCCACGTTTTCCAGGTGGGCGTCTGATGCTGACTTAAAATTTGAAATAAATTCCCTTGTTTTCCAAGTGGGCGCCTACAACTTAAACTTGAAATGGATTCCCTTGTTCTCCAGGTGGGTGCCTGATGCTGACTTAAAATTTAAAATAAATTCCCTTGTTTTCCAGGTGGGCGCTTGCAACTTAAACTTGAAATGAATTCCATTGATCACCAGGCGGGCGCCTGATGCTGACTTAAAATTTGAAATAAATTTCCTTTTTTTCCAGGTGGGCGCCTGCAAGTTAAATTTGAAATGAATTCCCTTATTCTCCCGGTGGGCTCCTGATGCTGACCTAAAATTTGAAATAAATTTCCTTGTTTTTCTGGTGGGCGCCTTTAACCGATGCTGACTTAAAATTTGAAATACATTTTCTTGTTCTCCAGCTGGGCGTCTTCAACTTAAACTTGAAATGGTTTACCTTGTTCTCCAGGTGAGCGCCTAATGTTGACTTAAAATTTAAAATAAATTTTCTTATTTTCCAGGTGGACGCCTGTAACTTAAACTTTAAATGAATTCCATTGTCCTCCAGGTGGGCCCCTAATGCTAACTTAAAATTTGAAATAACTTCCCTTGTTTTTAGGTGGGCGCCTGCAACTTAAACTTGAAATGAATTCCTTGTTCTCCAGGTGGGCGCCTGATGCTGACTTAAAATATGAAATAAATTTCATTGTTTTCCAGGTGGGCTCTTGCAACATAAACTTGAAATGAATTCCCTTGTTCTCCAGGTGGGCGCCTGATGCTGACTTAAAATTTGGAATGAATTCCCTTGTTTTCCACGTGGGCACATCCAACTTAAACTTGAAATAAATTTCCTTGTTCTCCAGGTGGGCGCCTGATGCTAACCTAAAATTTGAAATAAATTCACTTGTTTTCCAGGTCAGCGCCTGCAACTTAAACTTGAAATGAATTCCTTGTTCTCCAGGTTGGCGCCTGCTGCTGACATAAAATTTGAAATAAATTCCCATGTTCTCCAGGTGGGCGCCTGCCATTTAAACTTGAAATGAATTCCCTTGTTTTCCAGGTGGGCGCTTGAGGTTGACTTAAAATTTTAGATAAATTTCCTTGTTTTCCAAGTGGGCGCCTGCAACTTATATTTCAAATGTATTCCTTGTTCTCCAGGTGAGTGTCTGATGCTGATTTAAAATTTGAAATAAATTCCCTTATTTTTCAGGTGGGCGCCAGCAACATAAATTAGAAATGAATTCCCTTGTTCTCCTGATGGACGTCTGATGCTGACTTAAAATTTGAAATGAATTCCCTTATTTTCCAGGTGTACACCTCCAAGTTAAACTTGAAATGAATTCCCTTGTTCTCCAGGTGGGATTCTGATGCTGACCTAAAATTTGAAATAAATTCACTTGTTTTCCATATGGACGCCTGCAACTTAAACTTGAAATGAATTCCTTGTTCTCCAGGTAGGCGCTTGATGCTGACTTAAAATTTGAAATAAATTCCCACGTTTTCCAGGTGGGCGTCTGATGCTGACTTAAAATTTGAAATAAATTCCCTTGTTTTCCAAGTGGGTGCCTGCAACTTAAACTTGAAATGGATTTCCTTATTCTACAGGTGGGTGCCTGATGCTGACTTAAAATTTAAAATAAATTCCCTTGTTTTCCAGGTGGGCGCTTGCAACTTAAACTTGAAATGAATTCCCTTGATCACCAGGCGAGCGCCTGATGCTGACTTAAAATTTGAAATAAATTTCCATTTTTTCCAGGTGGGCGCCTGCAAGTTAAATTTGAATGAATTCCATTGATCACCAGGCGGGCGCCTGATGTTGACTTAAAATTTGAAATAAATTTCCTTGTTTTTCTGGTGGGCGCCTTTAACCGATGCTGACTTAAAATTTGAAATACATTTTCTTGTTCTCCAGCTGGGCGTCTTCAACTTAAACTTGAAATGGTTTACCTTGTTCTCCAGGTGGGCGCCTAATGCTGACTTAAAATTTAAAATAAATTTCCTTATTTTCCAGGTGGACGCCTGTAACTTAAACTTTAAATGAATTCCATTGTCCTCCAGGTCGGCGCCTAATGCTAACTTAAAATTTGAAATAACTTCACTTGTTTTTAGGTGGGCGCCTGCAACTTAAACTTGAAATGAATTCCTTGTTCTCCAGGTGGGCGCCTGATGCTGACTTAAAATATGAAATAAATTTCATTGTTTTCCAGGTGGGCTCTTGCAACATAAACTTGAAATGAATTCCCTTGTTCTTCAGGTGGGCGCCTGAAGCTGACTTAAAATTTGGAATGAATTCCCTTGTTTTCTAGGTGGGCACATCCAACTTAAACTTGAAATAAATTTCCTTGTTCTCCAGGTGGGTGCCTGATGCTGTGCTAAAATTTGAAATAAATTCACTTGTTTTCCAGGTCAGCGCCTGCAACTTAAACTTGAAATGAATTCCTTGTTCTCCAGGTTGGCGCCTACTGCTGACTTAAAATTTGAAATAAATTCCCATGTTCTCCAGGTGGGCGCCTGCCATTTAAACTTGAAATGAATTCTCTTGTTTTCCAGGTGGGCGCTTGAGGCTGACTAAACATTTTAGATAAATTTCCTTGTTTTCCAAGTGGGCGCCTGCAACTTATATTTCAAATGTATTCCTTGTTCTCCAGGTGAATGCCTGATGCTGACTTAAAATTTGAAATAAATTCCCTTGTTTTTCAGGTGGGCGCCAGCAACATAAACTAGAAATGAATTCCCTTGTTCTCCTGATGGACGACTGATGCTGACTTAAAATTTGAAATGAATTCCCTTATTTTCCAGGTGTGCACCTCCAAGTTAAACTTGAAATGAATTCCCTTCTTCTCCAGGTGGGCTTCTGATGCTGACCTAAAATTTGAAATAAATTCACTTGTTTTCCAGATGGACGCCTGCAACTTAAACTTGAAATGAATTCCTTGTTCTCCAGGTGGGCGCTTGATGCTGACTTAAAATTTGAAATAAATTCCCACGTTTTCCAGGTGGGCGTCTGATGCTGACTTAAAATTTGAAATAAATTCCCTTGTTTTCCAAGTGGGCGCCTGCAACTTAAACTTGAAATGGATTCCCTTGTTCTCCAGGTGGGTGCCTGATGCTGACTTAAAATTTAAAATAAATTCCCCTGTTTTCCAGGTGGGCGCTTGCAACTTAAACTTGAAATGAATTCCATTGATCACCAGGCGGGCGCCTGATGTTGACTTAAAATTTGAAATAAATTTCCTTTTTTTCCAGGTGGGCGCCTGCAAGTTAAATTTGAAATGAATTCCCTTATTCTCACGGTGGGCTCCTGATGCTGACCTAAAATTTGAAATAAATTTCCTTGTTTTTCTGGTGGGCGCCTTTAACCGATGCTGACTTAAAATTTGAAATACATTTTCTTGTTCTCCAGCTGGGCGTCTTCAACTTAAACTTGAAATGGTTTACCTTGTTCTCCAGGTGAGCGCCTAATGTTGACTTAAAATTTAAAATAAATTTTCTTATTTTCCAGGTGGACGCCTGTAACTTAAACTTTAAATGAATTCCATTGTCCTCCAGGTGGGCGCCTAATGCTAACTTAAAATTTGAAATAACTTCCCTTGTTTTTAGGTGGGCGCCTGCAACTTAAACTTGAAATGAATTCCTTGTTCTCCAGGTGAGCGCCTGATGCTGACTTAAAATATGAAATAAATTTCATTGTTTTCCAGGTGGGCTCTTGCAACATAAACTTTAAATGAATTCCCTTGTTCTCCAGGTGGGCGCCTGATGCTGACTTAAAATTTGGAATGAATTCCCTTGTTTTCCACGTGGGCACATCCAACTTAAACTTGAAATAAATTTCCTTGTTCTCCAGGTGGGCGCCTGATGCTAACCTAAAATTTGAAATAAATTCACTTGTTTTCCAGGTCAGTGCCTGCAACTTAAACTTGAAATGAATTCCTTGTTCTCCAGGTTGGCGCCTGCTGCTGACATAAAATTTGAAATAAATTCCCATGTTCTCCAGGTGGGCGCCTGCCATTTAAACTTGAAATGAATTCCCTTGTTTTCCAGGTGGGCGCTTGAGGTTGACTTAAAATTTTAGATAAATTTCCTTGTTTTCCAAGTGGGCGCCTGCAACTTATATTTCAAATGTATTCCTTGTTCTCCAGGTGAGTGTCTGATGCTGATTTAAAATTTGAAATAAATTCCCTTGTTTTTCAGGTGGGCGCCAGTAACATAAATTAGAAATGAATTCCCTTGTTCTCCTGATGGACGTCTGATGCTGACTTAAAATTTGAAATGAATTCCCTTATTTTCCAGGTGTACACCTCCAAGTTAAACTTGAAATGAATTCCCTTGTTCTCTAGGTGGGATTCTGATGCTGACCTAAAATTTGAAATAAATTCACTTGTTTTCCATATGGACGCCTGCAATTTAAACTTGAAATTAATTCCTTGTTCTCCAGGTGGGCGCTTGATGCTGACTTAAAATTTGAAATAAATTCCCACGTTTTCTAGGTGGGCGTCTGATGCTGACTTAAAATTTGAAATAAATTCCCTTGTTTTCCAAGTGGGTGCCTGCAACTTAAACTTGAAATGGATTTCCTTATTCTCCAGGTGGGTGCCTGATGCTGACTTAAAATTTAAAATAAATTCCCTTGTTTTCCAGGTGGGTGCTTGCAACTTAAACTTGAAATGAATTCCCTTGATCACCAGGCGAGCGCCTGATGCTGACTTAAAATTTGAAATAAATTTCCATTTTTTCCAGGTGGGCGCCTGCAAGTTAAATTTGAATGAATTCCCTTATTCTCCCGGTGGGCTCCTCATGCTGACCTAAAATTTGAAATAAATTTCCTTAATTTTCTGGTGGGCGCCTTTAACCGATGCTGACTTAAAATTTGAAATACATTTTCTTGTTCTCCAGCTGGGCGTCTTCAACTTAAACTTGAAATGGTTTACCTTGTTCTCCAGGTGGGCGCCTAATGCTGACTTAAAATTTAAAATAAATTTCCTTATTTTCCAGGTGGACGCCTGTAACTTAAACTTTAAATGAATTCCATTGTCCTCCAGGTCGGCGCCTAATGCTAACTTAAAATTTGAAATAACTTCACTTGTTTTTAGGTGGGCGCCTGCAACTTAAACTTGAAATGAATTCCTTGTTCTCCAGGTGGGCGCCTGATGCTGACTTAAAATATGAAATAAATTTCATTGTTTTCCAGGTGGGCTCTTGCAACATAAACTTGAAATGAATTCCCTTGTTCTTCAGGTGGGCGCCTGAAGCTGACTTAAAATTTGGAATGAATTCCCTTGTTTTCCAGGTGGGCACATCCAACTTAAACTTGAAATAAATTTCCTTGTTCTCCAGGTGGGCGCCTGATGCTGTGCTAAAATTTGAAATAAATTCACTTGTTTTCCAGGTCAGCGCCTGCAACTTAAACTTGAAATGAATTCCTTGTTCTCCAGGTTGGCGCCTGCTGCTGACTTAAAATTTGAAATAAATTCCCATGTTCTCCAGGTGGCCGCCTGCCATTTAAACTTGAAATGAATTCCCTTGTTTTCCAGGTGGGCGCTTGAGGCTGACTTAAAATTTGAGATAAATTTCCTTGTTTTCCAAGTGGGCGCCTGCAACTTATATTTCAAATGTATTCCTTGTTCTCCAGGTGAGTGCCTGATGCTGATTTAAAATTTGAAATAAATTCCCTTGTTTTTCAGGTGGGCGCCAGCAACATAAACTAGAAATGAATTCTCTTGTTCTCCTGATGGACGACTGATGCTGACTTAAAATTTGAAATGAATTCCCTTATTTTCCAGGTGTACACCTCCAAGTTAAACTTGAAATGAATTCCCTTGTTCTCCAGGTGGGCTTCTGATGCTGACCTAAAATTTGGAATAAATTCACTTGTTTTCCATATGGACGCCTGCAACTTAAACTTGAAATGAATTCCTTGTTCTCCAGGTGGGCGCTTGATGCTGACTTAAAATTTGAAATAAATTCCCACGTTTTCCAGGTGGGCGCTTGCAACTTAAACTTGAAATGAAATTCCCTTATTTTCCAAGTGATGCTGACTTAAAATTTGAAATAAATTCCCTTATTTTCCAAGTGGGTGCCTGCAACTTAAACTTGAAATGGATTTCCTTGTTCTCCAGATGGGTTCCTGATGCTGACTTAAAATTTAAAATAAATTCCCTTGTTTTCCAGGTGGGCGCTTGCAACTTAAACTTGAAATGAATTCCCTTGATCACTAGGCGGGCGCCTGATGCTGACTTAAAATTTGAAATAAATTTCCTTTTTTTCCAGGTGGGCGCCTGCAAGTTAAATTTGAATGAATTCCCTTATTCTCCCGGTGGGCTCCTGATGCTGACCTAAAATTTGAAATAAATTTCCTTGTTTTTCTGGTGGGCGCCTTTAACCGATGCTGACTTAAAATTTGAAATACATTTTCTTGTTCTCCAGCTGGGCGTCTTCAACTTAAACTTGAAATGGTTTACCTAGTTCTCCAGGTGGACGCCTAATGCTCACTTAAATTTTAAAATAAATTCCCTTATTTTCCAGGTGGATGCCTGTAACTTAAACTTTAAATGAATTCCATTGTCCTCCAGGTGGGCGCCTAATGCTAACTTAAAATTTGAAATAACTTCCCTTGTTTTTAGGTGGGCGCCTACAACTTAAACTTGAAATGAATTCCTTGTTCTCTAGGTGGGTGCCTGATGTTGACTTAAAATATTAAATAAATTTCATTGTTTTCCAGGTGGGCTCCTGCAACATAAACTTGAAATGAATTCCCTTGTTCTCCAGGTGGGCGCCTGATGCTGACTTAAAATTTGGAATGAATTCCCTTATTTTCCAGGTGGGCACCTCCAACTTATACTTGAAATAAATTTCCTTGTTCTCTAGGTGGGCTCCTGATGCTGACCTAAAATTTGAAATAAATTCACTTGTTTTCCAGGTCAGCGCCTGCAACTTAAACTTGAAATGAATTCCTTGTTCTCCAGGTTAGCGCCTGCTGCTGACTTAAAATTTGAAATAAATTCCCATGTTCTCCAGGTGGGCGCCTGCCATTTAAACTTGAAATGAATTCCCTTGTTTTCCAGGTGGGCGCTTGAGACTAACTTAAAATTTTAGATAAATTTCCTTGTTTTCCAAGTGGGCGCCTGCAACTTATATTTCAAATGTATTCCTTGTTCTCCAGGTGAGTGCCTGATGCTGACTTAAAATTTGAAATAAATTCCCTTGTTTTTCAGGTGGGCACCAGCAACATAAACTAGAAATGAATTCCCTTGTTCTCCTGATGGACGACTGATGCTGACTTAAAATTTGAAATGAATTCCCTTATTTTTCAGGTGTGCACTTCCAAGTTAAACTTCAAATGAATTCCCTTGTTCTCCAGGTGGGCGCTTGATGCTGACCTAAAATTTGAAATAAAATCACTTGTTTTCTAGATGGGTGCCTACAACATAAACTTGAAATGAATTCCTTGTTCTACAGGTGGGCGCCTGATACTGACTAAAAATTTGAAATAAATTCCCTTGTTTTCCAGGTGGGCGTCTGATGCTGACATAAAATTTGAAATAAATTCCCTTGTTTTCCCGGTGGGCGCCTGCAATATAAACTTGAAATGAATTCCCTTGTCTCTAGGTGGGCACCTGATGCTGTCTTAAAATTTTAAAATAAATTCTCTTGTTTTTCAGGTGGGCGCCTACAACTTAAACTTGAAATTAATTCCGTTGATCTCCAGGTGGCTGCCTGAAGCTGACTTAAAATTTGAAATAAATTTTCTTATTTTCCAAGTGGGCGCGTGCAAGTTAAATTTGAAATGAATTCTCTTATTCTCTAGGTGGGCGCCTTATTCTGACCTAAAATTTGAAATGAATTCCCTTATTTTTCTGGTGGACGCCTTTGATTGATGCTGACTTAAAATTTGAAATATATTGCCTTGTTTTTTCTGGTGGGCGCCTTTACCCGATGCTGACTTAAAATTTGAAATACATTTTCTGGTTCTCCAGCTGGGCGCCTGCAACTTAAACTTGAAATGGATTCCCTTGTTATCCAGGTGGGCACCTGATGCTAACTTAAAATTTGAAATATATTCCCATGTTTTTTAGTTGGGCGCCTGCAACTTAAACTTGAAATAAATTCCTTGTTATCCAGGTGGGCGCCTGCAACTTAAACTTGAAATGAATTCCTTGTTCTCCAGGTGGGCGCCTGATGCTGACTTAAAATTTGAAATAAATTCCCTTGTTTTCCAGGTGGGCGCCTGATGCTGACTTAAAATTTGAAATGAATTTCCTTGTTTTCCAGGTGGGCACCTCCAACTTAAACTTGAAATGAATTCCCTTGTTCTCCAGGTGGGCGCCTGATACTGACCTAAAATTTGAAATAAATTCACTTGTTTTCTAGGTGAGCGCCTGCAACTTAAACTTGAAATGAATTCCTTGTGCTCCAGGTTGGCGCCTGATGCTGATTTAAAATTTGAAATAAACTCCCATGTTCTCCAGGTAGGCCCCTGCAACTTAAACTTAAAATAAATTCTCTTATTTTCTAGGTGGGCGCCTGATGCTGACTTAAAATTTTAAATAAATTTCCTTGTTTTCCGGGTGGGCGCCTGAAACTTATATTTGAAATGAATTACTTGTTCTCCAGGTGGGCGTCTGATGCTAACTTACAATTTAAAATAAATTCTCTTGTTTTCCAAGTGGGCGCCAGCAACATAAGTCTTGAAATGAATTCCCTTGTTCTCCAGATGAGCGCCTGATGCTGACTTAAAATTTGAAATGAATTCTCTTGTTCTCCAGGTGGGCGCCTGATACTGACCTAAAATTTGAAATAAATTCACTTGTTTTCCAGGTAAGCGCCTGCAACTTAAACTTGAAATGAATTCCTTGTTCTCCAGGTTGGCGCCTGATGCTGACTTAAAATTTAAAATAAACTCCCATGTTCTCCAGGTGGGCGCCTGAAACTTATATTTGAAATGAATTACTTGTTCTCCAGGTGGGCGCCTGATGCTGACTTAAAATTTTAAATAAATTTCCTTGTTTTCCGGGTGGGCGCCTGCAACTTATATTTGAAATGAATTACTTGTTCTCCAGGTGGGCGCCTGATGCTAACTTACAATTTAAAATAAATTCCCTTGTTTTCCAAGTGGGTGCCAGCAACATAAATTTGAAATGAATTCCCTTGTTCTCCAGATGAGCGCCTGATGCTGACTTAAAATTTGATACGAATTCCCTTGTTTTCCAGGTGGGCACCTCCAACTTAAACTTGAAATGAATTCCCTTGTTCTCCAGGTGGGCGCCTGATGCTGACCTAAAATTTGAAATAAATTCACTTGTTTTCCAGGTGAGCGCTTGCAACTTAAACTTGAAATGAATTCCTTGTTCTCCAGGTTGGCGCCTGTTGCTGACTTAAAATTTGAAATAAACTCCCATGTTCTCCAGGTGGGCACCTGCAACTTAACTTGAAATGAATTCCCTTGTTTTTCCAGGTGGGCGCCTGATGCTTGTAAGCACGTGATTTTTGCTTTACCGGCAATCGCTCCAAAAAGAAAATAAAAAATAGCGACAAATGACTGCGCTATACAATGTTTCAAGTTTTCCGTTACATGTGTTGTTAATCATTTGCGGGTCTGTCCATTTTGCATTTAGTCTTACCGATCAAAATACAAAGCGTGTATGTCAGGGTAATTAAATTCGGTCGTTAAAAGAAAATCCACAAAAAATATGAAATGCATCTAGGTGGTGATTTAAACCTACTTGAATATTTCAATATGCGAGTGATAACTGTGTTAAAGGTTTAAATTAATAATTGTTTTAATTTCTATTTATTTAATTTTAAAATTAGGAAAAAGGAACAAAAAGAAAATAGTGCAAGATTAACCGGACTTGGGCCTATTTGTTTTGAATATTCTAAGCCCAAAAGCAGCCCAAATCAGCAGCCCAAGCGACCCATTCCCCAGGCCATCAAAACGACGTAGTTCAACACCAAAACTACGTCGTTTCAGGGATGATTAATCTGAGCCGTTCATTTCCAGTGATCCGATGGCCCTTATTAGCCCTCATGACCCGACCCATTCCCGTTTTTGACCGACCCCTCGATTAACCAAACGGCACCGTATGGTCTAGCCTCCCCAATCCTGGCCATCAATTTTAATCAATCCAACGGCCAGGATTGAATCAGCCTCCCCGTATATAAGCCTCCTATCATACCCCACGCCCCAAATTCTAACCCCCCCACTCATCGTCTTCATCCAAACATTGAAGCCCCCCCCCAAACCCTAGCAGCCGCCCTAGCTTCCCTTTCACCAGAACCCGGCGGCACGAACGCCGGTGACCGCCTCCTGAACACCCTAAGACCCCCTCCCTCTCCTGAACATGGATCTACTATCCATTTGCCTCGAATCACTTTCGTTCGTCTCGAATCTTCATTTGAAGATTTGAGTCGAACCCGTACCTATGCCAAGTTACCCCATCTTCATACCAGACACCCCCCTGACCTTCCTCGTGACCAAACCAAGCTTGGTTTGGTCCGAATCTACCCACAACTCCTAAAAATCCAGATCTGAAAATCCAGAACTTGAAACACATGCACCTGGGGAACCCGGCCAGTCTTGACAAGGGTTTGAGGTCTAATAGACCTTAATCAAGGTGTTCTCATGTGAGAACACCCTGGTTAAAGTTTGTTCGGCCTCAAAAGTTCGAAGTTGAATCAGATTTGGGTCTGTTTGATTTAAACATTTTCGGTAAGTTTTCCTTTCTTTTGTGATAGTTTTGATTAAGTGGTCAGCATGTGTCATTATGTTTGTTTGTTATTTTTTTTGTTATTTTTTCATTCGGATTTCTTTCATCTCTGTAAAGACCTTTTTATTTGGTCGATTGTGTTCTGTGTATGATTCTGAATGTACTCTGTGATAAACATGATCGTCGATTAGTTTAATCGTCAGATAAGTTAACTCATATAGGCCCCAGTAATTGAACAAAAATTGTCTGATGCCCTTTAGGTCCCTAAATGTATTGTTTATGTGAGCGATTGATTATTACCTGCTATAATTAGTATAGTCGACTCGATAAATGTCGTCGATTAGTTTTCTATAACTAATGAAACGAACGAACTAATAATGTCGCATGACTAATGAGCCTGTATTGTGGTTTGAATTGGGCATTGCCTATGAATATTAGTTTGTAACTACCTTGTAAGCAATTAAAAAAGCCAGGCTGGGGCAATTCTGAAATCGAATGGTTAAAGCCCAAAGTGCCCTGATACTGCAATGGGCAGGGCAGTGATAATCAAGGGCTAGCAAGGGTAGTCTGGGGTTTGAAAAGAACAAAAATGATTAGTTTAAATGAGCTGACAAGTAGGGTACTAATTTGGGATTAAATTAATGCCAATGGGGAACAAGACATAAGAGCATGGGAATTTAAAATGAATACTAAAATGAACCCATAACTCTTGATTAAAGAAAGCCAGGCGTGGGGAACAAAAAGGGCTGGCATCAAAAGATGCTTAGGATGGGCTTAATAGGGATGGGCAGACTGCAAAGTTGAGGATGCAGGCAGCTTAGCTGCACTAGGTCGATTAGCTTATAAAGAAGCTGTTTTAGAACATAAGGGAGGGCTGGAGTTTTGAGTCTGAGGCTGGACTTTTAGTCTTCAGAAAAGAGAGAGAAAAGACTGGAATTTTTAGTCTCGAGGCTGGACATTTCTTAGTCTTCAGAAAAGAAAAACAAGAAACAAAAGTCTCAGAATATTGTAACCAAACACTGTCTGAAAATTACATAAGAGTTTATGTTGGTTTAGCTGTCTTGGCCAATTACTGTTAGTTGCCTGTTTGAGCTGTTTGTGGTTGTTGAATTGCTGGGGTGTTTACCTTGAATACTCTGCTGTCTCTGCTGGTTCATACTCTGTTTCGGGGATTGTTGTTTGTTGCTCGACTACTCGGGAGCTTCATCTTTGTTGGTTGATTTTGTTGCTGTGTTGTTGCTGTGTATCTGCTGTTGCTGTGTTTACTGCATACTGCCCAGCTGATCATTCCTTTCTTCTTTGTCTTCTATACCAGGTACACAACCAATGCACTGTCAAATGTAATTGGGAAATTTGAGCATGAGTATAAATGAAAGTCCTGAAGAATGTCTTTATACATAGATGGTTACATTAAACATTCATGTAATATGTAATAGTTTGCATCCTTGTTTAGATACTGAAGGTAGCCTGTGTGCCCAATAGATGTCAATATGTGGTGATTGAATGTTAGTTTGTATATGTAGGTTGATAGATAAAAGGGTCTCAAATGCAGTAGGTTGTATCTTAGGTTTTTTTTATGGTTAGCATGTCCTTAAAACATAGAATTAACCATGATTAGTTAATTTCATGTCCTTTTGATAAATTGTCTCCTTATAACTGACAAACCATTGCTTTAAAATAAACGTCGCAAGGCTGCACTTCTCAACCTCCCGAAGGTCGAGCCCGAATCAAACGAACCCAGCAGCCTTTCATCAGAAAGGCACTGGCCCAGGTCCAGCCAATACCGTGTGGGCTGGGTTTGGGCCCACGGTGCTCGATTAGCTGCCCATGGGCACGATCATGTTTTCTTATTCTGCAAAGGCACTCGGGATTCCGTTATAATAACCTGCAAGCATGTAATTGAATAGGGTCATTTTTAACCTCAACTAGTAGAGACAAATGTGACAAGAAACGTAGTTGCTATAGGATATCCTGTTAAAATAAAGACGAGATGAGCTTCGACAAACAGAAACGCACAAGATGCGGGGCCCTCGTTAAACGTATATTATCAAAGCATTTAGTTTCCAGGACGGGTTGTTTAGTAAATTTCACAACCCTCCTAAAATAACAATACGTTAGACTCCTTAGGACGCGCCTTAATAAATCTTACCTTCTTAAACCCGGGTGCACATTTATGTGACCCAAATCCAATTCTCAACGGAGTCGAAATGTGTTTCTAATCACGGGTACATTGATTGTGACGTGGTTCGAGATGCGTGTCCATGACGTTGCAAATTCATTTTAAAAAAAATAAGAATGAGATGAGCCTCGCCAAATAAAATACAAATTGCGGGGCCCTCAGTAAATATTTGCTTTAAAAATTGTTTAGACTTCGGGATGGACCGTTTAGTAAAATTCCACGGTCCTACCCAAAATAAATACGCTAGTCGCTTTAGGCGCGCCTTTAATAATTTAATTTCCTTAAACTCGGGTGCACATTGATGTGACCCAAATCCAAATCTCAACGGAGTCAAAGTGTGTCGACGACCACGGGTACATTGATTGTAACGCGGTTCGAGATACATTTTCACAACGTTGCAATTCTTGATAAAAACAGTAAATGATAAAAGCGGTTAAAAGTTAAATTTTGCACATAAGTTCAGACTTGTATAAAATCAGATAATCAAGCCGAATATAACAGTTGAGCGACCGTGCTAGAACCACGGAACTCGGGAATGCCTAACACCTTCTCCCGGGTTAACAGAATTCCTTATCCGGATTTCTGGTACGCAGACTGTAATATGGAGTCATTATTTTCCTCGCTTCGGGATTAAAATTGGTGACTTGGGACACCCTAAATCTCCCAAGTGGCGACTCTGAAATAAATAAATAAATCCCGTTTCGATTGTCCTTTAATTGGAAAAACTCCCTTGCACCCTCTCTGGTGCGGAAAAAGGAGGTGTGACAGCTCTGGCGACTCCGCTGGGGACCTTAACCCAGAACCACTGGTTCAGGGTTAAGAATTCGAGCTTAGAATAATTGTTATTATTTGGCTTTATTTATTATCTGATTATTACATGTCCTGAGCCTAATGTGCTAAATGCTGCTTTTACCGCTTTGATATTATTTGAACTGTATATAAACTGTGTCGAAACCTTTCTCTTCTTACCTCTGGGGATGTGCTCACTGGTTGAGACTCCCTATTCTGTTAGTGTCATACCCTAAATAAAAGAGGCTCGGAAAGTTTCTAAGCCGGCTGGCCTTTTGGTTCCCGGAAAGGAGCTCCTTCCTCAACTCGAGTTGTCCGCTCGGGTACACTGTCTAGAACACCGACCCAGGTTTTGAACATAGAATAACGTGACTTCATGCCGGATCCCTAGTAGGAACGCTTATTTGCATCATGTTGCATATGACTTAGGGGACTCAACACAGGGGTTGGGTCCGTCTAGGACTAGCAACCTGATATGAAAAGGCCATTCTGACGCATCCTATTGTTTTCCGTGCATTTATTTGTCTCATGCCCGCATGCTGACCGGTGTTTGAATATTTGGAATATTGTGAAAAAAAGGGAAATAACGGTTAGGAATTGATTGTTTACTGTCAAAACTCTGCCAAAATTTTGAAAAAAAGAAGTCGTTGTTCGGTTTTTCAAAAAAAAAAAAAAAAAATATCAATAGAAATATAGAGTTTGTCTTGTCATAAAAATCGAAAAAAAAAAGATCTTATTTTTAAAATGGTTTTTTTTTATGAAAATAATAATAAAAAAGAGTCTTGTGTTGTCTTTACTTTTATTATTTGTTGCAAATATATGTATATATATATATATATGAAAAATTCAAAAGTTTTGCTTTACTTCAAAATGTATATATATCTTTATTTGTGGCAAAAGTATTTATCTTACTAAAGGTCTAGAAAAGTCCTTTCAGGCTCCCAGTTTTCGAAACAAAAATCCAAAATATTTTCCGTTATTGACTTCTTTAGAAAGTTTTTATATATACGAAAATTCAAAATTCACAAAAAATCGCATATATTTTTGTTTTTATCAGGATAAGTGTCGTTTGTTAAAATCTTATTAATAAATGTGCAGAATGAGCACGATTCCGAATGAACCCTTTTCAATCATGAATAAAATTCCCCTCCAATTGCGGCTCTGGTGGAATGATTTGGGCAAAGAGGGGCATGACGAAATCAAGAAGTATCTGAAAGGCCTCACGAGTTTGTTGGATATCAGGCCACGAGGAGATATCATAAGGGCACTAGTCCCCCACTGGGATCCTGCGCACAATGTCTTCCGTTTCTCAGATTTTGAACTTACCCCAACTTTAGAAGAAATAGCAGGGTATATCGGCAGCACTGAGACTCCTTTGAGGCACAAATATCTGATTGCTCCAAGAGCTGTAGCAGTACACCGGTTCCTGGACTCCTTAAAGATAGTCAGAACAATTCATAACCCTGACTTGGCAAAAGGTTTTTGCAGCATGAGTTTCATATATCAAAGATATGGTCACATAGGAGGATTCGACAAGCCAGAAAACCAGTTGTGCAGCAAAGGTAATCGCCAAAAGTGGGAAGAACATAGACGAATTGCTTTCATGATAACTTTCTTAGGACTACTAGTATTCCCAAGAAAAGATGGGAATATTGACATAAAGATAGCAGGGGTCGTCAGTACGTTGCTCACACAGAGTGATAGTACGTTGGCGCCCATGATAGTATCTGATATATTCCGGGCACTCACTTCTTGCAAAGCCGGAGGAAGCTTTTTCGAGGGTTGCAATTTGTTGTTGCAAATGTGGATGATCGAACACCTATGTCACCGAGCCCAGTTTCTGAGCCATGGATCCGCTGGAAAGACCTGCATAGAGGAGTTCTATACCAGAGTTGATGAAACCTACCTACCAGAAGGAGTTATAGCATGGACCTCATATTTCCATACCCTCAACGCCAGTCAAATACAGTGGGCGCTAGGGTGGCTACCGATCGACGAAGTCATATACATGCCAGCAGCCAGGCCCCATTTTCTCTTAATGGGACTTAAAAGTATTCAACCATACGCGCCGCATCGGGTTTTAAGGCAACTTGGGAGGTATCAGATAGTGCCGAAAGACGAGGATCTGAGCATCCAGGTAATCGAGATCAGTCCCGACGGCCAGTTTCCTGAAGCAAGGGTTCGTCAAATTTGGAGCCAATGTCAATACTTAGAAGCAAATACTTGTGTAATGAATCGGGCAAAAGGGGAAGTTTCGCCCGGGTATCAGGCCTGGTACAAAGGGGAGACATCATCTGGAAGACCGACCAAAAGACCTCACCTGCAAGAATTTGCCAAATCTTCACAAGAACAGTGGGGCTGGTTGGCCAAAGAGCAGGAATATCTTGTCAAAGCAGGCAAACTGAAGCAACAAGTTCAGGATATGAAGTTTGAGTGCCAATTACAGTCTGCTGCCCACAAGGGAGAAAAGAACAAGTTAATCAGAGAAGGCGAGATCCTCAAAGCTCAGATCCGGAGAATGAAAAAAGAGGCTAATAGCCAGCTAGGAAGCCGGGCAGATAAAAGATTGATAGCAGGGTTAAAAGATCAGGTTGCGGAATGCCAGGAAGATTTGGAAAAAGCCAGGGCCAGCACAGCAAAATTGCGAACCAAGTGGGCAAAGGGTGCGATGGCTCGGAGGCAGCGCCTGCAACAAGTCATAAGGGAGTATGAACTGAGCATCGGGACATTAAGGGAAACGAATGCCTCTCTTCGAGAAAGGATCCTCAAGCAAACACGAAATGCCCAAGCCGACAGAAGGCAATATTACGATGCAATGACCAGAATGGAAAGGCAAATGGAGATGTTCCAGGATCAGCTTGCCAACAATGCGCAAACACTGGGATTGAAGAACCAACAGATAAGGCATTTGTTCACAGAAAGGGACAACATCCGGGGAAGGATTGATGAAATAGGGCATTACATCTACATGAAATGCTTGGCATATGAGCGAACACCTCGGAAGACCCTCCTTGTTTCCATCATGGGCTGCGTCCGCCGGATTATGAACGAGTTGAAGAGCTTGCAAAGAGACCTTACACCTAGAGCCGCGAAAAGGCCGGATGATGCCTCGCGGCCCCTTAAATTGGAGAATTAGTTTTGGTCAAGTCCTGTTTATTTGGCTTTGGTTGTTTTTCCATATGTTGTTTTCTTTTTCGTTAAACCGAGTTTAAAACCGTGGAGTCTGTACTATTGCTATTCCTTGCTTGATGTAATTTGTAATAGCAAAATTTTGAGAATGAATTCAATGATTTCACAAGAATTGTGTGTTTCTTTACTTTAAGGCAGAACTACGCCTGGTCTGATTCACGCGGGGACGTGATACGTAGGCAATCCCCATAAGATTCGACCGCTTTTAATAAATAAAAATAAAAATACAAAATAAAACACAGGGTTTCCCAAAGTACTTTAAAAAGGGATGAATGAGCAAACCGGGATGACGTATGTTGTTTGAGGCAAAGCATGTAGAAACGATTAACTGCCTAGGTGCATTGCATCCTCTATGTGTTATGATCAAATCTGTTAAGCTCTAACACTAACAAAGTTTGTTGTTGTCTGATACCAGACAGTTAGTTGTTAAAGAATTCTGGCAACACATTCATACCAAACCAGATCCAAAGGACCGGTAGCAACAAGCATGACTACTTCAGAGAATAGTAATGAGGAAGAAAGGCCGATGAGCCAGTTGCTAAAAGAGGCAATGGAAAAGATTGAAAGGATGGGACTAGAGATGCATGCAATGCAGCTAGCCTTGGCCAAAACACAAAAGAGCCCTGAGACACTGGGACACATGCCGGAGTACCCTCACTCTGGCCCTTCCACAAGCCGCCCAAATCCCCTCTATCATCAGGAAAGAAGCCCTCATGATTCCCAAGCTCCACCACCCCATCAACCTCTCCCAACACCTAATATTCCCATTTTTGTGGGACCTACATCATCCCCTTTACAGCGAACGACTAGTGAGCCGTTGTTTCAGGCTCACGACACCCAATACTATCCCCTTGAGCCTACATTCCATGCACCCGAACCACAGGCTTACAATCCACAGTTGGAAGCACCGACAGAGGTTGAGAAGCTGGTTAAGGCCCCTGAACAGGATGAAGTGTTGAGAAAGTTCATTTCCAGTGATCCGATGGCCCTTATTAGCCCTCATGACCCGACCCATTCCCGTTTTTGACCGACCCCTCGATTAACCAAACGGCACCATATGGTCTAGCCTCCCCAATCCTGGCCATCAATTTTAATCAATCCAACGGCCAGGATTGAATCAGCCTCCCCGTATATAAGCCTCCTATCATACCCCACGCCCCAAATTCTAACCCCCCACTCATCGTCTTCATCCAAACACTGAAGCCCCCCCCCCAAACCCTAGCAGCCGCCCTAGCTTCCCTTTCACCAGAACCCGGCGGCACGAACGCCGGTGACCGCCTCCTGAACACCCTAAGACCCCCTCCCTCTCCTGAACATGGATCTACTATCCATTTGCCTCGAATCACTTTCGTTCGTCTCGAATCTTCATTTGAAGATTTGAGTCGAACCCGTACCTATGCCAAGTTACCCCATCTTCATACCAGACACCCCCCTGACCTTCCTCGTGACCAAACCAAGCTTGGTTTGGTCCGAATCTACCCACAACTCCTAAAAATCCAGATCTGAAAATCCAGAACTTGAAACACATGCACCTGGGGAACCCGGCCAGTCTTGACAAGGGTTTGAGGTCTAATAGACCTTAATCAAGGTGTTCTCATGTGAGAACACCCTGGTTAAAGTTTGTTCGGCCTCAAAAGTTCGAAGTTGAATCAGATTTGGGTCTGTTTGATTTAAACATTTTCGGTAAGTTTTCCTTTCTTTTGTGATAGTTTTGATTAAGTGGTCAGCATGTGTCATTATGTTTGTTTGTTATTTTTTTTGTTATTTTTTCATTCGGATTTCTTTCATCTCTGTAAAGACCTTTTTATTTGGTCGATTGTGTTCTGTGTATGATTCTGAATGTACTCTGTGATAAACATGATCGTCGATTAGTTTAATCGTCAGATAAGTTAACTCATATAGGCCCCAGTAATTGAACAAAAATTGTCTGATGCCCTTTAGGTCCCTAAATGTATTGTTTATGTGAGCGATTGATTATTACCTGCTATAATTAGTATAGTCGACTCGATAAATGTCGTCGATTAGTTTTCTATAACTAATGAAACGAACGAACTAATAATGTCGCATGACTAATGAGCCTGTATTGTGGTTTGAATTGGGCATTGCCTATGAATATTAGTTTGTAACTACCTTGTAAGCAATTAAAAAAGCCAGGCTGGGGCAATTCTGAAATCGAATGGTTAAAGCCCAAAGTGCCCTGATACTGCAATGGGCAGGGCAGTGATAATCAAGGGCTAGCAAGGGTAGTCTGGGGTTTGAAAAGAACAAAAATGATTAGTTTAAATGAGCTGACAAGTAGGGTACTAATTTGGGATTAAATTAATGCCAATGGGGAACAAGACATAAGAGCATGGGAATTTAAAATGAATACTAAAATGAACCCATAACTCTTGATTAAAGAAAGCCAGGCGTGGGGAACAAAAAGGGCTGGCATCAAAAGATGCTTAGGATGGGCTTAATAGGGATGGGCAGACTGCAAAGTTGAGGATGCAGGCAGCTTAGCTGCACTAGGTCGATTAGCTTATAAAGAAGCTGTTTTAGAACATAAGGGAGGGCTGGAGTTTTGAGTCTGAGGCTGGACTTTTAGTCTTCAGAAAAGAGAGAGAAAAGACTGGAATTTTTAGTCTCGAGGCTGGACATTTCTTAGTCTTCAGAAAAGAAAAACAAGAAACAAAAGTCTCAGAATATTGTAACCAAACACTGTCTGAAAATTACATAAGAGTTTATGTTGGTTTAGCTGTCTTGGCCAATTACTGTTAGTTGCCTGTTTGAGCTGTTTGTGGTTGTTGAATTGCTGGGGTGTTTACCTTGAATACTCTGCTGTCTCTGCTGGTTCATACTCTGTTTCGGGGATTGTTGTTTGTTGCTCGACTACTCGGGAGCTTCATCTTTGTTGGTTGATTTTGTTGCTGTGTTGTTGCTGTGTATCTGCTGTTGCTGTGTTTACTGCATACTGCCCAGCTGATCATTCCTTTCTTCTTTGTCTTCTATACCAGGTACACAACCAATGCACTGTCAAATGTAATTGGGAAATTTGAGCATGAGTATAAATGAAAGTCCTGAAGAATGTCTTTATACATAGATGGTTACATTAAACATTCATGTAATATGTAATAGTTTGCATCCTTGTTTAGATACTGAAGGTAGCATGTGTGCCCAATAGATGTCAATATGTGGTGATTGAATGTTAGTTTGTATATGTAGGTTGATAGATAAAAGGGTCTCAAATGCAGTAGGTTGTATCTTAGGTTTTTTTTATGGTTAGCATGTCCTTAAAACATAGAATTAACCATGATTAGTTAATTTCATGTCCTTTTGATAAATTGTCTCCTTATAACTGACAAACCATTGCTTTAAAATAAACGTCGCAAGGCTGCACTTCTCAACCTCCCGAAGGTCGAGCCCGAATCAAACGAACCCAGCAGCCTTTCATCAGAAAGGCACTGGCCCAGGTCCAGCCAATACCGTGTGGGCTGGGTTTGGGCCCACGGTGCTCGATTAGCTGCCCATGGGCACGATCATGTTTTCTTATTCTGCAAAGGCACTCGGGATTCCGTTATAATAACCTGCAAGCATGTAATTGAATAGGGTCATTTTTAACCTCAACTAG
Source organism: Nicotiana sylvestris (assembly GCF_000393655.2). NCBI lineage: Eukaryota > Viridiplantae > Streptophyta > Magnoliopsida > Solanales > Solanaceae > Nicotiana > Nicotiana sylvestris. The sequence continues at coordinate 132,553,902 of NC_091063.1, forward strand.
TAGAGACAAATGTGACAAGAAACGTAGTTGCTATAGGATATCCTGTTAAAATAAAGACGAGATGAGCTTCGACAAACAGAAACGCACAAGATGCGGGGCCCTCGTTAAACGTATATTATCAAAGCATTTAGTTTCCAGGATGGGTTGTTTAGTAAATTTCACAACCCTCCTAAAATAACAATACGTTGGACTGATGAACGGCTTGGAAATTTCCTTGTTTACCAGGTGGGCGCCTGCAACTTATAGTTGAAATGACTTCCTTGTTCTCCAGGTGGTGCCTGATGCTAACTTAAAATTTGAAATAAATTCCCTTGTAATCTAGGTGGGCGCCAGCAACATAAACTTGAAATGAATTCCCTTGTTCTCCAGATGAGCGCCTGATGCTGACTTAAAATTTGAAATGAATTCCCTTGTTTTCCAGGTGGGCACCTTCAACTTAAACTTGAAATGAATTCCCTTGTTTTTCCAGGTGGGCGCCTGATGTTGACTTAAAATTTTAAATAAATTTCCTTGTTTACCAGGTGGGCGCCTGCAACTTATAGTTGAAATGAATTCCTTGTTCTCCAGGTGGATGCCTGATGCTAACTTAAAATTTGAAATAAATTCCTTTGTTTTCTAGGTGGGCGCCCGCAACCTAAACTGAAATGAATTCCCTTGTTCTCCAGATGAGCGCCTGATGCTGACTTAAAATTTGAAATGAATTCCCTTGTTTTCCAGGTGGGCACCTCCAACTTAAACTTGAAATGAATTCCCTTGTTCTCCAGGTGGCACCTCCAAGTTAAACTTGAAATGAATTCCCTTGTTCTCCAGGTGGGCGCCTGATGCTGACCTAAATTTTGAAATAAAATCACTTGTTTACCAGATGGGCTCCTGCATCTTAAACTTGAAATGAATTCCTTGTTCTCAAGGTGTGCGTCTGATGCTGACTTAAAATTTTAAATAAATTCCCTTGTTTTCCAGGTGGGCGTCTAATGCTGACTTAAAAATTTGAAATAAATTCCCTTGTTTTTCAGGTGGATGCCTGCAACTTAAACTTGAAATGAATTCCACTGTTCTCCATGTAGGCACCTGATGCTGACTTAAAATTTAAAATAAATTCTCTTATTTTCCAGGTGGCGCCTGCAACTTAAACTTGAAATGAATTCTCTTGATCTCCAGGTGGGCGCCTGATGCTGACTTAAAATTTGAAATAAATTTCCTTGTTTTCCAGGTGGGCGCCTGCAAGTTAAATTTGAAACGAATTCCCTTATTCTCCAGGTAGGCGCCTTATGCTGACCTAAAATTTGAAATGAATTCCCTTGTTTTTCTGGTGGATGCCTTTGGCTGATGCTGACTTAAAATTTGAAATACATTTCCTTGTTTTTTCTGGTGGGCGCCTTTAACCGATGCTGACTTAAAATTTGAAATACATTTTCTGGTTCTCCAGCTGGGCGCCTGCAACTTAAACTTGAAATGGATTCCCTTGTTATCCAGGTGGGCGCCTGATGCTGACTTAAAATTTGAAATAAATTCCCATGTTTTTTAGGTGGGCACCTGCAACTTAAACTTGAAATGAATTCTTTGTTCCCCAGGTGGGTGCCTGATGTTGACTTAAAATTTGAAATAAATTCCCTTGTGTTCCAGGTGGGCTCCTGCAACATAAAATTGAAATGAATTCCCTTGTTCTCCAGGTGGGCGCCTGATGCTGACTTAAAATTTGAAATGAATTCTCTTGTTTTCCAGGTGGGCACCTCCAACTTTAACTTTGAAATGAATTTCCTTGTTCTCCAGGTGGGCGCCTGATACTGACCTAAAATTTGAAATAAATTCACGTGTTTTCCAGGTGAGCGCCTATAACTTAAACTTGAAATGAATTCTCTTGTTCTCCAGGTGGGCACCTGATGCAGACTTAAAATTTGAAATAAACTCCCATGTTCTCTAGGTGGGCGCCTGCAACTTAAACTTGAAATGAATTTCCTTGTTTTCCAGGTAGGCGACTATTGCTGACTTAAAATTTGAAATAAATTTCCTTGTTTTCCAGGTGGGCACCTACAAGTTAAATTTGAAATGAATTCTCTTATTCTCCAGGTGGGCGCTTGATGCTGACCTAAAAATTGAAATGAATTCCCTTATTTTTCTAGTGGGCGTCTGCAACTTAAACTTGAAATGAATTCCCTTGATCTCCCGATGGAAGCCTAATGCTAACTTAAAATTGAAATGAATTCCCTTGTTCTCCATGTGGGCGCCTGATGCTGACTTAAAATACAAAATAAATTCCCTTGTTTTCTAGGTGGGCGTCTGCAACTTAAACTTGAAATGAATTCCCTTGATCTCCAGGTGGGCGCCTGATGCTGACTTAAAATTTGAAATAAATTTCCTTGTTTTCCAGGTGGGCGCCTACAAGTTAAATTTGAAATGAATTCCCTTATTCTCCAGGTGGGCGCCTGATGCTGACCTAAAATTTGAAATGAATTCCCTTGTTTTTCTGGTGGACGCCTGCAACTTAAACTTGAAATAAATTCCCAAGATCTCCAAGTCGGCACATGATGCTTACTTAAAATTTTAAATAAATTCCATTAATTTCCAGATGGGCGCCTGCAACTTAAACTTTAAATGAATTTCATTGTTCTCCAGGTGGGTGCTTGATGCTAACTTAAAATTTGAAAAAACTTCCTTTGTTTTTTAGGTGGGCGCCTGCAACTTAAACTTGAAATGAATTCCTTGTTCTCCAGGTGGGCACCTGATGCTGACTTAAAATTTGAAATAATTTCCCTTGTTTTTTAGGTGGGTGCCTGCAACATAAACTTGAAATGAATTCTCTTGTTCTCTAGGTGAGCATCTGATTCTGACTTAAAATTTGAAATGAATTCCCTTGATTTCCAGGTGGGCCCCACCAACTTAAACTTGAAATAAATTCCCTTGTTCTCCAGGTGGGCACCTGATGCTGACCTAAAATTTGAAATAAATTCACTTGTTTTCCAGGTGGGCGTCTGATGCTGAATTAAAATTTTAAATAAATTCCCTTATTTTCCATATGGGCGCCTGCAACTTAAACTTGAAATAAATTCCCTTGTTCTCCAGGTGGGCACCTGATGCTGACTTAAAATTTGAAATAAACTCCCTTGTTTAAAATTTGAAATGAATTCCATTGTTTTCCAGGTGCGCGCCTGATGCCAACTTAAAATTTAAAATAAATTCCCTTGTTTTCCAGGTGGGCGCTTGCAACTTAAACTTGAAATGAATTTTCTTGTTCTCCAGGTGGGCGCCTGATGCTGACTTATAATTTGAAATAAATTTCCTTTTTTCCAGGTGGGCGCCTGCAACTTAAACTTGAAATGAATTCCCTTATTCTGCAGGTGGATGCCTGATGCTAATTTAAACTTGAAATGAATTCCCTTGTTCTCCAGGTGGGCGCCTGATGTTGATGTAAAATTTAAAATAAATTCCCTTGTTTTCCAGGTGGGCGCCTGCAACTTAAACTTGAAATGAATACTCTTGATCTCCAAGTCGGCGCCTGATTCTGACTTAAAATTTGAAATAAATTTCCTTGTTTTCCTGGTGGCGCCTACAAGTTAAACTTGAAATGAATTCCCTTATTCTCAAGGTAGGCGACTGATGCTGACCTAAAATTTGAAATGAATTCCCTTGTTTTTTTGGTGGGCGCCTTTGACTGATGCTGACTTAAAATTTGAAATACATTTCCTTGTTTTTCTGGTGGGCGTCTTTAACCGATGCTGACTTAAAATTTGAAATACATTTTCTTGTTCTCCAGCTGGGCGCCTGCAACTTAAACTTGAAATAGATTCCCTTGTTCTCCGGGTGGGCGCCTGATGTTGACTTAAAATTTGAAATAAATTCCCTTATTTTCCAGGTGGGCGCCTGCCACTTAAACTTTCAATGTATTCCATTGTTCTCCAGGTGGGCGCCTGATGCTAACTTAAAATTTGAAATAACTTCCCTTGTTTTCTAGGTGGGCGCCTACAACTTAAACTTTAAATGAATTCCATTGTTCTCCAGGTGGGCGTCTGATGCTAACTTAAAATTTGAAGTGAATTTCCTTGTTTTCCAGGTGGGCACCTGCAACTTAAACTTGAAATGAATTCGCTTGTTCTCTAGGTGAGGGCCTGATGCTGACTTAAATTTTGAAATAAATTCCCTTGTTTTCCAGGTGAGCGCCTGCAACTTAAACATGAAATGAATTTCCTTGTTCTCCAGGTGGGCGCCTGATGCTAACTTAAAATTTGAAATGAATTCACTTATTTTCCAGGTGGGCACCTCCAACTTAAACTTGAAATGAATTCCCTTGTTCTCCAGTTGGGCGCCTGATGCTGACTTAAAATTTAAAATAAATTCCCTTATTTTCCAGGTGGGCGCCTGCAGCTTAAACTTGAAATGAATTTCCTTGTTCTCCAGGTGGGCGCCTGATGCTGACTTAAAATTTAAAATAAATTTCCTTGTTTTCCAGATGGGCGCCTGCAACTTAAACATGAAATGAATTCCCTTATTCTCCAGGTGAGCGCCTGATGCTGACTTAAAATTTGAAATGAATTTCCTTGTTTTTCTGGTGGGCGCCTTTAACTGATGCTGACTTAAAATTTGAAATACATTCCCTTGTTTTTCTGGTGGGCGCCATTAACTGATGCTGACTTAAAATTAGAAATACATTCCCTTGTTCTCCAGGTGGGCACCTGCAACTTAAACTTGAAATGGATTCCCTTGTTCTCCAGGTGGGCGCCTGATGCTGACTTAAAATTTGAAATAAATTCCCTTGTTTTCCAGGTGAGCGCCTGCAACTTAAACTTGAAATGAATTTCCTTGTTCTCCAGGTGGGCGCCTGATGCTGACTTAAAATTTGAAATAAATTTCCTTGTTTTCCAGGTGGGCGCCTGCAACTTAAACTTGAAATGAATTCCCTTGTTCTTTAGGTGGGTACTTGATGCTGACTTAAAATTTGAAATAAATTCACTTGTTTTTTAGGTGGGTGCATGCAACTTAAACTTGAAATGAACTCCCTTGTTCTCTAGGTGGGCGCCTGATGCTGACTTAAAATTTAAAATTAATTCCATTATTTTCCAGGTGGGTGCCTGCAACTTAAACTTGAAATAAATTCCCTTGTTCTCCAAGTGGGCATCTTATGCTGACTTAAAATTTGAAATAAATTTCCTTTTTTTTCCAAGTGGGCGCCTGCAACTTAATCTTGAAATGAATTCTCTTGTTCTCCAGGTGGGCGCCTGATGCTGACTTAAAATTTGAAGTGAATTTCCTTGTTTTCCATGTGGGCACCTGCAACTTAAACTTGAAATGAATTCCCTTGTTCTCTAGGTGAGGGTCTGACGCTGACTTAAAATTTGAAATAAATTCCCTTGTTTTCCAGGTGGGCTCCTGCAACTTAACCATGAAATGAATTCCCTTGTTCTCCAGGTGTGCGCCAGATGCTAACTTAAAATTTGAAATGAATTCCCTTGTTCTCCAGGTGGGCGTCTGATGCTAATTTAAAATTTGAAATGAATTCCCTTATTTTCCAAGTGGGCGCCTGCAACTTAAAGTTAAACTGAATTCCCTTGTTATCCAGGTGGGCGCCTGATATTACAACAAAACATATAAAAGAAAAGAAACTTTTCTGCCCCAATTTGGTACCGGGAACATCTTTGAGTGTTAATCAGATCCTGTTATCCAAAAGAACTTCTAAGAATTTAAAAGCTAAATCCCATTATCCGGGAGGGCCCCGAAAACTAAAATTAAATCCCATCTTAAGAGTGAAATTTTGAATGCTAAATCCTACTTCCTAAAGGTAAAACTTGCATTAAATCTCATTATTTATGAGGGTCCTAACAACTTAAAACTAAATCTCATTATCCATGATGGTCCAGAAAACTTAAAACTAAATCCCAATAACCAGGAGGGTCCTGACAAACCTGAAACTAAGTCCCATTATCCAGGAGGGTCCTGTGAATTTTAAATTAAATCTCATTATCCAGGAGGTTCCTGACAACTTACGGTTGAACCTATCTAGCGCACGCTTTCCTCATGAAGATTCCCGTAGAGCAAACGAAATACTGCCCCTATTTTAATTAAAGAAAATCTTATCAGTTTTAAAATGTGGCGGTTAGTTTGCGGCATTCTTATTGAAGGTGGTGGCCTTTCCACTGCAATGCTTTTGGTCTGATTGGCTGCTTTCAGACTAGCAAAGAATTGTTTGAACTTCAAATTGAACCTCAACCATAGAACCCTGAATGACCCGAGTGTCTCACACTCATCCTGTTGTTTTACATTTCTGTCCTTCCAATTCGAACCTCTATATTTCCTCAAAATTCACGAAACCGCTTGACCACTTGAACTCCCACTAACACCTTATTTCTTATTTTGAATCATGCTATTTCTGGTATGCTTTGGCTGCACTTTGCTTTGTGCAATTGAAAGTTGGTAATAAGCTTTGAAATCTTTTCTTGCTTGATTAATAAGGCTAACATTGAAAAAGACTTAGAGAAGTAGACCCAACAGAAAATGAAGCAAAGTGACTTCGAGAAACAAAGACAGAGAGGAAATTTTAAACAGAGATGACTATTTGAGGAAGAGTAGAAAAAAGACTTATCTAAGTGAAGCAACTGGCTCCAATTATCATGACATGTATTTCGGATTAATCAGCCCAGACCGTTCACCTAATCATATTTCATTTTGTGCCCCGTCTTCATACTTCAAAACCGGGATTTTCCATAATCCAATCTCTTTGCAAAGTCACGAGCCTCATTCGGCTTGTAGTGCCCTGATGGGTTTTCACTAATAAACCTCTCTCATTTGTTCATCTCTCGACTCAATGTCGCCTTATGGTACCCACGAGGGTTTTCACCAATAAGCTCTCTCGTTTTAGTTTTCTCTTAGCTTTTCATCGCCTTACGGTGCCTATGAGGGTTTTCACCAATAAAACTCTCTCATTTATTCATCTTTTCCTTGTGCAGAACGGAGTATTGCTCATGATGCGAACCATAAATCTATCTCGCTTGACATGGCATTTCTCAAGGATTGATCAGAAGGTCTTTCTTTGGACTAAAGTGTGGGCTTTTGGGAAGGGTTAGAAAGAAAAGGCGGCATACTGGATTAAAAATAACAGGGTTCAAAATTACAACTTTTGGAATCAGATCTTTTGCAAAACCACAACTTCTGCCACAGTTTCTTTGAGTCTGGGGAATTTTAGATTTTTATTTTGATGGGACTAAACTTTAGGGCTGCCTACGTATCCTAAAAAGGAATCAGGTTGAACATAGTTTAAGACATAGGAGTTGCTTTATTTTTATTACTTTTATTTTTCTTTCTTTTCTTCTTTTTTTCTTTTTTTTGCTTTACTTTTTTCATTTTTCTCTTTTCTCTTTTTTCTTTTTCTCTTTTTCCCTTTTTTTATTTCTAAACTCTACTTCCGATTCCAAAAGAGGGGTATGAAAGAAAATAAACAAGGCTCAAAAGGAGTAACAAAGGATAAAAGTGTTTAGAGAGCAGAATTTAATGTCTTCGTCATTCTAATCTTCGACGCATGCCAAATACAAACAACACAACTGAAGACAAACCAAAGAAATCAAGCATAATATCTCTTGACTGCATCATAATTGACATCCATGTCTACACATTTGCCTTCTGTATCTGTTAAATGCAAAGCACCATTGGGCAACACTCTCATTACAATGAACGGCCCCTGCTAGTTTGGGGCAAACTTGCCTTTAGCTTCAGCTTGATATGGAAGAATGCATTTTAACACTAACTGATCTACTTCTCTTCTGTATGCTCCTATCAATCTCTTGTTTTCCCAGACTAACTTCCTCAGTTTCACTCAATTCAAGCTTCAGGCTATCTCGGAATGCGTGAATCTTTATTTGTTTCCTCAAACACATCTTTTATCATATTCAAAACTATATTTTATTATTCCATGATTAGATTGGCTTTCAAGATATAGCTAAAATTCTGCATGCATGTCATGTCACTAGAACTGGCCTAAAGAGAACTATATACAAGAAAGGAACTAAACGAAGACTGCAAATAACAGAAAAACAAAATCTCATTTGACCAAAGGATGGAGGGGTTTGAAGAGCAGAAGAAAATCTATGTTAAAGCCCTGAAACAATCCTAGATGATAAACTTAGAGATGAAAAACTAACTAACAAGACTCTTAGAAACAGGCAAAAGAGGAAGGAAGGGATTGAATCAACATAACAAGCAAGATAAAATCTGGGCTACAACCCTGAAATAACCAGATAGCAGAAAATATGTCAAAATAAACTACCAAGACTCGTTCCTGATGAGGAAATGAGGTGCTTTCTAATTACCAAACTCGAGATCTTAGCCACTGAGTTGCACATCAAAATTACTGGGACTTTCACCAACTTCAATCACATTGTCTTCACCACGTGGCTCATTGACTCCTTTGAATAAACCTTCCTCAGCACTAACTGTTGAATTACCGACTGACCCCCTAATGGATCTTGCCGCAAATGACTCGCCAAAGAGCTTGAAAGAACCTACACATTCGTTTTCATTGCAAACCATCCCAACAATTTGTGCGTAGTTATGTACTTGTAAAGGATTACGTGTGACACTTGAGGTATTACTGCCTTGGACCACAATTATCCCTTCTTGGATCATTCTTTCTATCTCTCTTTTCAAAGAACGACAATCTTCAATAATATGCCCTTGGACATTAGAGTGGTACATGCAATGTACAGTATGATCAAAACCTTTTGCATATGGGTCTAGAGTGTAGCCGAGGAGCGGCTCAATCAAGCCAGAATGTTTTAACCTTTTAAACAAGTTTGTGTAGGATTCCCATATTGGTGTGAAATTATTTTTCTGCCTTTGTTTCCCTCCATGCCTATGTTTTTAGGGTTATAGGGTGCCTGAAAATGCTGTGAAGGCGCACGGGAATTTTAGGATGCTGGTGCTCGCCCTAGGGTGTGACCTAGTGGTTGGACAGATGGTCGGATATTGTTCGGAGGATAATATTGGGGTGGATTATATGGAGCTTGGGGATATTCATGGGGTCGATATTGAGTCTGAAAGCGTTTAGAAGGAATGCCCACCAGATCCTGTCGTTGGCGGGGCTCAGCAACATCTTTTCTATCAATCGGAGGACTGACCCAAGAAACTTGTTCGTTCCATCTGAACCAAAACTCCCTAAAACTTTCTTTGGGTTTCTTTTCCATCTGAGATAGGGAGGATCGGTCTGGGATAATATCTTCATTGTACTGATAGTGTCGAACAAAATTTTGAGCCATGTCACCCCATGTATGCCACTTACTGACATCTTGACGAGTATGTCATTCCAAGGCTGCCCCAGTAAGGCTCTCACTGAAACACTCCATCGGTAGCTCATCTTTCCCACCAACACCTCTCATTTCGCTGCAATAACACCTCAGATGGGCTACTGGATTTCCATGCCCATCATATAAGTTAAACTTTGGTATTTTAAACCCCGCAAGCAAGTGAATGTCAGGGAACATACACAGATCCTTGAAGGCAATACTCTTCTGACCTGCCAACCCTTGCATGTTTTTCAACTGTTGTTCTAAGCTTTTCACTCTTTGGGTCATTTCTTCATGTTCCATCTTTTGGGCAAGCTCCCCACACTTCGCAAGAAGATCAAATAGATACGCATGGTACCCAGGAGAGTGGTATTGTTCTTGCTGGGTAACAAATTATGACTCATGAGTTTTCTTCTGCACCACTTGCGGCTGTGGGATGGTAAAGACATGCATAATAGTATTAGTTATCTGATTGGTTGTCAATGGCACACTTTGGGAGCGCACAACAGAAGTTCCAACTGTAGTCGTATAGTTGGGATAAAGACTAAGCCCATGTGAATAGAATTGATCAGACAATGAGACCAGAATGACAGTAGTCGAGATGGGTAAGAACTCTAAGAAACTATGAATAGAAAAGGGTGATCCTTGACCATTGGCCCATGCTTGATACATTTCGGTCATTTGGTGTTTCAGCTTGTGTACCTCTTCTTTCAAACCAAACTAAGATTCCACCATCTCTCTCGGTGGGTCAACAACACTTGTGTCTAATTTTTTGCTAGCCATGATTCCCTTGTGTTTTGACCTGGTGTTATATGGATGACTTGCCAGAATGACAAACAAACTAACCACCTTCCTGAACTCAATAACAACAGCAAACTTGTTAGTGTTTAAGAGTTTAGCGGATAGGCAGCCGCATGTTTGGGATGCAATGCACTTGAACAATTAAAAGTTTCTATTATGTATTTGAACGGTTGCATGTTTCATCCCATTTCACTTTGCACTTTCTCTTATCTTTTCTTTTTCTCTCCTGCCTCTCTTTAGCCACTATTGATTTTCTTACTCGGTTCTTGTCACTTCACTTTTATTTTTTGCATTTTCTTCTGTTCTCTTATTTTGTCACTCTTTTTCTCCTCTTTTTATTCTATGGATATGATCAAATCCTATAGTGATTGCCTACGTATCATGACACCGCATGAATCAGATCATTACATAGTTCAGGAGATAAATGTGAAATAAAAGAAAGAAACAATTTTGGGTTTTCAAATTTTCATTAAACAAAACTTCTGATTTGTCTCTATTACAACGACTCCGACATACAAACTTAAGAACTGAAAAACCAAAACAGACTCAAAGTGGACTAACAGACTCTAAAAGAAACTGAAATACGGACTCGAAAAAAAAAATCAGGAATACATAAGTGCCTCCAATACTAGGGGCCCACGGGACATCAATCGGTCTCGCCGCGGGCCTACGTGCCATATCTTCTTGGAGGCGATATAGGTCATCCATTATCTGACGGACAAAATCATCATTGCAGTGAAGAATATGGACTTGGTCATATCCTCGCATTCATTGCACTTCATCACAATATAGTTAGCAATTCTTCTAATCCTATCCCTGATGACGCCCTTCTCTTGGAGCAGACGTCCAATTTGTTGAGATCTGGCCTCCGAAACTTGTGTGGCCGTATGATTTTGCTCTTGCAATTGTTACAGGTCCTCTTCTAGTTGCGACATCAATGCATAGCAGTGCTCTCTTTTTGCTTTGAAGTTCTTTGCTTTCTTGGTCATTTCACTCTCAAGGGTTTTGATCTTTTTCTTCAGACCCGTGATTCCTTTGTCGTACTTTTCCTTTAACTGCTGAATGAAACTCGCCCGTTCTTCTGCATTTTTGGCCAACTTTGCCTGGGCTTTTGATAATTCTCCTTCGGCCTTTTCCAAATCACCCCAATAATCACATACTTTTCATCTAAGGCTATGGATGAGCTTTTCATCTTTTCCGCTTCTGACTGGGTTCTCGGCTGCTATTTTCATATTCTGGATTTGGGCTCGGAGAGCTTCATTTTCTTGGGTCAACCTCTTCTTTTCACCTTCATCCGCAGCGGTTTGCAATCCACTATCAAATTTAAGGTCTCTAATTTGCCCTTCTAACTTGCTTATGGTGGCCCTATATGCATTTTCTTTGGTCAACCAAGCCCATTGTTTTTGCGACTCTTCAACTAATTCTTGGAGGTGGGATCTTTTGGCTGATATTTCAAACTCAACATATGTTGTGACTCTTTTTCTATACCAAGAAAGATAACCAGACGAAACTTCACCCCTGGACAAATCACGTACTCGGGTGTTCGTGTAACGACCCTAAACCGGGACCCGGTCGTGATGGCGCCTCTTGTGAAGACAAGGCCAGCTGACACTTCCCTTTCTTTCCAATTATTAACAATTTAGCAATTAGAAACAGTCCAAACATGAATAAATAATCCACAGTAGCAGATATATCATAAATACGTGGAAGAACAACCCAACACAGCCGTAACTGGGGTGTCACTAGTCATGAGCATCTATAAGTCATAATACAAGTCTGCTAAGTCTATACGGTAGTACAAATGTCTGAAAAGAGATAGAAACAATAAAGGAGGAGAAACACGGGACTGCGGACGTTAAGAAGCTACTTCGTGGACTTCGATATTTGATGGGAGCTCTCAACTCGCACTGGCAGGATCAGCAACGTCTGAATCTGCACACATGGGTGCAGGGAGTAAAGTGAGTACTCCAACTCAGTGAGTAACAAATGTAAATAAAGACTGAAAGCAAGAAATCACGTAAGGCACAAAGCATTCTATAATGAAGCAGTAAAACCATTTAAAATCAGTAAATCAGTGAAAGATAGGTATAATCCTTTAACTCAAATGTAGTTTCATGAAAAGACTTTTTCAATAGATAAGCACGTAATGACAGTCAATTATGAAAAGTAAACACATAAAGGCTCGCCCCTCGGGCATAATATCAACAAATCCGCCCCTCGGGCATAGTATCAACAATCCGCCCCTTGGGCAACATCTCAGAATAGTACCAGCCCTTCGGGCAATCACATAGAACAATACCAGCCCCTCGGGCTCAATCTCACATCACAATGGGTACCCGCACTAACTGGGGGTGTACAGACTCCTGGAGGGGCCCCATATGGCCCAAATGCAATATCAAGTCACCTCGTGGCATCATCACTAGGACCTCAGCTTCATATCAATCAAGCCACCTTGTGGCGTACATATCTCAGGCCCTCAGCCTCATAATCAGTATCAAATGTTTCCTCACAACATAGGCCATCGGCCTTACTCAGTCAAAAATCCTTACAAGCCACTCGGGCAGTAGTAAAACATGTTTCTCAGCCCAAAATATCATTTAAAAGATCATGTAATAGTTACAACAGACTAAACATGGTTCAGTACAAAAAACAGTGAAATATAATATGACTAAGTTCAGTAAAAAGTCAAAACAGTGAGATACCAGTAAAAAAATCCCCGAAGGGTTCAAATAGTTGGCACAAGGACCAAATATGGCATTCAGCCCAAATCATGATAATAGCAAATAGATTTCAGTCAAATACGTGGTAAAATAGTTATTCGGGATGGACTAAGTCACAATCCCTAACAGTGCACGACCCCACGCTCATCATCCAGTGTGTGCGTCACTTCAATATAGCACTACGATGTGCAATCCGGGGTTTCGAACCCTCAGAACATCATTTACAATCATTACTCACCTCGAACCGGTCAAATCTCTAGCTCGCGACGCCTTTGCTCCTCGAATCGGCCTCCACTCGCATCGAAACTATCCAAAAACAGAACAAGGACGTCAAAATATGCTAAGAGAATGAAGCCCAAGCGAAAACAATCAATAATGGCACAAATCCCGAAATTACCAAAACCCGACCCCCGAACCCACGTCTCAAAATTCAATAATTTTTACATCAATAGATTCCTTATCTCCTCACGAGTTCATACATATCAAAAGTTCAAAAATCCGACCTCAAATGGTCCACCAAATCCTCAATCAAAGGCCTAAGTTCCCAAGCCCTAGTTTCCCCAATTTTCACCCTTAATTTCCATGATTTCTACCTCCAATCCATGAAATAATAGCATAGGAACGGGTTTTAGGTCCAAATTCCTTATCTCAATGAAGTTCCCTTGAAATCCCCCTTTCAAATCGTCCAAAAAGCTCCCAAGCTGAGATAAAATGGTGAAATATGCTCAAAATTCGCGAATGCCACAATTTATACTTTCTGCCTAGTCATTTTCGCATCTGCGGCCAAATTACCGCTTCTGCGATACCACATATGTGGTTTTTCCCCCGCTTATGCAGAAATCACTTAATGTACCAAACCGTTAATGCGATTAACCTTCCACATTTGTGCCTTCGCAGGTGCGGTCCATCCACCGCATCTGCGGTCGCTGCCTTTCCAGGCATTCCCACTTCTGCGATCCCTTATCCGCATCTGCGACTTCGCAGATGTGGTCCCATTAGATGCTTCTGCGGTTCCTAATCCTCAAGCCCTTTTTCTCTTCTTCAACCTCTCTCCCACACGTGCGGCGTCACACCTGCAGTCCCCAATCCGCAGGTGCGGAAATACCAGAAGTAGCAAAATTCAACAGCTGCAACAAAGTTTCAAACTCCCCGTCAACCATCCGAATCACCCCGAGGCCCCTGGGACCTCAACCAAAAGCACAAACATATCCTATTACCTTATTCAAACTTGTACCAATCTTAAAAACACCTCAAACAACATCAAATCAACCAAAACACATCAGATTCAAGCCAAATTTTCTAGAATCTTCCAAATTCTGCTTTTGATCAAAAACCCAACCAAACCACGTTTGAATGACCTAAAGTTTTGCACACACATCCCAAATGACACAACGGAACTACTGCAACTCTCGCAATTCCATTCCGGCCCCTATATCAAAATCTCACCTACCAACCGGAAATCGCCAAAATATCAACTTTGACAATTCTAGCCCAAATCCACTACGAACCTCCAAAACTCATTCCAATCACGCTCCTAAGTCATAAATCACCTTCCGAAGCTAACTGAACCATCGGAACTCACATTCGATCCCTCTAACATATAAGTCAACATCCGGTTGACTTTTCCAACTCAAGCTTCCTCAAAAGAGACTAAGTGTCTCAAACCTTACCAAAATCATTCCGGATTCGATACGACCAACCTTATACCACATAACACGGGTAAACAAAGTATAAAGAAAAAGAAATGGGGAAAACAGAGCGGTAAATCATGAGACGACTGGCAGGGTCATCACATCCTCCCCAACTTAAACAAACGTTCGTCCTCGAACGAGTCAAGAAACGTACCTGAAGCCTCAAACATGTGAGGATATCAACTTTGAATCTCCCGTTCGGTCTCCCAGGTAGTCTCCTCCACGGGCCGACCTCTCCACTGCACTTTCACTGAAGCTATATCCTTTGACCTCAACTATCGAACCTGACGACTTAAAATAGCTACTGGTTCTACATCATAAGTCAAATCTTCATCCAACTAAACCGTGCTGAAATCCATAACATGAGACGAATCCCCAATATACTTCCGGAGCATAGAAACATGAAATATTGGATGCACACTCAATAGGCTGGGTGGAAAAGCAAGCTCATAAGCTACCTCCTCAATCCTCCAAAGCACATCAAAAGGCCTAATAAACCCAGGACTCAATTTACCTTTCTTTCCAAATCTCATAACACCCTTTATGGGTGAAACCTTCAACAGAACCTTCTTACCAACCATGTAGGACACATCTCGAACCTTCCTGTCAGCATAACTCTTTTGCCTCGACTGCGTTGTATGAAGCCTCTCCTGAATCACCTTCACCTTTTCTAAGGCATCCTGCACCAAGTCTGTCCCCAATAGCCTAGCCTCACCGGGCTCTAACCAACCAACGGGAGATCTACCCCGCCTCCCATACAAAGCCTCATATGGAGCCATGTGAATACTCGACTGGTAGCTATTGTTATAAGCAAACTCTGCAAGCGGCAGAAACTGATCCCATGACCCTCCAAAACCAATGACACAAGCACGCAACATGTCCTCCAATATCTGTATAGTGCGCTCGGACTGCCCGTCCGTCTGAGGGTGAAAAGTTGTGCTCAACTCAACATGAGTACCCAACTCTCGCTGCAAAGACCTCCAAAACTGCGAAGTAAATTGAGTGCCCCTATCTGAAATGATAGAAACTAGGACACCATGCAAACGAACAATCACCAGATATAGATCTCTGCCAACTGCTCCGAAGAATAGGTAGTACACACAGGAATAAATTGCGCGGACTTGGTCAGCCGATCCACAATCACCAGCATCGAACTTTCTCAAAGTCCGTGGAAGTCCAACAAAAAAGTCCATAGTGACCCTCTCCCACTTCCACTCTGGAATATCTATCCACTGAAGCAAGCCACTCGGTCTCTGATGCTCATATTTCACCTGCTAACAATTGAGACATCGAGCTACAAATCCCACAATGTCTTTCTTCATCTTTTTCCACCAATAATGTTGTCTCAAATCCTAATACATCTTCGCGGCATCCGGATGAATGGAATACCGTGAGCTATGGGCATCCCCCATAATCAACTCCCGAAGCCTATCCACATTGGGCACACAAATTCGACCATGCATCTTCAACACCCCATCGTCACCAATGGTCATATCTCTATCATCATCATGCTAAACTCTATCCTTAAGGACAAGCAAATGTGGATCATCATACTGGCGCTCTCTGATACGATCATATAAGGAAGACCGAGAAACCATACAAGACAATACTCGACTAGGATCTGAAACATCTAATCTCACGAACTGATTGGCCAAGGCCTGAATATCAACTGCAAGAGGTCTCTCTCCAACTGGAATATATGCCAAACTCCCCATATTCACAGCCTTTCGGCTCAAGGCATCGGCCACCACATTGGCCTTTCCCGAATGGTACAATATAGTGATAACATAATCCTAAGCAACTCCAACATCTCCGCTACCTCAAATTGAGACCCTTCTATTTGAACAAGTGCTGGAGGCTATGATGATCAGTAAACACCTCACAAGACACCATACAAGTAATGCCTCCAAATCTTCAATGCGTGAACTATGGCAGCCAACTCCAAGTCATGAACGTGGTAATTCTTCTCATGGGGCTTCAACTGACGAAAAGCATAAGTAATAACTCTACCCTTCTTCATCAATACACAACCAATGCAACTATCGAAGCATCACAATACAGGGTATATGAACCTGAAGCTGATGGCAAAACTAATAATGGAGCTGTGATCAAAGCTGTCTTGAGCTTCCGAAAGCTCTCCTCACACTCGTCCGATCATATAAATGAAGCACCCTTCTGAGTCAACTTGGTCAAAGGCGATGCAATAGATGAGAATCCCTGAACAAACTGACGATAATAACCTGCCAAACCAAGAAAACTGTGAATCTCTGTGGCTGAGGACTGCTGGGCCAACTCTGAAATGCCTTTATCATCTTTGGATCAACCTGAATACCCTCGTTGGACACCACGTGCCCCAAGAAAGCCACTGAACTGAGCCAAAACTCATACTTGGAGAATTTTGCATAAAGCTTCTCCTCCCTCAATCTCTGCAACACAACTCTCAAATGCTCCACGTGTTCCCCCTGACTACGCGAATACACCAGAATATCATCAATGAAGACTATGACAAACGATTCAAGATAAGGCCGGAACACAGTGTTCATCAAATCCATTAACGCTGCTGGGGCATTAGTCATCCCTAAAGACATCACCAAGAACTCATAATGACCATTTCGGGTCCTGAAAGCTATCTTAAGAATATCCGAGTCCCTAATCTTCAACTGGGGATAACCCGAATGGAGATCAATCTTGGAGAACACTCTCGCTCCCTAAAGCTGGTCAAACAAATCATCAATGCGAGGCATCGGATACTTGTTCTTAATTGTCACTTTGTTCAATTGCCTATAGTCAATGCACATCCTCATAGTGTCATCCTTCTTCTTCACAAATAGAACCGGCGCACACCAAGGTGACACACTAGGCCGAATGAACCCCTTATTAAGGAGTTCCTGAAGCTGCTCCTTCAACTTCGCTGGTGCCATACGATACAGCGAGATAGAAATGAGCTGAGTACCCGGCACCAGATCAATACCAAAATTGATATCCCTGTCCAGTGGCATGCCCGGTAGGTCTGCAGGAAACACATCTGGATAATCCCTCACAACTGGGGCAGAATCAATACTAGAAGCCTCAGCTCCAACATCCCTCACAAAGGCTAGGTACGAAAGACATTCCTTCCCAACCATACGCTGGGCCTTCAAGAATGAGATCACTCTGTTTGGAACATAATCAGTCAAACCTTGCCACTCTATCTGTGGCACACCTGGTATAGCCAAGGTGACTGTCTTAGCATGACAGTCTAGAATAGCACGACACAGAGATAGCCAATCCATGCCCAAAATGATATCAAAATCCACCATACACAATAGTAAAAGATTCACTCGGGTCTCCAGACCCCCAATAGTCACCACACACGACTGGTACATACGGTCTACAACAATAGTATCGCCCACTGGAGTAGATACATGAACAAGTGAAGCAAGAAACTCATGGGGCGTACCCAAATAATGAGCAAAGTATGATGACACATAAGAAAAGGTGGAACCGAGATCAAATAATATAGAGGCATCTCTGTGGCAGACTAAAACAATAATTGTAATAACAACATTTGAAGCAAGATCATCGGGTCTGCCCGGAAGTGCATAAAAACGGGCCTGACCGCCACCTGATCGACTTCCCCCTTTGGGGCGACCCCTAGCTGACTGGGCGGGTGGTGGTGAAGTAACTAGCACTGAAGCCGATGACTGATTCACTTGCATGCCTCAAACTGGAACCAACATAGCACATAATCATACAATCGACTAATTAATAGTGGACTCTCCCACTTGGCTCGAAGCCATAGATCAAAACATACACAATAATTCATAATGCATATATTTTATTGCTGCCATAATACCATAGTGAGATTAAACTCAATCCTTCATAAGCTCGTAGAACATAGACCATCCGATACTTTATATCTTCTGCAAATTTCGCATTCACTCTCGTAGTAGTCAAGCCTACTCTTTTGAGCAACCTAAATTCAAATTGTAAAACATATATTTCCCTGGTAACAGAGATCTTCCAATAAATGACACAAGGGATTACGCAAACTTCAGAATAATCCGCAGGAGATAACCCCACTTGCATTGCCTCAAACTAACATTTCTGTATACCTTCCACCGTCATAAACATTACACAGTCACTTAAACTTCCCGAGTCTAAACTCAGACCACAACAGGAAATTTACTCTACTCCCAATTAAGAAACATGGAAAGATTCTTCACACCCCCATAACTCGGGGCTATATCTCAAATCAAGATGAAAATCGAGCACATAATAGTCCTTCTATCCTCCAGCAGACCCTTCTCGTCACTTCCAAATCACATGAATACATATCGCAGTGACATCACACTCATCACGTAACTATCCAGTCATCACCTCTCTTAATAGGGACACAACAGAACATATGGATCCAGAAACACGCGCTCATAAAATCAACAGCTCAGGGCTCAAGCTATAGGCAAAAATCTGGCCTCGAGTCATCCAGACTGGCCCAACATCAATGCACAGAAAATCACATCTCGCCCCTAGATCAGGGAATCACAATCCATTGATGCATATCCGATACTGAGCGCTCATGCATGCATACGAACGCATGGAAGGAATTCAAAGAGTTACATTTCAAGATGAATCAAGGACGCACGATAAGAATTTCAAGAATATGAAGTTTTTCCTAAAGGTTCAACAGCCTTCCAAGGATAAGTACATACATCTTAGCACTGATCCGCGAGACTCTACTAAACCCGCTCATGACTCGTGAGACCTATGTAACCTAGGCTCTGATACCAACTTGTCACGACCCTAAACCAGGACCCGGTCATGATGGCGCCTCTCGTGAAGACAAGGTCAGTCGACACTTCCCATTTTTTTCAATTATTAACAATTTAGCAATTAGAAACAGTCCAAACATGAATAAATAATCCACAATAGAAGATAATATCATAAATACGCGGAAGAACAACCCAACACAGCCCTAACCATGGTGTCACTAGTCATGAGCATCTATAAGTCATAATACAAGTCTGCTAAGTCTATAAGCTAGTACAAATGTCTGAAAAGAGATCGAAATGATAAAGGAGGAGAAACACGGGACTGCAGACGTCAAGCAGCTACCTCGTGGACTCTGATATCTGCTGGGAGCTCTCAACTCGCACTGGCAGGATCAGCAACGCCTAAATCTGCACACAGGGGTGCAGGGAGTAAAGTGAGTACTCCAACTCAGTGAGTAACAAATGTAAATAAAGACTGAAAGTAAAAAATCACGTAAGGCACAAAGCATTCTATAATGAAGCAGTAAAACCATTTAAAATCAGTAAATCTGTGAAAGATAGGTAAAATCCTTTAACTCAAATGTAGTTTCATGAAAAGCCTTTTTCAATAATTAAGCAGGTAATTGACAGTCAATTATGAAAAGTAAACACATAAATGCTTGCCCCTTGGGCACAATATCAACAAATCCGCCACTCAGGCAATATCTCAGAACAGTACCAGCCCCTCGGGCAATCACATAGAACAATACCAGCCCCTCGAGCTCAATCTCAAATAACAATGGGTACCCACTCTCTCTGGAGGTATACAGACTCCTAGAGGGGCCCCTTACGACCCAAGTGCAATATCAAGCCACCTCGTGGCATCATCACTAGGCCCTCAGCCTCATATCAATCAAGCCACCTCATGTCGAACATATCTCAGGCCCTCAGCCTCATAATTAGTAACAAATATTTTCTTACAATATAGGCCTTCGGCCTTACTCAGTCAAAAATCCTCACAAGCCACTCGGGCAGTAGCAAAACAAGTTTCTCAGCCCAAAATATCAATTAAAGATCATGTAAGAGTTAGAACAGAGTAAACATGACTTAGTACGAAAAACAGTGAAATATAATATGACTGAGTTCAGTAAAAAGTTAAAACAGTAAGGAGAAACCAGTAAAGGAAATTTCTGAACGGTTCAAATAGTTGGCATAAGGCCCAAATATGGCATTCAACCCAAATCATGATAATAGCAAATAGATTTCAGTCAAATACGGGGTAAAATAATCATTCGGGATGGACTAAGTCACAATCCCCAACAGTGCACGACCCCACGCTCATCATCCAGCGTGTGTGTCACTTCAATATAGCACTACGATGTGGAATCCGGGGTTTCTAACCCTCAGAACATCATTTACAATCATTACTCACCTCGAACCGGTCAAATCTCTAGCTCGCGACACCTTTGCCCCTCGAATCGGCCTTCACTCGCGTCGAATCTATCCAAAAGAAGAACGAGGACGTAAAAATATGCTAAGGGAACGAAGCCCAAGCGAAAACAATCAATAAATGGCACAAATCTTGAAATTACCAAAACCCGACCCCCAAACCCACGTCTCAAAATTCAATAATTTTTACATCAATAGATTCCTTATCTCCCCACGAGTTCATACATATCAAAATTTCAGAAATCTGACCTCAAATGGTCCACCAAATCCTCAATCAAAGGCCTAAGTTCCCAAGCCCTAGTTTCCCCAATTTTCACCCTTAATTTCCATGATTTCTAGCTCTAATCCATGAAATAATAGCATATGAATGAGTTTTAGGTCCAAATTCCTTACCTCAATGAAGTTCCCTTGAAATTCCCCTTTCAAATCGTCCAAAAAGCTCCCAAGCCGAGATAAAAATGGTGAAATAAGCTCAAAATTCGCGAAGGCCACAATTTATACTTTCTGCTCAGTCATTTTCGCATATGCGGCCAAATTACCGCTTCTACAGTACCGCATATGCGGTTCTTCTCCCGCTTCTGCGGAAATCACTTAATGTACCAAACTGCTTCTGCGATCAACCTTCTGCATCTGCGCCTTCGCAGGTGCGGTCCATCTACCGCATCTGCGGTCGCTGCCTTTCCAGGCATTCCCGCTTCTGCGATCCCTTATCTGCATCTGCGACTTCGTAGATGCGGTCCCATTAGCCGCTTCTACGGTTCCTTCTCCTCAAGACCTTTTTCGCTTCTGCGGCGTATCTCCCGCAGGTGCGACGAATCCGCGGGTGCGGAAATACCAGAAGCAGCAAAGTTCAACAGTTGCAACAAGGTTTCAAACTCCCCGACAACCATCTGAAATCACCCCGAGACCCCCGGGACCTCAACTAAAAGCACAAACATATCCTAATACCTTATTCAAACTTGTACCAATCTTCAAAACACTTCAAACAATATCAAATCAACCAAAAAACATCGGATTCAAGCCAAATTTTCTAGAATCTTCCAAATTTCGCTTTTGATAAAAACCCAACCAAACCACGTCCGAATGACCTAAAATTTTGCACACACATCCCAAATGACACAACGGAACTACTACAACTCTCGGAATTCCATTCCGACCCCTATATCAAAATCTCACCTACCAACTGGAAATCGCCAAAATATCAACTTCTCCAATTCAAGCCTAAATCGACTACGAACCTCCAAAACTCATTCCGATCACGCTCCTAAGTCATAAATCACCTCCCGAAGCTAACCAAACCATCAAAATTCATCTCCGAGCCCTCTAACACAAAATCAGCATCTAGTTAACTTTTCCAACTCAAGCTTCCTCAAAAGAGACTAAGTGTCTCAAACCTTACCAAAATCATTCCGGATTCAATCCGACCAACCCGTTACCACATAACACAGGTAAAAAAAGCATAAAAAAGCAGAAATGGGGAAAACAGAACGGCAAATCATGAGACGTCTGGCCGGGTCGTCACAATTCGCCGTCAAATATTAGCACTCACTCCATATCTAGTGAACCGCTGCTTCTTGAAATTGGACATCAGAGCGGACCTCAATTGCATGAACACTAAGATCTTCGTCCTTTGGAACTACCTGGCACCTTCCTAATTGTCTCAAAACCCGGTATGGGGCATAGGGTTGGATGCTTCGAATACCCATTAGGAGGAAGTGAGGACCGGTGGCGGGCATGTACATAATCTCATTGACGGGAAGCCAACCCAACGTCCACTCTATCTGATCTGCAGTTATGGAATGAAGGCAGGATATCCAATCTTCGACCCCTTCTGGCATCTTGAACACAGTGACCCTTGTACCAAACTCCTCAATGCAGCTTTTCCTTGTAGACCCATAGTTCATGTATCGAGGACGATGACAAAGGTGTTCAATCATCCACATTTGTAGTAATAGATTGCACCCCTCGAAAAAATCTACTCCGTCTTTGCAAGCTATGAGAGCTCGGAATATATCCGATACGATCATTGGGGCGAGGGTGCTCTTGGCATTGGTAGTCAAAACATTGACGACTCCATCTACCCGCAAATCAATATTCCCATCCTTCTTGGGAAACACTAGATGACCTAAGAATGCAACCATGAAAGCGAAGAATCTATGCTCTTCCCACTTTGATCGGTTCCCTTTACTACAGATTCCACTTTTCTGGACTTTAAATCCTCTTATATGCCCATACCGCTGGTATATGAAGTGTAAAGTGGAAAATCCACCTGTCAAATCTGCATACTAGACTTGCCTGATTATTTTTAGTAAGTCCAAAAACTTGTGGGGAGTGACGGCCCTTGGGACGACCAGGTATTTGTGCCTCAAACCCTCTGTACTCCCAGCATAGCCCGTTATCTACTCTAAGGTAGGTTTAAGTTCGAAGTCCGAGAAATGCAGAACATTGTGAGCTGGGTCCCAGAATATCACCAATGCTTTTATTATGTTGCCCCTAGGCTTAATCTTTAATAATCCGGTGAGTGCCCCCAGGTAATGGTTGACCGTGTCTCGTCCTTGTTCACCCAAACTTCCCACCACATGTGAAGTGCCAACAGAATCTTAGTCATAACCTTTATCGGTAAATTTTGACTCGTGCTCATTCTACACATTTAGATTAGGGTGATTGGTTTAAAACAAAGTGAGTTTTATTTTAAAGTTGATAAAAAGGTTCATTTTGCAAAAAATTAAATAAATCAAGGCTACTTTTGCAAATACGGCTCTTCAGCACTTCAAAAGCGAAGATTTTAGGGTTGTGTTTGCAAGGTGGGCAAAAATTGACAAAGAAACCGTCGGTGGCTATTCTTGCAAAAAAGCCTCCTGGCGTCCCATTGGGACACTTGGCTATTTAGACAAAAACGGCATCACCCACTTTATTTACGACAAAAATGACGAAACTTCATATTTTTGATTATTTTTGCAAAAGCGGGGCTGGACCCGTTGATGTTTGCCTATGTATCCCACATCCGGTGAGAATCAAAATCGCATAGTTCGATCAGTTTTGACACGACAAGACAATATAAATCATTTTGGACTAACCTTTTCCCCTTTTCTTTTCTCTTTTTTTCTTTTTTTTCTTTTTTTTTTTAAAAATTTTGGCAGAGTTTCGGGATATTTTAAACACCATTTTTGGGAAACGGATGAATTTCTGTCTCATACCTCAATCTTGGTTTTCTTTGATTTTTCTTCCCTAATCTAGAAGCCGGTCAACATGCAAGCCGAAACAAATAAATGCATAGGTAGCACGTAAAAATGCATCAGGTTGGTCTTTTTATTTCGGGTACATCTGTCCTAGACGGACCCAACCCCTGTGTTGAGTCTCCAAGGTCAAATGCACGTGATGAAAACAAGCGCTCCTACTAGGGATCCAGCATGAGGTTATGTTATTCTAGGTTTAAATCCTGGGTGGATTGTTCTAGACCTAGTTTACCCGAGCGGACAACTCGAGCCGTGGGGAGAGTGGGGGGGGGCAACGTACCGGGAACCAAAAGGCCATCCGACTTTGTAAGTAATCCGATCCTAGTTCTAAATTAGGGTATGACACTAACAGAAAAGAAGTCACGCCAGCGTGCACTTCCTAGAAGATTAAAAGAGAAAGATTTCGCAGCAGTTTATATACAGTTCAAATAATATCAAAGCGGTAAAAAACGGCATTTAGCACATTAGGCCCAAGCATGTAATAAAAATCAGATAATAAATAAAAGCCAAATATAACAATTATTCTAAGCTCGAATTCTTGAACCCTGAACCAGATATTCTGGGTTCCGTCCCCACCAGAGTTGCCAGAGCTGTCACACCTCCTTTTTCTATCTGAGAGGGTATAGGGGAGTTTTTTCAATTAAAGTGACAATAATCGAAACAGGATTAGTTATTCAAATTCAGAGTCGCCACTTGGGATAATTTATGGTGTCCCACGTCACCGGTTTATAATCCCGAATCGAGGAAGTTTGACTCTGTTTTACAGTCCGCGAAATACAGAAATTCGGGTAAGGAATTCTGTTAACCCGGGAGAAGGTGTTAGACATTCCCGGGTTCTCTAATTTTAACACAGTCGCTCAACTATTATTATTTGGCCTAATTATCTGATTAATACATATTTAAAACCTATGTGCTTTTATTCCTTTTAACCGCCTTTAACATTATTTATAGAATTATTTCTGGAACAAGTTACAATTGTCGTATACTTATTTATTTTGTACACATTGCGAATCGTGTCACGGAAACCGTACCCACGATCTACAACATGTTTAATTTATTAACATTATTAGAATTTGTTGTCGAGTCACATGAAATGTGCACTCGAATTTGGGAATTAGGTACCACAATCATGCCATGAGAACCGTTCCCATAGCCATGATAATTTAATTATAGCGCGCGTAAAGAGAACTACGATGTTTGTAAGTCAATTATTCCTAAGATTTGAGATAAGTGTGAAGTCATGAATATGGGTATGGATTTGGAAACGAGCGTAAATTTACCAAGGGAAATGTGTGATAATAACCATATCTAAATTGTTTGTAGAGGTTTGACACTGGTTAACCCCTCCGCCAAAATTTGGATTCAGCAGCGTATATCTACTAAGGTTGGCTTGAAAAGGGCTCTTATCGTTTTGGCCAAAACATGCTTCAGATATCAGCCTTTGCTCACTTAAGGTCACACTCTGACCCCATACGAACACAATTCATAGTCTATGATTTAACTGAGTAAGAGCATAAGAAAACAATTGTTTGGATTCAAAGATGTTGAGATTTGTACACTGATAATGAAATGAAATAAGAGAGAGAAAAAAATAGTAAATGAAAATGCAAAAGCAAACATATTTATTGCTGACAATGGTATACATTTCATGAAGGCATAGGGCCCAGAAATTAACAATCAGTACTGTCATTAAGCTTGCGATTAGAATTACAAATTTCAACCAAATCTAACGCTAGTTCCATGCATTCCAAGATTCCATCTCAATACTTTGCATGATCACAGTTGTTTTTGAATCACACGCTTCTCGTTCCTTCGGCAGATCTCTGATATAAGAAAATAGCCACTGGGCTAATCTTATGAATCAACTCTGTCAGGCACAACAACTAAATGGCTAGGCAATAAGTTTGATTAACCTATTAGTATAGACATCACTTTGAGCAAGAGTCACTAATTTCACAGAACCAGTCGTCATACACTGAACAGTAAACTAAATATGAGACAGATTTCAACATATAAGTTGGTGAACCAAAACAATGATGAATCTGTGACATTAAACCTCCACAATGACATTGAGTAATTGTGTAATTTGTAAACAGTTAAAAGACAACTTCAATCAACACATTTAGTCCAAATGGAGCTGTCAAAACCAGAAATTTGCAATGGAAAGCAGGTACAGATGAACACAGCGCAGGAAATAAACACAAACATAGCATCAGACAGTTTAAATTTTAATTCATGGAAGCAATGGAGTTATATATATGAGACTGACCATACCTGAAAACAGGAAAACAACACTTAAACGACCCTAGTGAATTTCAGAAAACCAAATAAATTCAGCAACAATGAAGCAACAGGAACAGCTCAGAATCAAAAGGAAAACAGCAAATTCCCGCCCAAATCAGAAATCCCAACAGATATGGAAAGAAACCATCAAGTTAAGTAAAACAACACCAGCTGGAACATTTCTTTTTGTTTTTCTTTTGGTTTGAGCTTAAAGAGGAGAAAAGATCAGAAAAACCAAAAGATTAAATCCATTTTTTGAAGGTTTTCTCTTTCCTAATAAAATCTGTCTTAAAATTGATCTTTTGAAAGATGATGGAAAAGGAGCTGGATTTTCCAGAAAGGTTTTCAGGTATGATCCGTATGTGCTGAAGGGAGGGTCCTATACTATATATATATATATATATATATATATATATATATATATATATATATATATATATATATATATATATATGGAATGAAATATCCCATGTGCTCCTAAAGATAAGGAATTATTCCCTCAAAACAAACTAATTTTCAGGAAAAGAGCATCTTTTCTTAAAAGAAAATGGACAGCTGTCCACGATCTAGAAGTTTCCTAATGCCTTATATGAAATTCTTATTTTTCACTTTCCAATTATCCCCCTAAGGTTCCGTTTATTACCAGCACCCCCCCCCCCCTTTACTTCTAATAAGCATTCAAGCCTTCCCAATCACACAATGAAGACAAGCATCAGAACAAATAAATACAGAAACAAACTATTAGCATAAAAAAACCTTGCTGAATTACGGTATTAATAAAGAAAACTGATTTGATTACCTTAAACACCTAAGATTAACTAATAAATAAGCGATTAATAATTAAACTAACTACACTACCAATTAACCTAAGATTAAACACAGAATATTTCAAGATTAAGAAAGAAAAAAAATAAAAAAATAAAACAGCAACAACAAGCATGGAAAATACAAAAAAAAATGGAAGAAAATCAAACCCAAAAGGCTCCCCACAAGGCTGGCCGGAATCCGATGAGTCAATCAAAATCCGATGACCTCAGAATGAACTAAAACTAATGTCAATCGATTTCTCTCGTTATGAGCAATCGATTAACGTAAGCTTTAGGTCAAAACGAGTTGGAATTGCGCGAAAATCAGAAAAGAAAAGAAAAAAATTAGGGTTTCTGGAACTCCTAGATTTGAAATTGGAGGAAATCTATTGGGATTTTTGGGAAATTAATGGTGGGTTGGTGATGAGTTTGATGTGAGGAGTATGGGATGTGGATTTGGGTGGATTTGGAGGTCGTTTGGTGGTGTTAGGATGGCGGCCGCGGTTGAGACAGGTGGGGGATTTTAGGGGTGGCTAGGTTAGAGGTGTTGAGAGAGATGGAGGGAATGAAAGGTTCTTAGGGGTTTGGGGGTGGTTATGGGAAGGGTATGCTAGTTCCGGTCCGTTAGATCATAGGGAATGAAGGGCTGGGATTAAACATCGCAAAACAGCGTCGTTTTGGTTAATTAGGGGTGCTGGAACCGGGCAGGGGTTGGGCTGGTTGGTTTTGGGGGGAGGGGGAATTTGGGTTTCGAACATTTTTTTCCCAATTCGAGTCCAAACAGACCTTCCTTCTTCTCTTTTCCTTGAATTGATTTAATTTTCTTTTTAATTTCTAATTTTAAATACTAATTAAACTTAATTGAACCTAAATTAAGACCTAAACAAAACCTAGCAATGTAAAATTATCTATTTCTAATACTAAAATAATTAGTTGACTTAAATCTAATGAAAGAAAGGTACTAATTTATAAAACTAAAGCTAAAATGTGGAATAATCTATATTTGTTTTGTCTATTAATGCAATTAGTTAATAGCTTAAACCTAAAAATGTAAATACGAACCTGAAAATGCAATGCATGAAATATTTTTGCATTTTCATGATTTTAAAATACTAAACATGCAACTAAATGCAACCAACAATTATCAAGATATTCCTAAAAATTCTATAAAAATTAAAATAAATTGAAAAAATCTATTTTGACTTTGTAGGAATATTTTTTTGTCGGGAAAAAATCATGTGCTCACAAATGTGACAATATGTGATTTATGAAAACATAATCATTCTTGAAAGAATATGAACGTGCTAGTGGAAGTAAATATACCACACTTACCTCTAAAAGGAGGTTTGAGATGAATTAAGAAAATAATTCCATTATTATGGCATGAATAATCATTGATCACATAACTATTGTGATTATGCCAAAATATTATGGCAATGTGATTATTACGGGGCAAAAGTAATAGAAGCGAAATATCTTGCCTATAATGATTTTGATCATGACCATAATGGTATAACTTTCTCTTTAAAAGAGATATTCACCATATGGATGTTGATGAATATGTGGTAGTACAAAATTAATAGAGAGCTCTGGAAGAGCCAATTATTACTATTTTGGAGAAATAAAATTGTCGTAGTAAGTCTCAAAGAAACTTAATTGAGTTTCTAAAGTATTCGCAAAAGCGGTTGGTTATATTGAAACTATAAATAAAGGAAAGATTTAATATCTTCTATTACTACAACTTGTAGTGGGGTAATATGTATGTGAAAAGTTACCCGGCTTATTTTCCAATTTGTACTATACAAATAAAAGAATACCACAATAAAGTGGATGTTTATTGATATTAAAAAACCATATCATAATAAACTTGGAGTTTATTGATAATTGCACACATCATGGTGTAAATCTGAATTTATCAATATTGATAATTTATTCAGTTGGCAATTTTTAGCCATGTTAATTTAAATATGATGTGCAAAAATATAAGAGAATTCACGTGGGTAAATATTAAAGAACTAGAAAGTTTTTTACAAATTCTCTTATGTTACTTGTTCTCATTAATTAATATCCCAACTAAAATCGGGATTGAATCCCATGAATGATGGAAATATCAAAGGTGAATATGGGCTCAATCACCTGCCATGTATACCACATAAGATGCATCTATGAGATGGTTACATGTGCGATTATTATTAACCCGCAACATGGTGTTTGCGAGGTAACTTGCTCAATAATTTGATTTAGAGCATAATTTTCAGATTTTTTATTTAAGATAGTTCATCTTGATAAGTTGGTTTATATCACAATTGGTTTAGCAAAATAATTTATTGAGTGCCTCCACTTAATAGCTAAACAGTTGCTTATGATAACAAAGTTATCTATATCAATTTGATATACATTATATACCAAAGTATATTATTTTCTCCCCTCACAAGTGGTTTAGGGTCAGGAATCAAATAATTCCATCTTATTATTATTGATGTACGAAGTATATTTTGACTAATACTATAACGCACAAAAATTGATTCTCAAAGTTGAGGAAAACAAGTTAGTTTTTCTAACATGAGGAGGAGACATGATAAACAGTTGAGAAAAAGTTACATGGAATGAATTATCATTTGTACATCTAGATCCTCGAATAAGATAATATGAACTTGAAGTTCATAAAAGGATAATTCATGTGCAATATATTGCAAAGCATGCCAGACGCATTTTCTGACCCAAAGAAAGTAATTATATTCTCACTGCAAATGCTCCTATTAGAATAAGTCCTAGAAGGACAAAGTCTATGGTACGCTTAAAGCGTATAGACAGATCGATTTTAAAAAACTTCTTGATAAAGAAGATGAGCAAATGATCATAATAAAGAAAGCAAGTGATCTAGAAGATCACATGACATAATACTTCATAAAATCTCAGGAGAGGTTCAGGTACCTGAATATATGAATGAAGATATCTCTATGTTATATCTTTATGAAAAAAATGATGGAATCGATATAAAATGTTTGTCGACGATATCTATCATAGAGCTAAGTATAGATAAGGATCTTAAGGTTGTCGAGACAGACACAAAAATATTGGCCAAATAGACGATACACAATTCAAATAGAATTGGTTTAATATGAAAGATATGGAGTTTTGGACATGTAGTTCAAACACTTGAAAGTATAAAGCCAATGGTATGTGCAATCAGTTTTCGATATCTTATATGTCTAGCATGACATGAAAACTTGATATGCATAAAGTCTATTATATGGCTTATATGACATAACTTATATGACAATCCATGAAGGATTTAAGTTGCTTGAAGCATATACAATTTTTGATCTTGAAGTACCACTTTCTCAGTGCAATTTGTGCAGAAATGCATCTTGCTATAACTATAGGCATGATAATATGATAGTAAGAGTTTTCACCTCTATGTGAAAATATTGAACTGACGATTCCAACAAGATCTTATGAAGACAATACATCTATTAGGGATGATGATTTCAAGGTAAAACAAATTCGTTCAAGTTAATATGGCTGATTTGTTTATCAAATCTCTACCAAAGATCTTTTGAAGATGGTGCACAAGATTAAAATGCAAATGCTTAAAGATGTGAATTGATGCTCTCATCAGGGGGAGTTAACATGCGTTGTACTCTTTTTTTCTTATAAGGCTTTGTCTCTCTGGGTTTTCCTTGCAAGATTTTTAACGAGGCAACCAAAAGGCGTATTGTTAGATATGTGTACTTTTTTCCTTCTCTAGAATTTTTTCCCACTGGGTTTTATATAATTAAAGTTTTAACGAGGCACAATATCTGTTGAATAGACATTCAAGGGGGAGTGTTATAAATAGAATTTTATTTATGGTGAATGTCTATATTTTAGAGAGATTTTAGGGATTTTACTTGGTGGCTAAGTCACTCTTTCCCTATAAATAGAGGAGTCATATTCTATTGTAATTCATCCCAAATCAATAAGAATTCTCTCTCTCTTTCTCTGCAATACTCTTCTTCTTCTTTTATTGTTATATATATATAACTGATGAATATAATTATTTTTAGTCGTCCGACCAAATGTGTCATTTACCCGATTTTAATTATAACAATTACTCCTTTTAATTTACAATGCTTCTATATAATCTCTAAATAGTAGAATATATTTCAAAAAATTGAGAAAAAAAAAGTTTAAAGACATAAAAAAGCTAAGTATTCAGTTTTTATCCTCATAGTTCAATCCGCCAGAAAAGGATTGGCAGTATTGTTATTAACTACCGAAAATTCCTCTTCTCTCTTTCCCTTGCTCAATTGCGCTTAGAGAAAAGAGAAGAAGAAGAAGAAATTTTCTACAATCTGTAAATACAGAGATAATTACAGCCTATTTCATTGTTATAATAGAAATTTTACATTTTGTAAAAGACATTAATAATAATGGATTCGATAATTAACAAAGCAGGTTCTTATTATTTTGGTCAAAAAGCCAACAAGGAGCTCAGTTCCGTCACCAATGATCTTAATGTAAGCATTTTTTCCATGTCATTCCCATATCTAATTTCTTGGATTTTCTGTTTATAACAAATATAATCATCTAATTTTTGGAGGATCTGATACTGGATTTTTTTTTTTTATGTTTGTTGCATCATTAAAAGGTTCTATAAATCTGGATTTTGATTTATCCTTAATAGCGTATGCTTTCTAGGAGTTATTTGTGATCTGGTTCATTAATATTAGACTGTTCTTTCTTGTGATCTTAATTTGGAGAATTCTTCCAAATTTAGATATTTTTAATGTGTATGTAAATTTGGGGCTACATGAAATTCTTCTATATTTATATGTATTTTCTTCATACTGACCTTTTCCCTCAAATTAGAACTTGCAAAACAGTATTACAGGTGGAACCAAAAAGCTGGTGAACAAGATTAAAGGTTAGTCGTTTGCCTGCATGACTCAAATTGGCTCCTCCTTTTTTTGCTTTTATGAAAAGTTTCATGAATTTCTCTTACATTCTACCTTCCCAAAATGAAAGGTCCTTGAGAATTATACCCGAGGGTGCTGATTAGTAGACAATGGTGGAGCTACATTGGCTCAATGAGGTTCAATTGAATCTCTTTCGTCAAAAAATTACAATACTGGATTGTTCAAAAAATGCGGGCGCAGATCTATGAATAGGAGACATTGAACTAGCATTTACAGGCCCTAAATTATCAATAGGCCCTCCGAGCACGTTAAAAATTTGTCGCAGAGCCACTCCCCCATAGGAACACTTATAGGAGCTTCTGTGTCAATCACTTCTATTCCTCTAGTTAGACCGTGTATGATTGAATCTTGTCCCGAGGGTAAAACAAGTTCCTTATATTAAAAAAGTTAGGATAGCCCCTCAAGATAAGAAGTTGAAATTTAAAACTCGTGGAAAGGTTTCTATAAATGCTTTAATGCAGGTCAACTCTCAGTCACAACTTATTTCATTAATCCCCTTAAAATCCTGTCTCCGCCACTGTTAGTAGATATATATTGGGCCTACTTAATGTTGGTTTTTCCAGGAAAAGTGCAAAAGCCATTGCCCGAGCTGCTAAAGGAGTATGACATTCCAGTAGGTATTTTCCCTCGTGACGCAACCAACTACGAGTTTAATGAAGAGACGAAGAAGCTTACTGTCCATATACCCGAGATATGTGAAGTTTGTTACAAAGATTCATCTGTAGTACGTTTAAACACGACTGTTACTGGACATTTGGAGAAGGGAAATTTTGCTGACATAGAGGGAATGAAAACAAAGGTGATGTTCCTTTGGATAACAGTTAGTGTTGTTTTATGTGAAAAAACTGATATTCATTTCACTGCTGGGCTGAGGCGAACGCGTAGTAGAGCTGTATATGAGGTCTTCAGAGATGGAATCGGCGTAGATAAATTCTAGTATGATCAACTACCTCTGAAAACTGAGTTTGTCATATAATTTGAAGTTTTTTTTTTTTGAGTGATTTTAACACTTTCTTGATATCCATGTAGCGGTTGTAATTATGAATTTTCTATGAAAAATATTCTGTTGATAGTAGTAACTTCTGAACCTAGATTTGAAGTCACGTCTTTGGTGTAATAATCTAAAAACCAAATAATGCATGCACCAGCCGGAACCGTGGCAGGTTCTATTCTACCACTAGAACACTGGTGCTTGTTGACGAAGGTAACTGCTAAAATTCCAATTGACATTAGTAGCATGCATCAACGAAGCCTCACTAGTCACCATCACCTGCACTTACGGTTACCCTTGTAACCTGCCTAAGTTTAACTTAACTCGCTTAAGTGGACTACCTTTAGTTATAAATTGTTATCCTTCGTTTCTTCAGTAAAAATAGCACGGGTGCCAAGGGCGCCCCCATTTAACCTTAACCAAAAATAGGGATTTCGATCAAAGTTTAATTTTAGAAGAATTCGGGTTACTGATAATCAAATATAAAGAGAAAATAATTGATGTAAATAATAACTGAACATAAAGTAAAGTAAATCAGTATATTTCGATAGTATTTCGTGTCCTTACAAATGTTCAGCCCTCACTTTTTATAACTATCTCTAAGTAGTACGTTTTGTTTCTCTCATAATAGAGTCTTTATGGACAATTAATAACATTTAATGTAACGTTACTATTGGTAATCATAACTGATTCAATACAGATTCCATAACATTTTCCGTAATTAATACATATTAATTACCGATAATACGTATCTATACCCTTTTGCTATTTAGGTTCATTCTTTTGATGTGACTTTTGAATATCAATAGGTTTGAGCGCCTTTCCTTTTTGTCTTCCTTGAATCTCTGTTCGTACCTGCTGAAGCTCGTGCCTCTTCAACTATCCTTTGCCAACTATCATTCTTTTACCAGTCCACGTGTCAAGACATGTCACCTAATAATTAATTCTGTACATGAACTTAATTTTTTCCAATACAGATAGTCTCCCCACTTGCCATTTATTCTTCAATAGAATATTTGGGAAGTGGATCTTATTAAAGCGGGAATATTTGCCGCCATTATTTCTTCTCTGGAACTGACGCTTCTATGTCACTTCCATTTAATGTTTGTAACATGTGGCGTCTCCCGTTTGTTTCTTCAACTTTCCAGCGCTTTTGAGGGCTTTTTTATGGCTTCATCAATTACGAAGTGACAACTTCCATCATGACATTTCTATCATTACACCTTTTCCTTTGATGGTTGCTTCCAAGTATAAATATGACTTTTCATCTTTGTCTTTCTCATAAAATTTTTTAGAATATTCAATTCTTGTTTTCTTCTTCCTCGTACTACTATGTCTCTTCAAACCCTAACCCTCGAAGAGTCCCCATTGTTGATAACCTTCCTCTTGCTCCTGTTAGAAGTAGGTGAGGAGGAAGACTTCGTAGTTTAGGGTCTTCATCGTCACGAGGCCCTTCTATTCCTTCAGTGAGTTCTACTCCACCTTCTAGAATTAGAGGTTCTCTTTCCCAGAGGTCTTCGTCTAGAAATAAGGACTCTAATGAACCTCTTCGTGAGCCTTTGGTAGACGAAATTATCCCTGCTGAATTATTTTTTTATACTAATAGAGAGTCAATCAGAAACCAAGTTTCTTCTATGTCTTCTTTAGATCGTGCTGATATTTACCCATCTCAAATCACTGAAGGTATGATCTCTGTTGTTCGTAGAGATTGCTATTGGAGTCGTGATTCCCCATTATAATTCCCAATGCAAACCAAAGGATTACATCTTACCTGACTGGGTTTTCTTTCGTATATACACACCCTTTTACACTGAATTTCAAACCCCCTATTGATCCTGTTATCATCGAATTCTATCGGTTTTTCGACATTTGTTTAGGACAAATTGGCCACATCGTGTGGAGGGTTGTTGCTTGCTTGAGGCATTTAGCCAATATGACTGGTTTGCCTTTTACTTTCTTTCATCTGATTCATCTCTATTCTACTAAACTTTTCCGGCAAGGGATTTTTACTTTAGTAGCGAGAAGTAAGATAGTGCTGGTTAGCCCCAAGGATGATAAAGAATGTGGATGGTATGCCAGGTTTGTTGCTACCCCCACTGTTGGTCTAGTGGGTCAAGAAAATGTTCCATTTCCTGAGAAGTGGAATTTTGCACGTAAGTTTTCTCTTTATAACTTTTTCTACCTTTTCTCCATTTTGCTTGCTACCATTTTAAATTTTTCCTCTTTTTCAGCAACCATGGGAACTGTTGATGAGATTCCCAATTTTCATGATTGGGTAGGAAAGTTATTGAATGTAGCTCCGATGGAAGGTAGATCCTGGAAAAACCTTTCACATCGGTTTGGTTGGAAAGTGAAGACTCATGGTAAATGCTTTTTCTCTTATATCCTTCGTATTTTTATTCACTTTTTCCTTTGGAATTTGTTTTGATCCTTCTTTTTATCAGGATTCCCATTCGAGGTATAAGTGCTGATGCTATCGTAGCTTCTAGAGTTTCTTTGGAAAGAGCTCAAGAGATAATCTTGGGTTCTTCATCGAAAAGGAAGGCTATTGCAGTCCAAGATTTTGAAAAAGAGGAGGAACAAGATGGGGGTTCTTTGATAAAAAGGCCACGGTCCAGAAGACGTGTCTTTTCAGACGATGAATCGTCTCCTTCCCGTTCTGTTCCTATTGACGAGCCTATTGAAGCCACCATGGTGATCTCTGATGATGACACTCCCGCAGCTGCTCTGACTCTGACGATCAGCTTTTTGCTCGTGGGTTTGATAGTGACAATTTGGGTTTAATTTTTGATGAAGTTCCCCTTGCCTTATTTTCCATGCCTACTCCTGTGACATCTTCCTTACTAGTTGTAACTGTTGTCGTTGCTGCTCCACCCCAAGCTGTTTTGACTTCTTCCACTGTTCCCCCTACAAATGTCCATCATACTGAGGTTGGTTTCTCAAGTGAAAGTGGAGCTATGAAGCAAGAGAGAAAATCAGGTTAGGCTGATGTGTGGTTGAAACCTCTGATCGGTCCAGTTAAGAAATCCAAGCTTGAGAGTCACAACTCTTTGACTTGGATGAATGACATTGTGCAATCATCTAAAGGTATTCCTTTTCATTCTTTATTACACCCTTCTTTTATTAAAGTTCTTACCCTCCCCCCCCCTTTTAGATCAATCTTGTTGGCACAAAGATGATGAAGAGGGGTTTCCCACACAGAGCAGTTAATGCAAGATTATCAAATTGAAGCGGACAACTGGAGAGAACAATATGAAAGCCTTCAAATTGATATGGAAGTGTTAGAAGAAAGCAAGTGCACCTTAGAGTAGCAATAAATATTTTGACTTCAAAGTTAGCAGTTGAGAAGGCTTTCTCAAATCAAGCTGACAAGGATAAAAATCTCCTCGGGACATATTTTTCTGAGCAACTCTCCAAGGCCAGTGAAGAGATCAGAGAACTGAAGGCTTTTCTAAGTGAGAAAGAGGTTTACGCAGGTGAACTTGTGCAAACACTTACTCAGACCCAAGAAGATCTCCGTGAGTCTTCTGATACGGTCCAT
Organism: Nicotiana sylvestris; assembly: GCF_000393655.2. Classification (NCBI taxonomy): domain Eukaryota; kingdom Viridiplantae; phylum Streptophyta; class Magnoliopsida; order Solanales; family Solanaceae; genus Nicotiana; species Nicotiana sylvestris. The sequence continues at coordinate 132,590,374 of NC_091063.1, forward strand.
TTTTTAGAAAATTCACGTGCTCCTCTTCAAGCTTCTTATGATTCTACCTTGGCTAAGAATGAAAAGCTAAAAAATGAGATTCATCAATGGGAGACAGATTATGAAATTCTTGAGGACAAGACTGCTATTGAAGTGAGTTGGGCAATTTTGAACACGCGCCATGATACCCTGGTGGAGGCTAGCCAAGAGGGTTTCAACTTGGATGCTGATAGCTAAGATAAAAGAGACTATTGAAAAGACTCAGCAAAGCCAAGACTTTCCTTCTCCCATGGCTGATACTCCCGAGCTCGTTGAAGATGATATGGGTACGGTGAATGTTCCAACTTCTTCAAGCCAAGTCGAACCTTCTGCTGCTAGTGATACTACTTTAGATCCTTCTTCAGCCCCTCAGTGAAAGTTTATGAAATGTGACTTCTTTTTATTTTCTTTTTGGTGGAATGTGGTTTTAACCCTCGGTCCCATATGAGGGTTTAGTTTCTTGGAAATGACAAGTCCACAGACCTTTTCGGGGCATTTTGTATATATGACAAACAGTTTATGACTAGGTTCATACTTAGTCTAAACATTTAATATTAATTATCTTGAGCTTCTGTTTTGCTCGTTATTGCCATTATATTCAAGGACTTGTTAGTTAAATCGTGGGTCTATGTTTTTACCCTTTTTGCATTTTTTTTATTTTATAAAATGCTTTATTAACTTTATGGATGTCTGAATCAAACATGAATTTTATAAAAGAGGGCCCTTTTATACTTGACACTTAATGAAGAAGACGTCTCAACTTCATAATGGTTTAAATATATGAAAAAGTAATAGGAACATACATGTTTCTTGAAATAACTTTGATAAAGTTTTCATCAGAACTTTGTCAAGTTTAAGTAACATCTTACATGTATTTAAATATCTTCTATAACTTTTTGTAACTGTTTTGATTACAATAGATTTGCAAAAAAAGAAAGTAACCTAGACATCATAAGATTGTTAAATCTGTATGAGGGTTTTTTTGACTGGCTTGTGTTATTGGCTCGTGACTTTGCTCTGCACTTTTGATGAGTTGACTTTTGGGCTTGACTTGAATTTAACTTGCATTCAATCTTGTTAGCCTTCTTTATACATATGTTCTATGTATATTATATAGTCCCCCAAGTGTTTGAGCTTTGAAGTATGAAATCACAAGCACTTGATTACTCCTATCATGCGGTCCTTTTCCTGAAAAGGAAAACATTCGGGACTCAGAGGTATGATTTTAGAGGAAGACTGGTTAACCCTTTTGAATTTCTATCAAAATAGTTGTAACCCTAGATCGGGAATTTATATTTTTTCACGTGTCTTGCAGGTCGTGATTCATCACTTAGTACGAGTTAGCTTTTTGTCTATCATCTAAAATCGTTAGTAAAATTTTAACAATTCAAAAATAAAATTTTAAAATGAAGGTACCTGCCCGTGGATACTTCCTTTCCTTAGAAATAGTATCTCTTCAGATGAACAGCATTCCAATGTGAAGGTAAAATCTTGTCGTCCATTGTTTCCAGCTCGTATGGTCCTTTTCCTGCGATACCGTGAATCTTATAAGGTCTTTCCCAAGTTGGACTTAACTTTCCCGCGTTAGCCGCTCTCGTAGATTAAAAAACCTTCTTGAGTACAAAGTCTCCAATCTTGAAGTATCTTAGACGAGCTTTCCGATTATAGTATCGTTCCATAACTTATTTTTGCGCTGCCATCCTTATTAATACAGCTTCCCTTCTTTCTTCAAGTAAATCTAGGTTTATTCGCATTTCTTCTTCATTAGATTCCTCAGTTGTTTGTGTATATCTCATGCTTGGCTCCCCTATCTCTATTGGGATCAATGCTTCAGCTCCATATACAAGTGAGAACGATATTTCTCCCGTACTTATTTTTGCTGTTGTGTAGTAAGCCCACAAAACACCGGGTAACACCTCTGGCCAATTACCTTTGGATTCCTCCAATCTTTTCTTCAAATTGTTAATAATGACTTTATTCGTTGATTCAGCTTGTCCATTGCCCACCGGATGGTAAGGTGTTAAAGTAATTCTTTTAATCTACCAACTCTGAAAAAAAATTGTGATTTATGCGCCTATAAATTGCGGGCCATTATTACATACAATTTCCTTTGGTACGCCGAATCGGCATATGATATTTTGCCAAATGAAATCTCTAACCTCTTTTTCTCGCACCTGTTTAAAAGTGCCTGCTTCTATCCACTTAGTAAAGTATCAGTGAGTACCAACAAAAATCTTACCTTGCCTTTTGCTTGTGGTAGTGAACCCACGATATTCATCCCCCACTTCATAAAAGGCCAAGATGCAATGACCGGATGTAATAACTCTGCAGGTCTATGCATATTGTTACCATATCTTTGGAACTTGTCACATTTAGCCACAAAGTTTTCCGCTTCTTCTTCCATTTTGGGCCAATAATAGCCCATTCTAATCATGGTTTTCACTAAAGATCTTCCTCCTGCGTGATTTTCACAATGCCCCTCATGTATTTCTCTCATCACATAATCTGTTTGAGATGGTCTGAGGCATCTTGCTAAAGGAACACCGAACATTTTACGATAAAGATTGAATTGCTTAAAACAGTACCGAGCAGCTTTTTTGCGAAGCGCGTGAGCCTTCTTCTTATCTTCAGGGATAATTCCATGCTGCAAAAAAGTGACAATCTCGTTCCTCAATCCCAAGTTAAATTATTGAAATTTACCTCATTTTTATCTTGATCAAGTATTGAATGGAATAGATGAATTACAGAAGCATTTTCATCATTTGTCACTTCTGCTGAAGATGTAAGATTAGCTAAGGCGTCTGCCTCGACATTTTTTTCTCGTGGTATCTGCACAACTTTCCAAGTTTTGAAGAATTGCCTAACTAGATCACGTGCCTTTTCCAAGTACTGCTGTATTCGTGCTTCTCTAGCTAAGTAAGTCCCCAGCATTTGGTTAACTACGAGCTGTGAGTCGCTTTTGATTACAACCTGTTCTATGCCAAGCTCTCGTGCCAGTTCTAAACATGCAATCACAACTTCATACTCTGCCTCATTGTTAGTAACAGGGTGACATTTTATGGCTTGTCGTATGGTTTCACCCGTAGGCGGTACCAAAACAATTCCTAGACCTGACCCTTTTATGTTCGATGAACCATCACTGAATAAAGTCCAAGTTCCTGGATTAGACCCGTTGAATATTTGAAGTTCTTTTTCTGCTTTTGGGTGCATCCCTTGGCTAAAATCGGCCACAAAATCTGCTAACACCTATGACTTTATTGTAGTTCTAGGTTGATAGTCACTCAATTATATGGCCCACTTGGCTAATCTACCTGATAACTCATGTTTGTGTAGTATATTATGCAGGGGATAGGAAGTTACTACGGAGATGGGGTGGCATTGAAAATAAGGTCTTAATTTCCTAGATGCCATAATTAATGCAAGTGCAAGTTTTTCGAGATGAGGATAACGAGTCTCAGCATCTAATAATGACTTGCTAACATAATAAATTGGAGACTGTTTACCTTGTTCTTCACGAACCAAAATAGCACTCACCACTACCTCTGAAACAGCCAGGTAGATAAGTAACTTTTCCCCTTCTTTTGGTTTTACGAGCAACAGTGGATTTGACAAGTATACTTTCAAGTTTTTGAGCGCTTGCTGACATTCCTCAGACTATTCGAACTGATCCTTCTTTTTTAAAGCTGAAAAGAACTTAAAGCATTTTTCTGATGAGTTGGAAATAAACCTTCCCAAGGCTGCAATTCTTCCCGTTAGTCTCTATAATATTTTTTACTCGTAAGCATATTAGGAATTTCCTCAATAGCTTTAATATGCACGGGATTTACTTCAATGCCACGATTAGAAAAAAGAAATCCCAAAAACTTACCTGATGAAACACCAAATGCACATTTCTCGGGATTTAGCTTCATGTTGAATTTACGGAGAATTTGAAATGTATCAGATAGATGCTGAATATGATTCCCTGCATGTTGTGATTTGACCAGCATATCATCTATGTAGACTTCCATGGTTTTCCCTAAATGTTCTTGGAACATTTTGGTCACCAACCTTTGGTATGTGGCCCCAGCGTTTTTGAGGCCAAATGGCATTACTTTGTAACAGTAAGTCCCCCTATCTGTTATAAATGAAGTTTTTTCCTCATCTAGGGGATCCATTTTGATTTGATTATATCCTGAATATGCATGTAAAAAACTTAACAATTCATGTCCTACAGTAGCATCAATTAGTTGATCTATATGTGGTAACGGAAAAGAATCTTTAGGACAAGCTTTGTTTAGGTCAGTGTAATCTACACAAAGTCGCCATTTACCATTATTTTTTGGTACTACTACAGTATTAGCTAATCAACTAGGATACTTTACCTCACGATAGACCCATTTTTAAAAGTTTTTGCACCTCATCTTGAATCACCTGATTT